>NC_045602.1:61710714-62044880 GCF_009762305.2 Zalophus californianus | reverse complement strand
TGAAGCTGGCAGGAGAATGAGGAAGTCACAGTAAATAGGGGGACTTGGGCACGTTATTTAAACATCACGTCCACTCAGATCCACTCAACAAATGCTCACCCTCTTTCTCCAACTTAACGTACATCTATGTTCCTAGGCCAAAGTGTGCTCTGCCTTACGATGCCACTATCAAAACTGGGATGGGAATAATTGTATTTTCATCCCACCTCCACTAAGAAGCAGTAGCTCTTCTTTTTCTTGTTTTTCATCATGACAGACTACCATAAGAGTATTATAGGTGAAAGTATGGGTAGTGCTATATCATTTTTCAATGGACATGTACACACACTACTACCTGCATGCCCAACATACATCCTTACCTATATGTATGCAAGTTCCCCACACAAATGCATGTGCACAGACATTCTCACACATATGGATGTATGTGCATACCCCCCAAAACCACACGTGTGCATACAATTGTCCACACACATACGGGCACATTTCCTCTTTGCTTGGGCTGCACACCTGGTTCCTTCCAGGGGACAGGCCACTAGAAAGACCCTGAGGTTTGATCTGGGAAACAGCGGTTGGAGCTATACTTCTCTTGTTTATTTTTCTTAATGTGCTGTCAGCATCGTACTGCCAAGTGCTCTCTCCCTGTAATGACAATATTGCCCACAGCTCTTTCCTTCAAAGGAACAGAGAAATTAGTGGGCCATATAGTGTTCTGCTCAAGCCTGTAGTTTCTGCTTTTTAAAATGTATTTAGGGAGAAGATTTGTCATTTGCAGAAAGGAACAAAGAAGTCAAGGGCATATTTAGATTTTCCATAGTAATTAGATGCTTGTTCCTGGGGAAGCATTTGTGTTTTTAATCAAATCTCCAAAGTTTTGGTCTCCCAGATTAAACAACTCCCCTTCTCCCTGACCTGGCCTTGCTTTTGTTTCATTATGTAGATCTGACCTTTCCCTCACAAAGGTGTTGGCACTGAGAAGATGCAATGAAAACTTTCTCCCCTGCCCAAGTGTTGAATTCAAGATGGCTCCCATGAAGAGGCACTACCATTACAAGTCCTAGCTCTGGGCCTCACATGTTCTCTGCTGGCTGTCCTGGGATGCTGATGCTCATGAGTTCTGTCTCAGGTGAGCCTCAGAGAGTTTTCTAACCAAAACTGCCACGGGCAGACAAAAATATCTCCCAGCACAATAGAAAAGTCAAATCCCCACCGGTATCCTGAAACCTGAGAGTGTCGTGACGTCTCCAGCTTCCGTTTCACAGAATCTTCAGCATATTTTAAGCATGAAAATGGGCCATCTTTTCTTCTCGATCTTTCTTTTATTTTATTTTTAAGGATTCAGGAACAGCAAAATAATTAGCATTCAGTCAGCTCAGGAGGGCATCCATTTAATTACTCTTACATGGGGGTCAAAGGGCATGATGCTGTCCTGCCCCAGAAAGTTTTTTTTACACAGAGGGGATACAGTCTGGAATAACCAAATGTAGCAAGGCTTCGAATCCCTATGCTGGGTTATTTGAAACTCCAACAGACACGCCACTATGGAGAAAGTACTTAATCTGCTTCAAGATTTATCGCTATTGTGCTCTATGCACCAGGTCAAAATAGAATACCTCAGAGAGGCCGCAGCGGGTCAGGAGTCTAAGGCATACTGCAAGTATTTCACAGCGCATTACAAAGTTTCGGACAGAGCCTTTAATCCTCAAAATCATTAAATCCTACCTTTGCACTGATATGCAAATAAAAACACTCTGCCAAATGAATCTGCTTTACATTGCTCTCAAAATATTGCTGCAACACAGAAAAGGGTAGGAATCTGAAACATTCTACGGCTCACAGGGGTACAGTTTATCAAAAGGTGAAAGAGAGTTTGTGTAAAGTAAAAAAAAGGAACTATTGTGTTGGACTGATTTAAGACTAAATGTACGCTGTCAAAAAAAAAAATAGATTTTTTACCTGTCAGGCAGTCATTTTTACAAATGTATGATATGGGTTCTGATTAGTGAAAATGCTCTTTTCTAGATGAATTATAATATAACCCTTTGCTTCCTTGCCGTTCATCTTAGAGTTCCCCCTTTTGTGGGGCTCACTTGTATATTGTTTCAGTTTCTAGGGAAAAGGTTAAGAGATACATTCACTGCAAAGTAGAATTGATCTTTCGAAACCATCAAGTGGGCTTACGGTGAAAGAGGAAGCCAATGCCCGGCAAAAACAAAGAAACTTCTGCGTTGTGTGCATGTTGTCAGCATAAGGCACCAAATTCCATTTTCATATAAGAAACACATGAGAACCGGCTCTCCTGACACCAATGCTGACATTTCTCTGAAATTCTTATGACTTTGTCATCAACCCACATATTTTCAAAACAAATTGTCTCGTGTTTGTTTGCTTTAAAAACAAGATGCCATTGTCCTAGATGAAAATGTGACTTTATAGTAAAAATGTCAGCATGAAAACACAAGGAAGGGAAAAAAAACACTGAGAGGAAAATAAAAAATAGAGGCTAAGTAGCCTTTTCTAAGGCCTGAATATATATGATTAAAAGTGATTTCAAAAGCTATGGCAAATATATTCTTATATCTCATAAGAATACTGGGTGAATAATGATAGGATGTTTAAAAGCCATTTGTTTTTATGACACTTTTTTGTGAACTTGCAGAAATTAGTGACAACAACAACAAAATCAAGGGCTATTGACATCTCATAGCTGAAAAGCATAAGCTGGCATCATTTTGCAACCTTGTTTTCCTTGGTTACATGCAGAGTAAAAATAAAATATATCTGGCAGTTGAGAAATGGCAGGGTAATCTCTGGAAATTGTATTATAGATTCTTTACCAAATGAATTGTTTCTCTTTATTAAGATGTGAAACAGCAGAGCACAGGATTCAGCTACTAAAGAGAAGCTTCCTAAAAATAGACCTTGTGAGGGAAAGGAAAGAGCTTAAGAGGGCCAAGGGACTCTAGTGCTAGACCCTGAGCTCCTTCAAGGCATCGATGAGCCTGCTTATTGCCTCCAAGTTTCCTCAGCTCTTTTGGAAAGTTAGCGATGTCTGTGACCCCCTCCAGCTGGAACAGTCTAATCCATAGAAGTCCTACCAACTGTAACAGACTTAATTAAACTTACCTGTCAGATTTGATTTCACTTGTCTTCAAAACTAAGTTCTGAATAGTCAATGGTCAAATTATCTGTAGTGCTGGTCAGAGATTTTTGCGTGGGCCAAGAACAATCATTATCAGATATCACTATCCCTACTCATTTCTCTATGAGAGTGGCTGGCTACTAAAACCTCTGTGCTTTCTGAGGAATGGGAATGAAGTCACCTACACTCCATCTTCCTACACTGCTAAATACCTTGATGCTGTTGGTTTTGCCAGTAATACTTGGAAATTTAAGAAGGTTAGGGGTTAGGAAAAGAGGCCACCAAAATAGGCCATGCTAAAAAATAAGCCCAGAGGTTTAAAGAAATAAGAGAAAACAAAATACAATGAAAGAAATCTGAAGAATCAGGGAGTGGACTATATAGGTAAAAGAGAGGGATTTAAAACAAAAGCAAAAAGTGTTGAGAATAAAACATGTGTGGGGATAACAACAGGAAGACCATAATTTTCAAAAACAATAAACACACTCAGCTAAGGGCAACATATTAGAAGTGATGACTGCCACCTAGGAGAACATGAATTCACCCATTGTCTGTCCTCTCAGGTACCTATTTCCTATGGATGGCCCGTCCCTGACGCCTACAGGAAAAAGGAAAAAAGAGGCTCTGTTCATATAGAGAATTATTAAGCAGTTGTTTGAATCCTGGGGCCTAGAAAGCCGTTCTAAATCATATTTTTCCTTTTTTTAATTAAAAAAGCTTTAACTCTCCCCTCATCACTTGTGGGCTGAATTGGTTTGATCCAGAGAGGCAGTTATGCATAAGAGCAACTACTGTCTATTGAATTAGGGGATCTCTCATGCAACACATCTCACCAATTACAAGGTAGGGATGCAATTCTATGATTTATCATACATTATACTGTTAAGTAATATAACATTATAGATACAATTTGTCCCTATCTCTCTGCAGATTAGAGAGGTGGCACGCGAAGAGAGGATCATTAAACACAGAGCAAGGGCAAGGGCCAAGCTCTTCTCTTTAACAAGCTGCTCCAAGTACCACCTCTCTCATCCATGGAGAGGAAACAATAAATTGTTCCAGTAGTGTATTCCAAATTGTGCTCTTTTGGGTGCGGGGTTTTATTAAAACAAAGAGACGCAGGAAAACATCATCTCTATGTGTGAAAACAACTGTGGGCGTATGGGGATGATTTCTCTCATCCCAAAGGTGATGGAATTCCTCCCACACGCATGAATATGGACGTGTGCATGTAGACACACACATCACACTCATGGATGCACATCCATATCCCATACCAGCAGAATACATATCAACATTCCAAATTATTGAAATTTGACTCTCAGATGATAGCATTTCGGCATCGCATTAGACCATTGCTATCCACTAAAAATATAATGCAAGCCATATATGTAATTTTACATGGTAGTTACATTTTAAGAAGTACAAAGAAACAGATGAAATTATTTTAATATTTTATTTAACCCAATATAATCAAAACGTTATCATTTCAAAATGTAAACAACCTAAAAGCTATTCATGAGATTTTTGCATTATTTTCTTCACACTAAGTCTTTCAAAGTCAGTATGCATTTTACAATTAAAGCACACATTGCAAACTATTCAAGAGCTCAGTGGCCACATGTGGCTGGTGCCCATCGTAACAGCACAGCACTAGAACTATGTATATCTTCTACAACTCCACGGTCTCCATTATGGCTTTGCTGCTTTGTTTGGAGAAGAGTGTTTTTCAGCCACTTTATCCAAATAAGCAGAAGTCCTCATAAATATAAAATGGATGAAATTATATTTCACCACATTGAGTATAACTTTTCAATTCCACTGAGACCTAGACTCCTGCTGTTGAACAGGTGAGTTCTTTGACCTGTATCTGCTCTGTCTATATCCCCTTTTCTAAGGTCAATAAGTATGGACATAAATATCAACCTTAACAAACAACCCAGACCATTCTTATTGGAATATTCTATTTATAATATTCTTTTCTCTATAAGTCTTCTGTACTACTGCTTCCAGCTTTATTAAACTCAATTAGACTCCCTTTTGCCCTGACTATACCCCCTTTATAACAGGAAAATTGTATAATCTGCTTGAATGGCAGTACAATGAGGTAGACAAAGATATAAGGACACTGTTAGGCTGCCTCATAAACCCTAGCTTGTCATGGGACAAGTCATTGATTTCTATTGGCAATCTCATTGTAATGTCAGACTGTAACTTGAATTCATTCTTTGCTCCTCTCTGAGGTAAACAATGAGCCAAAGAGTAGAAATGGACTAGAGTGAAAACACAGTAATTACTCTTAGAAATAATTGGGTAACCTGACTTGTCTGATATCCGAGAAAGCATAGGTTACTTGGGCCCCACACAACGCCTGAACTAATTGCCCCCAAATTAGTATCTGTCTTTGGACCTTGGAAAAAGCAATTCAACTGTGACTTGAGTTAGAGAATTAGTCAAGGGAAAGATGAAAGGCAGCTCATTTAGGGGAGGAGAAAAAAGGCAGAAGTTCATCATTTCCATGTCATCCCTACTTGTTCTACTCATTATGACATAAAACTCTCATACATATATGACTGTAAGTTTGTTGAAAAGGCCATGATTTGGGGAGTGAGATAGATTTATTCTAAAACTTTTGCCTTGCCAGTTATTTGTTATGCATTATTGGGCAAGTTTCTTAGCTTCTATGAACCTTAGTTTTCTCATCTGCAATAACGGTCCAGCCCAGTGCTTTCCCAGCTACAGGGACCTGAAACATGTGTGTGCTCCCTCACATGATCACTGCACCCTCAGCTATATGTGGGCTAAGGAAAAGCATGGCTCAGTGTCTGCCCGGAAACAGGCATATGGTAACAAAGACTGAGAGCTAGACTGATTGATTTTTTTATCATTCTACATAGCTCCACATTACTCAGTTTCTAGCATCACTGCATTGACAGCAAGATCCCATCTGGGGAGCTACCCCACATATTTTAGACCATCAGTTGATCAAAAGTTCTTTGTGAGCATATGTCCAGCATTAGGGATAAGTGCTTGGGGGTGGAGTCAATGCAGATGATGGGATGGTGGCAGTGTTTATGTGATCTCTGTCCCGGAAAGGGCCATGGTAACTTTGTCCTCTATACTCCCAAAGTCCTTTGTGCTCACTAGATTATGACTAGAAGCCATGGTTCTTGTCACTCCCATTGTTTTTTCCTAGGGGTATGACCGTCCTATAGAGCTCTTATACACTGTTAATTACATATAACTTGTATTACATATGTGTGTGTGTATATATATATGTGTGTGTATATATATATGTGTATATATATATGTAAAATTAGGTGTTCTGTAATCGTTTTCTGACATGATAATCATAACCCATTATATTTGCATAGGACCACAGAATGTTTAAACCATTTTCCATGTAATTTTACTTGAACCTCATAGCCGCTCAGTGAAATCAGTTCAACATTTCTGTCCCCATTTTAGGCTCCTGATGAGCTAAGGTTGTTCAATTTACATAGTTACATGGCACCCCAATTCTTGCCCTTAGACTAATGGCTCCCATTTACTTGTTTATGGGCCTATACTGACCTGTGACAAAATTTTAAGTTCACCATATAGACAATGCTCATGCCCTTTTGATACTTCTTTCTTGAAGAGAGTTCTAATATTACATTATTTCTATTTTTGTGTAATTTTCAAAGATCTTTTTATTCATGAGGTGATGTTAATAGATAAAAAGAGCCTTTTTAAAGGTCTTGGAAAACTAAAATGTTAACAAACTTGTATCTATCCCTTATTAGAAAGAAGAAAATTTAAAAAAAAAAGGTTGAAAGAAAACTTTTTACTTATCAGTGAAAGCAACAATTTCAACACCACAAAGTTAAATAAATTGTGTTGCATGGCCTCTTTTATTATGTATTCTACCCTCTGTGGAAAAAAACAAGGCCAAGACAGGAAAGAATCAATGGGCAATACAGTAATAAAGTAATCCAACTGAAGGGAATCAGAGGGTTAGCTAATAAAGACAGTAACATCAAAGAAGCAATGGCTATGCAAGGTCCAAGGCCTGAAAGAATTCATTAGAAATACCCAATGAGGAAAAAAAAATTAAAACACTTCAGAAAAACTCTTATTTCACACTCATCTTCAACAACATGAAAGGCTTGACCTGAGAAATGGTAAAGGAGGAGGGGTTCCATGCTATGGACTGAATGTGCCCCCAAAAGTCCTAGGTTGAAGTCTCATGCCCAGTGTGACAGTACTTGAAGGTGGAGCTTTTGGGAGGTGATTAGGTCATGGCAGTGAGACTTTCATGATGGGAGTCATGCCCTTATAGAGAGACTCCAGAAAGCTCCCGGGCTCTATCTGCCACATGAGGACATAGTGAAAAGCAGTCTGTGTATGAACCAGTAAGAGGGTTTTCATCAGATACTGAATCTGTGGGCAGTTTGACTTTGGACTTGCAGCCTCTAAAACTGTGAGAAAGCAATGCTCATTGTGTTTTGACCACTCAGTCTATGATACTTTTGTTACAGCAGCGTGAGCTGACTGAGACAACCCATTAGTCTGGGCATCAAGAGCATGTGAACTGCCTCAAGCTCTGAGACCATTTTGCTGGCTGCTCAACAAGGTGCTGACTTTCTCTGAAACTTAGTTTCTTTTTCTGTAAGATGGGGGAAGGTTGAACTAACAGATCTTACAGGCCTCGTCCAACTCTAAGACCTCTTACTGTAATGATAATGATAATAAATCTTTTATTGAGTAAATATTATGTGAGTAGTACTCTCCATCCTCAAAATAATGCTGCATGGTAGAAATTATTACCCTGTTTTACTTATGAGCTAACTGAGCTCAGGAGAGTCTAACCTGCTCAAGGCCCAAAGTCAGCCCAGTGGCAGACCTACGTTTTGAACGCAAGTCTGTCCCTCTCTTTATTACATCAAGTTGCCTCTCACCAGTCTACCATGTCATGCAACCTTCACCCAAAACCCAATTGTATAAAGAAAGAAATGGCTAAACTATTAAAAAAAAAATCCTATTTCATGGACAACCATAAGAATAATAGAAATACTCGGAAACTACCAGCAGGGTCCCCTGTGCCCCTCACTGAAACACCTCACTGTCATATGGTCAACATGCATTGAGGTCATCTCACCAACGCTGCACCCAATGGGAATTTTGTTTTGAGATGGATTTGCATTTAAAGCCTGGTCATCAGAATGTGATAGTCAGACTTGAGTCAGACTTGAAATTCCTAAACTAATACAATCATTAATATTTGCTATAATATGTCCATTTATAATTAAGCAAAGCAGAAATCCTGCCTAGGCCTGTCTCCTCATTCTCTTAAGAAAGAAAAAAAAAATCAATATGGCTATTGTTGGATTTAATGCTGGATTTGGTCATGGTCTCTGCTTTTCTTCATTTTTTAAAATGCTCATCCCTATCAGCCACAATGGCAGGGGAACCACGGGCCATCACAAATGGTGTGACAACTGCAGGGATAATCCTCTGTCAAGGCCAGGGTGACACAAATGCAGGGCATTCGAGTCCACCACAGGTCTATCTCAGGGAAGTCCTCAGAAGTAGGAAGAACAGGGTGAAGCAGCCTGGGAGGGCTTGAGAATTTTCTGAGCCTGATCCCTTACTTTCCCCGACTCCCAGCTCTAAACTGTAGAGTTTGAATGGCCTGACGTCACCATTTCTGGTGCCCGTTTTTTGCCAAGAGTCAACATGGACAGCATGACCTCGCCCCTTTGCATCCCCCTCATCCTATTCAGTTCCTGTCATCAGGCTATAGACTGGAGGTGGGTGGGTAGCATGGGCTTGGAGCACAAAGCAATCCCCCAGGGCTCCCTGGGACTTTCCTCTCACAAAGCCGGAGCAAAAGCAACATGGCTACTGGCAGTGCCAAGAAGCCTCAGGGAGAACAGGAAACAAAGGAGGGCAGTTTCTGAGGCCAAGAAGATTCTGATTAAAGCACTTCTCAGGTTTCTCTCAGCCTGTGGCCTGAGGTCAGCACACAGATCTCAGCCTCCCAGTCCTGGCAAAAAGTGGGTAGTCAGGAGGAGCTCTTTCTCTGAGAAGACCCTGAGTCATCTTCTGACTTCAGAGCGACCCTTGCAACACTCTCCTCACTCCCTTCCAATTGTCAGAGATCATATTAGTGCAGTTGTGAGGGTCTGACATAAGGATGAACAGAAGGGTTGTTACTGGCTAGTGAGAGGAGAGAAGTTTCCTGTCCAAAGGAGGAAAAAAATCCTCTCCTAATGAATAATGCTGGGTGGGAGTGGGGAGGAGAGAGATGATCTCTTTCTCCCCCCCTCTCTGAAGTTAAAACCACAGAGCACAGGCAGAAGGAAATAGCAACATGTCCCCACAATGAAGTTTTTTTTTCTCACCTGAGTCTGCAGACAGCTCACAGTCATGTATGGGAACAGACTGTCCTTATTTCCCAAGCCAAAGACATGACCTCACAGAAGGTCAGCCTTCAGACATATCTGAACATTTTGTGGCACAAAGTGATTCCACAGTTAAGCCTTTTCTCAGCATCCCTTGTCCTCACACCACCTCAAGCCACCATGAGAAGCTCGGTATTATATTGTTACTTCCTAATGGAAGTGAGACCCATGGTTGATTGAGAAGTGAAGTGAGGGGTAGAGCCACAAGCGTCGAGCCTGGTGATGATCAGAAAGAGCGAATGCTAAGGAGCTCACAGGTCCTGAGAGAGGTGGAGCCCAATTTGTGCCAGTGGGGGCAAGTCACCGAGAGGCCAGATAAAAGGTCCTCACTTGGAAATGAAATGCTAAGTTTTCCCAGAAAATAAATTAAACAAATACAGTGACCCCTTAGGTTTGGTATCATTGCATTAATAGTAATAACAATAATAAAGCTGACATAGACTCACAACCTGTAATTTGTAATATTTAGCTCCACGCTTCATATTTGTATAAAAGTTAAAGCATATTTTTCATTAATACCAATACATATTGGATTTCTTTTTCCACCTCTAAGTTGACCCCACCCTCCACTCCCAATTAACTCTTCCCCTACCTTCTTTTTCCAGGTGCTTCTTTATTCAGTGTTGAATCAAAAAATCTTGGCTGTCCTTCCTGGAGGGCCCTTGAATCCCACTTAACCTGGCTGGTGTGATGTGCTCTGCAGGAGGGAAGCAATGAAGCAGAACAGGATGATCACAAATTGAGAACTGTCCTTCCAAATAATAGAAAGGGAGAAATTAGACAAAATGCCTTTTCCATCATTTCTCCCATCCCTGTCCAATTTTGCATAAGGAATCCCTGGGAACTGGGAAAGGTATATCTTCTCTGCACTTGCAGGATGACCTCTGAAGAGGTCAGTGTCACTCCCAAGGCCTGTGTGACCCTGGCCATTCCAGACTAGCCCCAGGGCAGGAGGCAGACTATGCTGTGGAGGGTAAGGAAGGTCACTGGGTTGGCCAGGAGAGTCTCTCATCCAGTAGCTGTGTGTTTTGGAAGCAACCTGGAAACATTAACACAAAGGCCTGCCAATAAACTACATGGTGTTTGCATATCTTATATACACCGAAGGGACAGACAAATGCCTGGTGGGAGAAAAAGAAAGAAAGAAAAATGAACTCAGCTATTAAGCAGCTATAAAATGTTTTGCTCTCTTCCCTATTTCAAAAGCTTCCATAGCATAAATAGTGGTCAAAAGTTCAGTGAACTGTCTTGTAGTGTGGGGCTCCATTCAAACGGGGCTATTTTCTGAGAGTCTCCTGACACCATATCTAATTTCCAAAATGAATATGCTTTAATTTTCCTTCTTCATGCATTGTGCTTTTTCCTCATTTAAAACAGCAACAGCCTCTGGCAGTAAAGGACATCACATTTCTGTGCGAGATGAAGCTTTTTTCCCTGTATGCAGGGGAATGGCATGGGTCAGGGGAGAAAAAATATATGCAAAAAACAGCACACCCCACTGACCCCGGTATATTTTACATTACAATTTTGCCATTTCCAATATAGGTTCATTTTGCAATGGACCACATCAACCATATTTCAGGGTTTAAAGAAAGGGGGGGGAGTGGTAGGCAAGGCATTGTCTGCATACAGTATGTCCTAGTACAATGCACCAATTGTCTGATTAGGGGGTAGTGTCACCTACAGAGACATACACAGACACATACACAGCTCCAGCTGCTCTGTGCAGAGTACATTTGCCAAATACATACCATGTGTGGATCCTGCCAATTAAAGGAAGCATTAGGGGACTTCTTTGTGAATGTAGCCAAGAACAGCTAACTATTTTTAATGACATGAATATCATATTCAACGTCTCTAAGCTCAGGTGAAAGCACCAATGTCCAATTGCCTTATTGAGAAAAGACTACAAATGGAAACCAGGCATCTTGGTGATCTTAATACATTTATCTACACATGTATATTACACATATCGATGTATCTCAAAAGGATCTAGAATCAGAAACTTATATAAGTCATCTTCTTACTAACTCAGCTATCTCCTAGAACTCAGCAGTTAAATAAGAAAGAGATTTTACATGATGGTAATCTTAAATTTTGACATGTATATTAATTATTTACCACAGATATCTAGAAAGATGATATATATATTTTTTTCTTACTGGGTCGCTTCCTATCATGAACACTTATTCTTGTATTAGAGAATTTTCTATTAGCTAAGTCCTAGTCAGTCATTTAATCAGTAAATACTTTTTGATCGAGATATGTGGGAGTTGAGAAATGGGTATGAAGCATAGCTACTGCCTTCAAAACGCTTACAGTTCAGTGCATGAAACCAAAATCCAGCTTGAAATCACTTGACAGTAAGCACTGGAATGTATAAAATGCATAAAGTTGATAAGATAGTTCTTTCTGAAGTAGTAAAAGAAGGCTTCATGAAAGAGGTGACACTTCTTCTGGACACTGAAGGATGGACAAGACAATGGGGAAAGGAAGCGATGAGGGAAGAAGGGTAATTTGGGCAGGGAGAAGGGCAAATGCAAAGACACAGGCCAGGAGCTTATGTGTGATCCTCTTCACAAGGGCCATGAGCACCTCTGTGCTTCAAACAGTACCCAGTGCTCATAATAATGGCCTTCCCCGGGGAAAAATAATCAGTGGTCAGTAATATAGATTTGGTGTCCTAGAAACTTGAGCCCCAAGGTACTTATAAAACAAAAGGAGGTGACAGGGGACTCACTCCATTGAGTCCGTATGCCCAGGATAGCACTCATGTCACAGAATGTGCCCTGCTCCCCTGCAAGCTCTGAGTTACCGTTCCATTTCGCAGATAAGGAAACTTCAGCTGAGAGAGGTGGATATGCCAAAGGTCACTATAAACGATAGTGCTGAGCCTAGGCAGTCTACCTTCAGAGTCCAAGCACATTCACCCAAACCACACTTCCCTTCTAAGAAGCGGTGATTGTGAAAGATAAATAAACAAAAACGTGCATCTCATGAAAGGCCAGAGACTGTTCACACAGAGGTAAATAATGGTCATATCGGAAAGAGAATGATAAAATTGGTGAACTTTGCTTTAGGAAAACCCTATTAAAATCCAAACCTATTAAACAAGCATATTAGGGGGCGATTACTCATAAGATGGCAGTTCTCACCATGGGGTTACTTTAACCAGCAAGATCTCCTGGCACACTTAAAATAGGTCTCCATTTACAATGAATTTCAGCCATGCTATAAAGAACAAAGTGAGCTGCCTAATACCAAAGTCTTTTAAGCCAATTAGTTACAATATTACCTTACATCAATCTTGCTCAGTACTGTCCAATAGAAATATAACGTGAGCCACATATATAATTTTAAATTTTCTAGTAGCCACATCTTAAATAAAGAGAAACATAGGAAAATGATTTTAATAATATATTTTATTTAATCCAATATATCCAAAATATTATCATTTTGGTAATTAATCCATATAAAAAAATTGAGATTTTTACTTTTTTGTATTAAGTTCTTTTTTTTTAAGATTTTATTTATTTATTTGACAGAGAGAGACACAGAGAGAGAGGGAACACAAGCAGGGGCAGTGGGAGAGGGAGAAGCAGGCTTCCCACTGAGAAGGGAGCCTGATGTGGGGCTCGATCCCAGGACCCTGGGATCATGACCTGAGCCGAAGGCAGACGCTTAACGACTGAGCCACCCAGGCGCCCCTGTATTAAGTTTTCAACATCTGGTATGTATTTTATATTCATAGTTCTTGCCAACTAAGATTAACTACATTTTAAGTGCTCAGTAGCCACATGTGGCCAGTGACTACTGTAATGGATGGCACAGATCTAACTCTTTACATCTCTATTTTAAGGTTGCACTTGGCTCTTATTGGAACAGACTACTGGGAACACAGTACCTTAGTTCCAGGAAGAATCTGTATACATGTATTTAATTACATATATTTAATTTCTTCCTCTCTAAGAGCTGTCCTAATTGTACTGGCCTACATGGAGGAAAGCACTGACAGATATAATTTTGTGGATACAACTTTATAGCAGGAATATAGCCCGGCCTTTCCTTCTCTTCTGGTATAGTTGGCTGATGTGAAGTATGATTGAATCCTGCCACCTGAAATCTTGAATATGAAGATATTTATTTCTTCCTTTATTACTCTCAATGCAACAACTTCCAAAAAAGTATTGGAAACAATTATGGTAAGCAGAGGGCAAAAACGTAGGTAAGTTAATTGCACCAGGAACCTAAGGGTTAAAAACTCAATACAAGGGGCACCTAAGTGACTCAGTCTGTTAAGCATCTGCCTTTGGCTCAGGTCATGATCTCAGGGTCCTGGGATCGAGAGCCCAGCATCTGGCTCCCTGCTCAGTGGGGAGTCTGCTTCTTTCTCTCTCTCTCTCTCTCTCTCTCTCTCTCTGCCCTCCCCCTTGCTCATGCTCTCTCTCTCACACGTGCACGCACTCTCTCTTTCTCTGTCAAATAAATAAATAAAATCTTAAAAAAAAAAACTCAATACGATACATTGCAAAAAAAAAAAAAGAAAGCAAAAAAAAAAAGAAAAAGAAAAGAAAGAAATATGGTCACACAGGCTCTCTCTGTGAAGGAAAACTAATGTTGCAGATACTCAATGGGAAGAGAAGTTTCTACCCTGCAGATCAGGCAAAGAAGAAAGGTTTCTAAGTAAAACAACTATACCCCTTACTAAGAGATGTCTCGATTCTGTAGCTGCATATAAAATTTTGGCCAACACAGATTTCTTTAGTTATCAGCACCCAGAAATACTGTCATACCCTTTGTGATTGCACTTCATCCCCTCCATTCACAGGCCTCCAGCCCTGAGAATAATTGCTGGACAAGTCGGAGCTGTGCATCTACACCCAGTGATGCTGGGAGCAAATGACCTACTTCTCCAACGTGGACTGGATGCCATGGGATTCCCACAGCACAACTTCGTCCCTTAGGGTTCTTCCAAGGGCTTCTGATATGGCGGGAGTCCCGAATTCTAGGTCAGTGAACCTAGAAGCATTCAGCTCTATATACGTTCAACTTGACAGCCCTAAAGTTCTTCAAAATAAATGAAACAAGTTTAATATTCTTGGGTAGGGATCACTCCTGGAGACAAGTTGTCGACACATTCACCACACATTGTCCAACAAACCCCAGAGGAGGAAAAGAGTGCAAGGTGATCCAGTGAAGCAGGCAGCATACCAGCATGAGCAAGGATACCATTCCCCATTTCACTGCCTATTTCGTTCATGGAGAAACAATAACGTTCTTCTAAAATCTCCCACCTAACTAAAATAACTTGAAGACTCTGGGGAACTGTATATTGGCAACAGTTCGAGAATAAACAAAAGGAACAATAAATGAAGGTTTTAATTAGATCATTTACATTGGGAGTGTAAAGAAACTATAGGAGAGCAGATATTATAATTTATCAAATGTGGAGTCCAGATACAGACATTGTAAAACGAAATCAGGCAGAAGACCTAAAAATATTGCATAGCTGGATCTTTTCCCTCAGTACTTCAAGTCTGCATTCCTTCTTCCCATGATGCCCCATTGATTTGCAATTTAAATCGTGGGATCTGTACCACATTTATCGCACCTATTGCTTATCCGCATATAAATCTATTTTAGAGCTGAGCACTAAGTTAGAAAGATTTGTTATAAATGTCTTATTTTAATATTTTATGCATGTACTATAATTTGATTCAAAGTGCTGTTTGTCTAAAATACATAACGATGTGTGCTGTGATCGGGCTTCTGTTCTTCAGGAAATATATTTAAGGCAAAACAATTAACTCATCTGTGCATAACACTCACAGAGTCTGCTCATGTTTTGAATCACTTTAATGTACATTCATCTTCCATCCCCCCTTTCTACGGAATCTTGTTATAAACTGGGGTATGGGCATCTCATCTTCCCTAGGTTAAGATGAGAATCCCTTGAGAATATTCCCTTCCATCCCACTTTCTTTTCTTTTTTTTATTATTATGTTATGTTAATCACCATATATTACATCATTAGTTTTTGATATAGTGTTCCATGATTCATTGTTTGCGTATAACACCCAGTGCTCCACGCAGTACGTGCCCTCTTTAATACCCATCATCAGGCTAACCCATCCTCCCACCCCCGTCCCCTCTAGAACCCTCAGTTTGTTTTTCAGAGTCCATCGTCTTTCATGGTTCGTCTCCCCCTCCGATTTCCCCCCCCTTCATTCTTCCTCTCCTGCTATCTTCTTCTTTTTTTTTTAAATATATAATGTATTATTTGTTTCAGAGGTACAGGTCTGTGATTCAACAGTCTTACACCCATATGATCCAGCAATTGCACTACCGGGTATTTACCCCAAAGATACAAATGTAGGGATCCAAAGGGGTACGTGCACCCCGATGTTTATAGCAGCAATGTCCACAATAGCCAAATTGTGGAAAGATCCATCCCACTTTCTTTGGTAAAGGAAACCTTCTTTGAAATCAGCAGGGTACCTCCATGAAGACATATGATAAAGTGGCCCAAGAATCTGAATGCAGGGAAGGAAACAAATATTTACCAAGTTCCTATTAATATTAGAGCATTACTGTCTTAGAACCTTCACATATTTCTTTACAAAACACCTCTGCAGCAGCAATAATAATCTCCGTCTTGCAGACAGAGTCATTGAGGCTCAGGGAAGATACGTAAATTATCCAAGGGCCCCATGGACAAGTGGTGGAGGCTCTTGGACCCCAGATCCCTGTCTTTCCACACATCATGCTGCCACCAGTGCATTCTACCTTAATATAACATGATTCAAAACAGGACCATTCAACATAAAAGCTAAGTTTTATGATACATCACTCGGCTCTGTTTCCCAGCTCATTGGAAACATCCTCCCATGTATGGTGAGTGACTGAAGAATTTGCATTTTCGATGCAATTCCTATAGTCTCCTGAAGATGTCGAGTAAACACAGCTACATTAAAAATAGTTGTAATTATGTGCAAATAAATAAATTAAATGAAAAGTAAAGAGATAAAAGGACAGAACCAGTCTATTTAAGTTGTGTGCTTGCATTCACATACTGATACAAAGATGACCTTGGGAAACAGAGTGGAGGGCAACCTCACATTCCCCACCCAAGACCCCAAAAAAGCATTTTATTATCAAAAGCGGGTAAGTTAAAAAAAAGCCTTCCCTGATGGGTTAAATGCCCCTATTATAATCTCTCATAGCACCTAGTAGCTTAACACTTACCACAGCTGCCAATTTTGTATTTGTGGAACTATCTGGCTAATGTCTGCTTTTCCTGTAGATTGTAGCTTTCTTTTTTCTTCTTCTGTGGCATCCTTAGTCCCTAGCACATGGTAGATACTCAATGATCATTTCTTAAATGAAGAACAACTGAATGGCTGGATGAACTGTATACTCCTGTTGTTCATTTCATACAATTTATATCATGGAGGATTTAGGTCCATACAACCCAGGCCAGCTAGTAAAACCATATCCCTCTTCCATATCCATTGCCTTTCCTGGTCCTAGCCCTGTAACCTGCTTCTTGTCAAAGCCTAGAACCATTCTCAAGTTCCACCATCAAAATGTGGGGCCTGAAGGAATTACTCTGATTTAACCTATGTGGGAAAGGACTACTGTATATTCGTATGTGTCTGTGTGTGTGCACATACATGCACATGTGGACACACAAAGGTGAACTCTCGGGGCAGGGCCAAATATCACGGCTGGCTTTCCTTTCCTGGTTACATGCCAAGTCCTACCTCTCAAGTGGGAACAGTGGTCACCTAAGGGTAAGAATCTTGACTGTCTGTCTCAGGAACCCTGTCTCTATGTATAAGGTGGACACATTGTAAGATCTCAGCCAAGGAATCATTTGAACTAGGTCCCTGAAAGAAGTGTTCAGAGAAGAAGCCCTAAACTATTCAGCTGGGATAGGCAGGGCATTCTTCTCATAAATGTCAAGCCAAAACAAAAATAGCTTCAGCACCTCCATAGGTAGGTCTTATCCTAGGACCTGTCATTTTCTCTCTCTCATACCTCCTGCCACACAGACCAAGAGCTTATGACTGTGGCAGGAGGGATGCAAGTGCCAAACATTTGCCAAAGTCTGCATTCAGCCCACACTCCTTTTCTTCCATCCCTGTCATGCCTTGCTGGCAAGGGACAGTAGGATGCCAGATTCATTGGTCTGAAAAGCCTTATGTTCACCAGTAAGGAAATGAAATGTATCTGCTCAGCCAAAATCCATGTGAATACTGACGTTTTAATCTTAATCGTTAGTTAATTTTCTTCAAACACGCATTCACTAATGCTTTTGGCAAGAGTCTGCGGTTTTTCCTACCCAGTTGAATTCAGTGAGCAACATACTGAGTTCCTACTATGTGCATATAACACAGGAGACAAAAAAAATAGACTAGTGTCTACTTTCAAGGAAGTCTAATAGGGAAGACAGACGTGTATGCGAATAACTACCACACAGCTATTTACATTCTGGGGGTTCCAGACTTTGATAACACACAATTTGCGTCTTGTGTCTTTTCTTCTAAGAAAATTTCTTAATACTGGGTTCATTGGCAGTTCTAAAATGTCTAGATAGAAGAGATTTAGGGACAAGAATGTGGAAAGAAGAGAAGGGTTTGATGTTGCATTAGATAGCTGTATCTAAAACTAAAGAAGTCAGTCATGCAGTTCAAATATGAAGAAGGCAGGTTGGAGGTTTGGTTTGAGGAGCAGATGACCCTGAGCACCAACTGGATAAACTTTCTTTCCTGGTAATCATCACAATCTATAATTACCTTGTTTATATTTGCTTGATGATCTGTCTTCCTTACTAGAATATAATCTCATGCGAGCAAAGACCTTGTCTGTCCTGTTGACTGCTGCATCTCCATTGGCTTCTGGCACAAAGTAGGCTCTAGATCAGTATTTTTGAGTAAATGTATGACGAACATCAGAGAATTCTGAGGTCATGGGAAGAAAAATGCATACAGTCTCACACTTGGTCTAAGCCTAACTCTCTGAAGAGAAATATAGATAGATCCTGTCCTTGGGACAAAATGGCACTGTGAAGGAGTATCACACCACTTTGCCTGGAATAATTATTTCATAACATGTCATTTCTGAGAGACAATGGGGTGGTAATGGCTGTACCTTTATCATCATACTTAAGTGCCTCTGAATGAAAAGTGCACAGTAAAGAAGCAGAAATATCATCAGCAAAGGACCTATTTAGATGTCAAGGTTAGTATCACTGGAAAAACACCCTAATCAGTCAACACTCACCTTCTAGAGAAGTAGCCCATAGTGCTCCTGACCTCACAACTGCATCCCAAGGCTTATTTGTCAGTGTGCTTCTATCTGCTTAACTTTTTTTTTAATATATAAAAACCCTGAAGAAGAAAAAGTTCCTGCTGAGACGACTTGTTTGGCATCCTGGGAAGGACTCAAGAGAATTGTTCATGTATTTAATGACAGAATGTTCCATGCTCACTAAATTCCGTTGCTTCCTATACAACCTTATGCCTGGGATTTTCCAGCCCCTCCAAAGTTCTAGATCTCTCTCGATCTTGAAAGCATAGAACAGCAATTTCTCTATTTCTTATCATGAGTACTCAAGGGGATGTCTACCTCTGGAAATTAACTATGCTGTTTCAATAGGAAGTGATAATTAGAACAAAAAACACTTCTTTTCTCCAAGTTGGATCCCCATCAAAATAGTTGGAAAGCTTAAAACTGAATAGCAAATCATTTCTAAAAAGAAAAAAAAAGCAATTGAGTAATGATAGTTAATTCCTCTCTTATACTAATTATTTACATATGGGTTGCTCATTAAAAGTCTGTATTCAGGCTAGAACTTGATGTTAGAGGAAACAGGCAGCAGATTAAAACACCCTTTAGTCCAGAGAGAAATGCTCCTTTCCATATCTAGACAGAAGCCTGAATCCCAGCTAGTCACTGTATATATAAATGCCAATGATTACGAGGTGAGAGTGGGTGATTTTGTTCATTAAATCAGAGAATTGTGGAAAGGATCTTGCACATTGCCTAGTAAAAGGTAGGCTCATTAAATTGTTGTTCCATTATCCACTATCCAAATCCATTCCAAACAGAGAAAAAAATCAAAAATATAATGCTGGTTTTTGGAGTCATCTTTGAAAATGAAAGGCAGACAGCTTTATGTCTTGCTAGGAGTGGTCCATGTCTATCTGGAATATATGTTGATCTGGTATATACCTATACCCATACCCATACCCATACCCATACCCATACCCATACCCATACCTATACCTGTCTTGGGCTACACATTTCCATCAGAAATCCATTCCTACCCCATCATCACTGGCCAAGGCCTAGGAAGGGAATGAATGGATCAGGGTCATACAGGGTTTTTTCACTCTGAGAACAAAGGCAGTGCCTCAGCAAAATCATTTGGTGCTAAACAACACACTTCAGCAAACTTCCAAAGGATCCCCTAATTTTACTCCTTATTTATTGCCTTCATCAAAGTCATCTCAGTCTATAATTACTGTTACCATGTTTATTTATATTTACTCATTGATCATCTATACGACTACTCCATTAAAAAGTAATCACCATGTGTGCAGAGACCTTACCAGTCCACTAGAACCTAGAGATAATTGCCCATTCCTTTATTTCTGCCAACCCTTCATTCCTAAGACTTTTAATGCCATTACATACAGTGTTTTTTACTCACCAGCAGAAACCTTTACTTTCTTACTCACACATGCAACCTTAGACTCTCTGTGCCCTAACTGGTTACAAGGAATAGAAACCTTCTCAAATGAGTGGAAAGTCAAGAGGATGGGAAGTTTGTTGTAGGGACACAAAGACATCTCATGAGATCTGGAAAAACTACAGTTGTGAAAGCTCAGGAAACACAGAAAAACAGGCAGCCTCAGAGATTCTCTCTCATGGTGTTGCTCCCTCTCTTTGCTCCAAAGTTTTACCAGAGCTTTAATTTGTACATAACTGCCAAAGCCACATCTAACCCTGCCCTCCTCTCCATCTCACCATCTTTAAATCTGGGTACCTACTGATAACTGACAATCATACCTCAGTAGTCAATCACAGAATTGCGGAGAAAGGAATTAGATTGGCTCAACCTAGCTGTTCTGAGAGGTGTGCCAAGACATGTCACTGACTATCTGGGGCCACACCCCTTCACCAGAGGTCCATCCTTGATCTATCACCATTGGCCAAAGTAAGCAGGGAAGGAAAGAGATCAAGGTCACATGGGAAGCAGGGACTGTAGAAGAGCAATGCCACAGAGAAATGGGTCCTGGGCACGCAGTACAAAAACAAGCCAGGCCACTCTCATATTAGCCATGCTGCTATTTATAAGTATCTTAGAACAGATTCCCTGTAGCTAAGATAATGCAATTCACTCCTATCTTCTGTCTACATATGAAAACACAATGATTAAGAACAACTGAATATACCTTATAGAACAGGTTATGTAGCAGATGTGCTAGTATATTCCTCTTTCTGTCCTTTTGTCATGACTACTTGATAATAGTAAATATGTTGCTTGTGCCGATGATGATGATGATGACAATAATAGCTAATCCTATGATACTTATTATATGTCAAGCAGTGTTCTAAGCTCTTCATATCTATTACATAATTTCTCACAAAATCCCTATGAGATAGGCATGATTTTTAATCCAATTTTGAGATGAAGAAACTTAAACACAGAGAGCTGAGCTACCACAGAGCTAATAAACAGTGGGGCCAGGTTTGAAGATGGCTCACTTAAAACAAAAACAAAAACAAAAATAAAAAACAAACAAACAAACAAAACAAAAAAAGCAACTGGTAACATAAAGTGCCATTTGATTCTAAATACCCTTTTGATCTGAGAAGCTTCACTAATGCTATGTTTTGATGGCAGCTAATAAGTGCCAACTTTGTGCCTTGCCAAAGCATAGGTTATACGCAGCTTTATTTTTTGCCTTGCCTTCGCCAGTTGTTATTTGGAAGCCAAAGGGGGTCCCACTACTAACATACAGAGACTCCGAAAGAATTCTCTTCTCCAGCTCTTCAACAGTCATGACTTAGGGGGAAAAGACGCCAGCTCTGAACCACCACCTCGCCGCACTGTGGGGAGAGTAATGCTGACCAGCCTCACCCCCGAGATTCCCCTAGTCTGCCCTCCTCACTTCCAGTTTCAGAGATTTTTTTTCACCCTCTTGATAAACAAAAACAGATTTCTGGGGGAAAAAATAGCATAACAACTTTATTTTTTTCCCCAGAAAGCCACTTTCACAGCAGATGGAACTCAGCATGCTATCGCCCAAATCTTTAGCAAACCTGAAATATGAAGAGTCCCTTAGACCAAGGGCCATGCATCGTCCCATCCTGTGTCTCTTTAACTGACACTTTGAACCAGTGTACACTTCCTTAATCTGGCCCCATTATCAGCCTAATAATACCTCCCGATATTCATAAATGCCTAGGAAGACTTTCAGCTATTTTGTACGGAGAAGAAATATCCAGCTAAATTGAGAAGATTACCACATCACCACATACATCAGTGACAGGCTCTGTGCTATTACAGTTGATTTTTGTTGACAGTTGGCTGTAGGCAGTTGTGTTTCAAATGCCTTTTTTCACTGGGAAATTAAACAAAATCCCATGCAAAATGCAGCCCTCCAGTTCAAAAACTGTAAATCCCAAATTAGCATTTCATACTTTAAAAGGTAGCACAGCACAATTTTCTATTGAAAGGTCTGTACTGTTGACACAAATGGGTCCTTCAGACATGACACTAATACTGCTGCTGGTGCCTTTTAAGAAAACCACCTTTTCAGATAGTATTTTTCCTCCCTCAATAATCTGCATATCCTCCAGTTCTTGCCTATAAAAGAATAAAAGGGAGGAGAGAGGAAAAAATCTGACTTACTTCCTTAGGTAAATTATGCCCCCAGAAATTTCTAAACAATAGTTTAAATTTAAATGAAATTGTTTAATTAAACCTTCTTCAAAAGGAGAAAGGAAACCTAGGCATGGAAAGGTGGAAAGTCATTTCTTCCACTAAACAACATGAAGAAAAGGGTACTTCTATAAGCTAGAAAAGCATCTGTGTCTAAAACAGTCCTGTTAGGGGAGCTTCACAACTTTACTCTGAAACAGGTCAGAGCCCAATTTAACAAAATTTTAACATGTGGGGGCAAAGTCTGACATTGAATAGGGCCATTTGATTCTTAAGAATGGAAATCTATTTTTCTTCTCACCCAGGAGACTCTTCAGAGTGAACGAATTTTAAACAGTGCTGTTCCTTCATCCAAAACAATTGCTATTTTACTGGAAAACCCAAAAAAGACAATAGTTGTCAGTTGGCTATCCAGGACACAAATATATTTAGAGAAAGAAATGTAATGTTTATTTCTGGACTGTGGCACAAGCATAAATACAAGTCAGGCGATTTCATGCCAATCCTTTTGCAAACATTTCACCAACAGCACTTGACTCTTAGCCATATAAAGTCAAATGTCTGGTGGTCAGAACTATTGTACTAAAATCAAATGAAGATGAGTAGTCTTGACCCTATCCCTTGACCACTTTCAAAATTTGAATGGAACAATGTTCTGCACTCCTAAAAATAAGAGTTCATCTCCTAAGTTTATAGGGTCAAAGGAAACAACCCACTCACTTCTGAATGGTGAACACATAAAAAAATAAATATTAGACTCCCTGCCAAGTAGTGATGGCTAGCTCTGCCTTCTCCTTCATTCCAACCATGTAGTTTGACTCCCCACAAAGGAACTCAACCCCAAGAACGTGAGCTCAATAAAAGGCGTCATGCAAACTTATCTATGCTGACAGAAAGCAAATCTGTGGTTGCCTAGGGAGGGGATGGAATGGGAAGTGAATGCAAATAGACATGAGGGATCTTTTGGAGGTAGCTGGAAATGCCCTGCACCCTGATTGTGGTGGTGGCTACGTGGATTTTACATGGGTACAATTTATTGTACATGTAGTTTACTTCGATCAAGTTGATTCAAAAAGAAAAAAGCAATCAAGACAGAGATGTTCTACTCCCATGAGACAGAAGTTCATACAGAAGCATAGACTGGGACACTTAAGAAGGAGCTCAGTTCCACAGTAATTTCTTAACAAGGAAAATCAAAAGACTATGTAGTTTGTATTCTTAATTGGAGAGTAATAAGCAAAGCCTAAACCACATTCTTGCCCAGGTGAGAACAAGAAGTGTCCTGATAAAGTAGGGATAAGTAACACCATAATTACCTGAGAAATTAACTCTGGATTTGTTACTCTATCTGAGGTCAATTTCTAGACAAACAAACAAAGAAACAAACACATTTTGTTTTAAAAAGAAAAAATAATCCTTAATCCTTTAGGGAATTATTAGGAGTTGTGTCTTTTATCTCAATTTAGAAGCAAGATTTCCCAATGTTCCAGAAAGAATCACCTTCTTTACTTATTTCTCAAAGACACAAATATCTGTGCACAATTCTGAAAATTATCATTTGCAGGACAGAGGTTGAGTTTCTGAACAAAAACTCAACCTCCCCAAAACAATACAGGCTGTTCAGTGGGGGATAGCTCTTCTCTACTGTCACTCAACAATGGCTTGCCAGGCAGAAGAAAAGGCATAGTCAGAGGGATCTAGGAGGGTGCTACTTCAAGGGACTGGTATTACAAGAAAATTCTAAATTATAAAACAAATTATAAATAATTGTTCCCTTTCAAAAGGGTTCTGTACGCTACAAAACTGGCATAGAACAAAACTATGCTTTAAATATAAATCTTCAGTCCCTTTAGAATGTTACTTAATTTTAAATTGTTTAGAGAAAACTTTGCAGGAATTTCTCAGTATATAGTGAGATATGTGTTTGACTATGAACTGGCATTTATGTATCCCCCAAAATGCATAATACAACTTTATTTTTAAAAATCAGCAGATAATTGCTCCAATTTTGGCCCCTGTGACATCCTTAATGAAGCAGGCAATGGGAAACACAGATTGCCCCATTTTTGAATGGGAAGTTAAATGCAGAGAGCTCAAGTGATTTTCCTGGAGTTACTCATCAAATTAGTAGAAATGGCCCAATAACTGATTTCTTGTTTCCAAATATAGTACTATCTCACTAGACAAATGCTTCTTCCTTCTGCAGTTATATTTGACAAATATCACATTACACACTGTCTTTTCAAAGAGCTTCTTATACATTATCCATTCATTCATTTATTCACTCAGTAAAGAAACACTAAGAATTTACTAAATGCCATTCCCCCAGATGAATAGTACATGACCTCTATTTCTTCAGGAGTCCTAGATTGTATTTGGGGTGAAAGATGCATACACATTTTTTAACCAAATAGCAGAGTCCAATGATAACACAGAGAAGACTTATTTAAGCCAGACTGAGGTGGGGAGGAGAAATTAGAGAAGAATTCTTGAAAAATATAACATCTGAGCTGAGTCATGAAGACCTTGTTAAAGTTAGCCAGGAGAAGGAAAAAGTGGTAGAGAGGAATGTGTGTGTGTGTGTGTGTGTGTGTGTGTGTGTGTGTGTGTGTGTGTGTGTGTGTGTGTGTGTGTGTGTGTGTGTATATAATAGGATAAATGAAGATAAAACTTACCAAATCCTAACAATTTAAAGCAACTTAGAAAATAGAGTATTTGAGGGGCACCTGGGTGGCTCAGTCATTAAGCGTCTGCCTTCAGCTCAGGTCATGATCCCAGGGTCCTGGGATCGAGCCCTACATCGGGCTCCCTGCTCAGCCAGAAGCCTGCTTCTCCCTCTCCCACTCCCCCCTGCTTGTATTCCCTCTCTTGCTGTGTCTCTCTCTGTCAAATAAATAAAATAAAATCTTAAAAAAAAGAAATGAAATGAAAATAGAGTATTTGCATTTGAATAATAAAAAAGTAAAGCCTCAGAGGTGTGAAGCAACACACATAAGCTTCTACTTAGCTCTTTTTCCATTATTCTCCATTGTCGATTCAGGTAAGAATGGTAATTAAATGTTTCTTATTTCATGGAAAGATGGCTCATTATTGGTTACATTTTGTCTTAAAAAATATAAAATAACATATAAAAATCATAATTTTTGAAAAGATTGATTTCTAGTTGGGAGCATCACCACCCACATCATTTGCATATCACTTTTTTTTAAATGGTTTCCTACATATTATTTCAAAATAACCCAGGGATTAGAAAGCAAAATTCCTGTCTCCATTGTGCAAATTTGAGGCGGGGAGAAAGGCTATGAGAAGAAAAATGACTTGACAAAACACATGGTAAGTGGCAGAATGCAGACTTGAATCCAAGCTTTGTGAATTTCCACCAAGATCTTTCCACAATAATGCAGGTATCTTTGAGAAGCATGCAGAGGAGGATTTTTTAATATTTTTTTTGCCTTAATATGTCACTGTTCATTGTTTATTACTAATTTCATATGTACATATTATTCCTTACCTTAAAAATCAGAAGTATTATTACCCTGAGTGGCGGTGAGAGTTACATGGAGGTAGAAAGACTCAGATACTTAGAACTTTCAAACAGGAAGCACTACTGTTCATGTGAATGCAAAGCTACATAACCATAATTTTACAGTTAAAATATGCAAAAAGGTAAAATACATTTCTGATTTTAGAAAATAATATCTTTTATCCAAACTCATTCCAGACCTGCATATTCAATGGCTCCCTTTTATGTCAAGGGTGGGGGGAAGGAGTTCTTGGCTTATTTTGGTTCCATAAATTTGGAGGAAGAAACAATTTGCCAGGTTATTTTTCAATCACCCAGTGAAATTCAAGTTCCTTTTGACACTGATGCTATTCCCAATTCAACACTGCTAAATTTTAACTATCCTCCCTTTCAATTAGCTAGGTTTCTGTTTGCTTACTTTGTCCGTGGTTATAGCCTTCCCTCATGGACCTAAGATCACTGTTTTCCTTTCGCTTTATGCTCTGTGAGCATCAACTATCATGGGGCATGTGTGTAATTGTCATTCAGTGTGAAAAAGCCAGCTGGAGGTATCACAATCACGTCAATATACCAGTCAGCAAGAAAACCTCCAAGCTGATTGTTTTCTATTTAGATATAATATTACAAGGATTGAAAACTGCTGCTCTTACAAACTTCTGAGTGATATTATCATGCTTTTCATACTTTTATACAATCAACCAATAAAAAATGTGTGTATATACAAATATTACATATTTATATATGTGGTATATGTATCAATATTACATATTGATACATATATTAAATATATATGAAAATTACATCAAAGGAAATAAAACTTACATATCCATAAAACATATGCAAAATGAGATCTTATTTAACTACTACAGAAGATGAGGTCTTAGGACTCTAAGAGGCTAATTGCATCAGACCAGATCACTCTCTTTAATAACTGTAGTGAAATCCACCCAATAAAGACTGCTATTTCCTCTCGGCAGAAATTCTCCAACTTCTCTTTAGGTCTAGCTTGATAACATGCCTGGTGTCCCATGTCCTTCCTGGGTATCAATGTCTTGTCCAATAATCACTTAAGCTCCCTTCTGTTGCTCAAAAACAGTGAAAAATGGGGAAAAAAAAGGTTCACTATTACTATACAATATTCTCATGTACTCAGATCTAGGGACCATACATAAGTGGAACTGAAAATGTAACAAAATTGAGAAAAATGTTATTTTCTAGATCCCTTCTAGGGAAGAGAATTATATGTGGTAAAAAAAAAAAATACTTTGTTAACTCTTCAGATGGTGGTAGAAGGAGGAGTGAATGCTCTACGAGGCATTCTCCAGTAGCAATAAATAGCTGACAAGTTGCCCTCCAAGAAGATTCAATCTGGTCAAATTCAGAGGCTAGTTGTGCTGAGAGAGGGTACAAATTTGGAGCCATAACTGGATTTTTCAGGATGATAGAAAAGGATTGAGAAGTGACACAACAACATCCTCTTACCTTCCCCTACATAATAGCACAGTGCCTTTGCTCTAGTTAAATGTCGAACAAAGGCACCAAGTTATTATCCTGCCAAGCATGCTTACATGTCTCAGTCCAGCTACTTCACTGAGTAGCTGGGAAACTGGGTGACTTTGACTAAGGAACCTGAACCTTCCTTGCCTAGTTCTGAACTAAGCACTTGAAATGAATCATTGGTCTCTGAAAATTTTTAAGCCAAAACCTCTTGATTCAAATGAAAACTTACCGTTTAAAAAAATAAAAGTAAGGGTGACAAAGTCTGAGAGATTCTAGGTGAAGATGGGGGAGAAGGATCGTAAAGAGGCTCAAACATTCTGAGGTGGACCTAAGGGAATTCCATGAAACCCCAGCTACTCTGGGAGAAGGGTTATAAACTAGGCTACATGATCTCAAAAAGCTTTCTCCAATTCTGAAATTGTAGGATTCTCATAAACCTTTCCAAAAGAATTAAGTGGTTAATTTTAGGATGGGAGTGTTACCAGCAAAATGGCAAGAGACAGCCCTAGGCTCTCACTGCTCCATAGAAATACTGAAAAACAAACAAAAACTGTCAGACTCAGCTCTATCAGAACTCTGAAAAACAAAGTTTACAGCAACCAAGTAAATGTGGAATCAAGAAAAAGGCAACTTCAAGATACCAGGAGAACTCTGTGGCATTTTTACTCACCCATGCCCATTCCCTCCCCCAAACAGTGGTACCCTTAATGCAGCAGCAGTCCATATTCCCACTAGTAAGACCCTGGGCTCTCGTTCAGGAGGGAGCAAAATAAAGCTTATCCACAAATGATTGTATATGTCTCTTTTAGCCAAGAGTTATCTGAAGGACTGATAAATGGTACTTATCTGTTTCACCTAACTAGAAACTAAGAGCAGAAAAGCAGTTGGTATTGTGCAAAAATACTGCAAGCTAAACTAACAATACTCAGATGCCTGAAACAAAAGATTACAGCCAAAACCTACAACAGACTACCTAAGGCCTGGGAACAAAAGCTTTTATATGTTCAGTAAACTAGAACATGTAAAAGCAGTCTTATACACAGGGAAATTTAGAAAACCATGTGCATACCCACGGGATAATGAATGCTCAGAAAAAGCTTAAGAATACATTAAGCATTCACCTCAGGCTGATTCCTAGGCTCAGTGTAAGCCTAAGTATTGAAGGCGTGCCCATCTACTAAGACTGGGAGAGGTATTTGTTCAGCTCTGGAATTCAAGGAAATTTCTGTCAAAATACTAGCTGAACACAAGATAAAGGACATAGACTTCAGTGGCCATACACAACAAGGAATACAGTCTTTGCAAAATACAGTTTGGGAGAGTTGTTAAACAAATGAACTACTATAGCATTAGCAAACAAAAAAAGAGTAAACCCTAGGAAAAGGGGGTAAATCTGCTTTCCAGAGTTACTATATTATGATATTATATTATATATTATATTATATTATATTAATTATATAATATTATATTGTATTATATTATATATATATTATATATATATTATATTATAATATTCTAGTTTGCCAAATATTCTATATTTGGCAAAACTGTCTTTCAAAATGTCTGGTTTGAAACAAAGAATCACAAGGCATACAAAGAAATAAGAAAGTATGGTTCATTTAAAGGAACAAAATTAATTAACAGAAACCATCTCTGAGGAAGTCCAAAAACTAGAATTCATAGATAAAGACTTTAAAACAACTGTCTTAAATACACTAATAGTTTAAGAAAAAGATGGCTAAAGAACTAAAGGCAATCAGGAAAACAATGTATAAGCAAAATGAGACGATCAATAAAGAGACAGAAATTATAAAAAGGTACCAAAAAATTCTCATGCTGAAAACTATAATAACTGAAATGAAAAACTGACTAAAGGGGTTCAGCAATTATTTTAAGCCAGATGAAGAAAGAATTAGTGAACTTGAATATAGGACAACTGAAATTACTCAGTCTGAATAGGAAAAAAAAGGAAACAGAGCCTAAGAAACTTGTGGAATATCATCAAAAAAACCAACACACACATTCTCCAGAAGGAGGTGAGAGAAAAAAAAAAAGGAGGGCAGAAAGAATATTTGAAAAAATATCAACTTAAAACTTCTGAAATTTGACGAAAGACATGAATCTATGAATCCCTGAAGCTCAACAAATCCCAAGTAAGGTAACTCAAAAACATGCACACTGAGACATTATAAACTACCAAAAGACAAAAAGAGAATCTTAAAAGCAATGAGAGAAGCAACTCATTACATACAAAGGATCCTCAATAAGATTAACAGTTGATTTCTCATCAGAAACTATGAAGGCCAGAAGACAGCAAGCAGGACAGGGTTCAAAGTGCTGAAAGAAAAAACATCTGTCAACCAAGAATTCTATATTTGGCAAAACTGTCCTTCAAAAATGAGAAATAAAGTAAGACATTCCCAGCTAAACAAAAGCTCAGGGAGCTCATTACCACTAGCCCTGCCCTATAAGAAATATTAAATGGAGTCCTTTAGGTTAAAATGTAGAACACTAGACAGTAACTTGAAGACATGAGAAATATAGATCTCTGGTAAAAATACATGGGAAAATATAAAATCCAATACTGTTGTGTTTTGGTTTGTTTGTTATTTCCTACAGGATTTAAAAGACAAAAGCAAAGGAAGAAATTATAAATCTTTATTGTTGGGCCCACGACGTATAAAGATATAATCTGTGACAAAAACATTAAGGGGGGTTGGAAGACAAAGCTATACAGAAGCAGAGTTTTTGTATGCTATTGAAGATTATTATAAATTTTAATTAGATTGTTATCTATTTGGGATGTTAAATGTAATCTCCATGGTGTCCAAAAGAAAATACATTAAAAATATATCCCAAAGGAAATGAGAAGGGAATCAAAATAGTTCACCACAAAAATATCATCAAACACAAAAGAAGACTGTAATGGGGGGTACGCAGGACAAAGAATAATAAGACATAGATAGCATATAGTAAATAAGTCCTTCTTTATCAGTAATTTTAGTTATTTACATCTTTCTTTTTTTCCCTTCGTCAGTCTCAACTCTCAATTTCATTGATTCTCTGTGGTTTTTCTTTTCTCTATTTTATTTATACCACTGTAATTTGTACTATTTTTTTACTTCTGCTAGCTTTGGGTTTACTTTGCTCTTGTTTTTCTAGTTCCTTAAGATGTAAAGCTAGGTCATTGATTTGAGATCCTTCTTTTTTTCTTAACTACTTTAATTCAATTAATTAACATATAATGTATTAATGGTTTTAGAGGTACACATCTATGATTCATCAGTCTTATATAGTACCCAGTGCTCATCATATCACATGCCCTTCTTAATGTTCAGCACCGAGTTACCCCATCCATCCACCCCCCTCCCCTCCAGCAAACCTCAGGTTGTTTCCTATGATTAAGAGTCTCTTACACTTTGTCTCCCTCTCTGGTTTCATCTTGTTTTTATTTTTCCTCTCTTCCCCAATGATCCTCTGTTCTGTTTTTTAAATTCCACATATCAGCGAGATCATATGATAACTGTCTTTCTCTGATTGACTTATTTCACTTAGCATAATACCCTCTAGTTCCATCTACATCGTTGCAAAGATTTCATTTTTTGATGACTGCATAATATTCCATTGTATGTATGTGTATACATATATATGCACCACATCTTCTTTATCCATTCATCTGTCGATGGACAACCTCTGTACTGTTATCCAGAGTGGCAGCACCAGCTTGCATTCCCACCAACAGTGTAGGAGTGTTCCCCTTTCTCCACATCTTCACCAATATCTGTCATTTCATGACTTGTTAATTTTGGCCATCCTGACTGGTGTGAGGTGGTATCTCATTGTGGTTTTGATTTGTATTTCCCTGATGCCAGATGATGTTGAGCATTTTTTCATGTGTCCGTTGGCCATTTGGATGTCTTCTCTGGAGAAATGTCTGTTCATGTCTTCTGCCCATTTCTTGATTGGATTATTTGTTCTTTGGGTGATGAGTTTCATAAGTTCTTTATAAATTTTGGCACTAGCCCTTTGATAACTATTTGATTTTGATACTAGCCCTTTATCTGATGTGTCATTTGCAAATATCTTCTCCCATTCCGTCAGTTGTCTTTGGTTTTGTCGACTGTTTCCTTTGCTGTGCAAAAGTTTTTTATCTTGATGAAGTCCCAATAGTTCACTTTTGCCTTTGTTTCCCTTGTATTTGGAGACATGTCTAGCAAGAAGTTGCTGTGCCCAAGGTCAAAGAGGTTGCTGCCTGTGTTCTCCTCTAGGATTTTGATGGATTCTTGTCTCACATTTAGGTCTTTCATCCATTTTCAGTCTATTTTTTTTAACCTAATATTAAACACCACCAACAACAACAACAACACCCTCAGGAAACTGAAATACAAGGAAACATCCTCACCATGATAAAAGGCATTTATGAAAACCCACAGTTAACATCACACTCAATGGAGAAAGACTAAAAGCTCTCTCCCTAGGATCAGGAATCAGACAAGGATACCCACTTTTACCATGGCTATTCAACAGTGTACTGGACGTTCTAGCCAGAGCAATTTAGTCAAGAAGAACAATAAATAAAAGTTCTCAAATTGGAAAGGAAGAAGTAAAACTATCTCTCTTTGCAAATGACATAATCTTAATGTATAGAAAATCCCAAAGAATCCACAGGAAAGCTAGTAGATCTAATAAAAGATTCAGCTAAGTTATCAAAGTACAAGCTCAACACACAAAAATTATTTGTGAATCTATACACCTGCAATGAATAATCCTAAAAAAAGTAAGAAACAATTCCATCTACAACAGCATCTGAAGGATAAAATACTTAGAAATATATTTAACCAAAAAGATGAAAGATATATACACTGAAAACTATAAAACATTTCCCGAAGAAATTAAAGGAAACTTAAAGAAATGGAAAGATATCCTATGTTCATGGGTAGGAAGACATAATATTGTGAAGATGACAATTTATCAAAATTCCAACAGCCTTTTTGCAGAAATGGAATTAATCCTTCAAATTCATGTGTTAGTACAAAAGGTCCCAAATAGCCAAAACAATCCTGAAAATGAACAAAGTCAGAGGATTCTAATTTCCTAAATTCAAAACTTACTACAAAGCTAAAGTAACCAAAGCAGTTTGATACTGACATAAATGTAGACATACAGCATTAAAACAGAATTGAGAGTCCAGAAATAAACCCATATTTCTATGACCAATTAATTTTTGACAAAGGTGCCATACCCATTCACTAGGGGAAGAAAAAAAGAACAGTCTTTAACAACAGTGTTGGTACAACCGAATTGCCACACGTGAAAGAATGAAGTTCAACTCCCATTTCACATCATATACAAAAATTAACTCAAAATGGACCAATACCTAAATATGAGAGCTAAAACCATAAAACAGTAAAAAATAGGGGTAAATCTTCATGAAATTTGGTTTGGCAGTGACTTCTTAGATATGACACCAAAAGCATGAGAAACGAGAAAAAAAATAAACCAGACTTCATCAAAATTAAAAACTTTTGTGCATCAAAGCACATTATCGAGAAAGTAAAAAGCCAGCTTAGAGAATGGGAGAGAAAATTTGCAAATCTTACATGTGATAGGGTATAATTACTATCCGGAATATATAACTAATGCCAACAATTCAGCAACAAAAAGACAAACGGCCCAATTCCAAAACTTGAATAGGCGCTTCTCCTAAGATATACAAATGGCCAAACACATGAAAAGATGTTCAACATCATTAGTCCCTAGGGAAGTACAAATGAAAACCACGACGAGGTATCACTTCACACCTACTAGAATGGATATAATTTTAAAAATGGAATATAAGAGTTGACAAGGATGTGGAGAAATTGGAACCTTAAGATCCTGCTGATGGGAAGGTAAAATGGTGCAGCTACTATGAAAAACAACTTGGCAGTTCCTCAAAAATTAAATAAAAAATTACCATACGACCCAGCAATTCCACTCCCAAAGGGGAATGTATACATATATACATATATTTTTAATTTTATTATGTTATGTTAATCAACATACATTACATCATTAATTTTTGAGGTAGTGTTCCATGGTTAATTGTTTGCATATAACAACCAGGGCTCCATTTAATAGGTGCCATCTTTAATACCCATCACCAGGATAACTCCTCCCTCCACCCCTCTCCCCTCTAGAATCTTCGGTTTGTTTCTCAAGAGTCCATAGTCTCTCATGGTCCATCACCCCCTCTGATTTCCTCCCCCCCTTCATTTTTTCCTTCTTACTATCTTTTTTTTTTTTTAACATATAATGTATTATGTTTTAGAGGCACAGGTCTGTGGTTCAACAGTCTTACACAATTCACAGCACTCACCATAACACATACCCTCCCCAATGTCTATCACCCAGCCACACCATCCCTCCCACCCCCACCACTCCAGCAAACCTCAGTTTGTTTCCTGAGATTAAGAATTCCTCATATCAGTGAGATCATATGATACATGTCTTTCTCTGACTGACTTATTTTGCTTAGCATAATACCCTCTAGTTCCATACACGTCACTGAAAATGACGTCATTGCAGTCTAGTCCTACACTGTTGGTGGGAATGCCAGCTGGTGCTGCCACTCTGGAAAACAGTATGGAGGTTCTTCAAAAAGTTGAAAATAGAGCTACCGTACAACCCAAACACAAAATTGCAAGATTTTGTGTTTGGTTTTTTTTTTTTTTGATGGCTGCATAAGATTCCATTGTATATATATACCATTTCTTCCTTATCCATTCATCTGTTGATGGACATCTTGGATTTTTCCATAGTTTGGCTATTGTGCACATTGCCGCTATAAACACTGGGATACACATACTCCTTTGGATCACTACATTTCTATCTTTGGGGTAAATACCCAGTAGTGCAATTGCTGGGTTGTACGGTAGCTCTATTTTCAACTTTTTGAGGAACCTCCATACTGTTTTCCAGAGTGGTTGCACCAGCTTGCATTCCCACCAACAGTGTAGGAGGGTTCCCCTTTCTCTGCATCCCTGCCAACATCTGTCATTTCCTGACTTGTTAATTTTAGCCATTCTGACTGGTGTGAGGTGATATCTCATTGAGGTTTTGATTTGGATTTCCCTGATGCCAAGTGATATTGAACACTTTTTCATGTGTCTGTTGGCCATTTGGATGTCTTCTTTGAAGAAATGTCTGTTCAGGTCTTCTGCCCATTTCTTGACTGGATTGTTTGTTGTTTGGGTGTTGAGTTTGATAAGTTCTTTATAGATTTTGGACACTAGCCCTTTATCTCATATGTCATTTCCAAGTAACTTCTCCCATTCTGTTGGCTGTCTTTTGGTTTTGTTGACTGTTTCCTTTGCTGTGCAAAAGCTTTTTATCTTGATGAGGTCCCAATAGTTCATTTTTGCTTACTTCCTTTGCCTTTGGCAATGTTTCTAGGAAGAAGTTGCTGTAGCTGAGGTCAAAGAGGTTGCTGCCTCTGTTCTGCTCTAGGATTTTGGTGGACTCCTGTCTCACATGTAGGTCTTTCAACCATTTTTAGTCTATTTTTGTGTGTGGTGTAAGGAAATGGGCCAGTTTCATTCTTCTGCACGTCGCTGTCCAATTTTCCCAACACCATTTGTTGAAGAGACTCTCTTTTTTCCATTGGACATTCTTTCTTGCTTTGTCAAAGATTAGTTGACCATAGAGTTGAGGGTCCATTTCTGGGCTCTCTGTTCTGTTCCATTGATCTATGTGTCTGTTTTTGTGCCGGTACCATACTTTCTTGATGATGACAGCTTTGTAATAGAACTTGAAGTCTGGAATGGTGATGCTGCCAGCTTTGCTTTTCTTTTTCAACATTCCTCTGGCTACTCGGGGTCTTTTCTGGTTCCATACAAATTTAGAATTTTTGTTCCATTTCTTTGAAAAAAATTGATGGTATTTTTTGATAGGGATTGCATTAAATGTGTAGATCGCTCTAGGTAGCATTGACATCTTCACAATATTTCTTCTTCCAATCCATGAGCATGGAACCTTTTTACATATTTTTGTGTCTTCTTCAATTTCTTTCATGAGTATTTTAGTTTTCTGAGTACAGATTCTTTACCTCTTTGGTTAGATTTATTCCGAGGTATCTTATGGTTTTGGGTGCAATTGTAAATGGGATCGACTCCTTAATTTCTCTTTCTTCTGTCTTGTTATTGGTGTATAGAAATGTCACTGATTTCTGTGCATTGATTTTATATCCTGCAACTTTACTGAATTCCTGTATGAGTTCTAGCAGTTTTGGGGTGGAGTCTTTGACTTCTTCTTTGCCGATTCGGATGCCTTTTATTTCTTTTTGTTGTCTGACTTCTGTGGCTAGGACTTCTAGTACTATGTTGAATAGCAGTGGTGATAGTGGACATCCCTGCCATGTTCCTGACCTTAGGGGGAAAGCTCTCAGTTTTTTCCCAATGAGAATGATATTCGCTGTGGGTTTTTCATAGATGGCTTTTATGATATTGAGGTATGTACCCTCTATGCCTATACTCTGAAGAGTTTTGATCAAAAAAGGATGCTGTATATGTCAAATGCTTTTTCTGCATCTATTGAGAGGATCACATGGTTCTTTTTCTTTCATTAATGTATTGTATCACATTGATTGATTTGCAGATGTTGAACCAACCTTGCAGCCCAGGGATAAATCCCACTTGGTCGTGGTGAATACTCCTTTTAATGTACTGTTGGATCCTATTGGCAAGTATTTTGGTGAGAATTTTTGCATCCATGTTCATCAGGGATATTGGTCCGTAATTCTCCTTTTTGATGGGGTCTTTGTCTGATTTGGGGATCAAGGTAATGCTGACCTCATCAAATGAGTTTGGAAGTTTTCCTCCCATTTCTATTTTTGGAACAGTTTCAGAAAAATAGGTATTAATTCTTCTTCAAATGTTTGGTAGAATTCCCCTGGGAAGCTGTCGGGCCCTGGGCTCTTGTTTATTGGGAGATTTTTGATTACTGCTTCAATTTCCTTAGTGGTTATAGGTCTGGTCAGGTTTTCTATTTCTTCCTGGTTCAGTTTTGGTAATTTATACATCTCTAGGAATGCATCCATTTCTTCCAGGTTATCTAATTTGCTGGCATACAGTTGCTCGTAATATGTTCTTATAATTGTAGTTCTTTGGTGTTGGTTCTGATCTCTCCTCTTTCATTCATGATTTTATTTATTTGGGTCCTTTCTCTTTTCTTTTTGATAAGTCTGGCCAGGGGTTTATCAATCTTATTAATTCTTTCAAAGAACCAGCTCCTAGTTTCGTTGATCTGTTCTACTGTTCTTTTGGTTTCTATTTCATTGATTTCTGCTCTGATCTTTATTATTTCTCCTCTCCTGCTGGGTTTAGGCTTTATTTGTTGTTCTTTCTCCAGCTCCTTTAGGTGTAGGGTTAGGTTGTGTATTTGAGACCTTTCTTGTTTCTCGAGAAAGGCGTGGATTGCTATATACTTTCCTCTCAGGACTGCCTTTGCTGTATCCCAAAGATTTTGAACAGTTGTGTTTTCATTTTCATTGGTTTCCATAAATTTTTTTAATTCTTCTTTAATTTCCTGGTTGACCCATTCATTCTTTAGTAGGATACTCTTTAGCCTCCATGTATTGGAGTTCTTTCCGACTTTCCTCTTGTGATTGAGTTCTAGTTTCAAAGCATTGTGGTCCAAAAATATGCAGGGAATGATCCCAATCTTTTGGTATCAGTTGAGACCTGATTTGTGACCTAGGATATGATCTATTCTGGAGAATATTCCATGGGCACTAGAGAAGAATGTGTATTCTGTTGCTTTGGGATGGAATGTTCTGAATATATCTGTGAAGTCCATTTGGTCCAGTGTGTCATTTAAAGTCTTTATTTCCTTACTGATCTTTTGCTTAGATGATCTGTCCGTTTCAGTGAGGTGGGGGGTGTTATAGTCCCCTACTATTATTGTATTGTTGTCTATATGTTTCTTGATTTTGTTATTAAGTGGCTGCTCCCATATTAGGGGCATAGATATTTACAATTGTTAGATCTTCTTGTTGGAGAGACCCTTTAAGTATGATATAGTGTCCTTCCTCATCTCTTATTATAGTCTTTGGTTTAAAATCTAATTTGTCTGATATGAGGATTGCCACCCCAGATTGCTTTTGGTGTCCATTAGCATGGTAAATGGTTTTCCACCCCCTCACTTTCAATCTAGGGGTGTCTTTGGGTCTAAAATGAGTCTCTTGCAGACAGCACATTGATGGGTCTTGGTTTTTTATCCAATCTGATACCCTGTGTCTTTTGATTGGGGCGTTTAGCCCATTTACATTCAGGGTAACTATTGAAAGATGAATTTAGTGCCATTGTATTGCCTGTAAGGTGACTGTTACTACTGTATATTGTCTGTGTTCCTTTCTGGTCTAGGTTACTTTTAGGCTCTCTCTGCTTAGAGGACCCCTTTCAATATTTCTTGTAGGGCTGGTTTCGTGTTTGCAAATTCCTTTAGTTTTTGTTTCTCCTGGAAGTTTTTTTTATCTCTCCTTCTATTTTCAATGACAGCCTAGCTGGATATAGTACTCTTGGCTGCATGTTTTTCTCATTTAGTGCTCTGAATATATTATGCCAGTCCTTTCTGGCCTGCCAGGTCTCTGTGGATGGGTCTGTTGCCATTCTAATGTTTCTACCATTGTAGATTACAGACCTCTTGTCCTGAGTTGCTTTCAGAATTTTCTCTTTGTCTCTGAGACTCCTAAGTTTTACTATTAGATGTCGGGGTGTTGACCTATTTTTATTGATTTTGAGGGGGGTTCTCTGTGCCTCCTGGATTTCGATGACTGTTTCCTTCCCCAAATTAGGGAAGTTCTCTGCTATAATTTGCTCCAGTATACCTTCTGCCCCTCTCTCTCTCTCTTCTTCTTCTGGGATCCCAATTATTCTAATATTGTTTCATCTTATGATATCACTTATCTCTTGAATTCTGCCCTTGTGATCCAGTAGTTGCTTATCTCTCTTTTTCTCAGCTTCTTTATTTTCCATCATTTGGTCTCCTATATCACTAATTCTCTCTTCTGCCTCATTTATCCTAGCAGTCAGAGCCTCCATTTTTTATTGCACCTCATTAATAACCTTTTTGATTTCGACTTGGTTAGATTTTAATTCTTTTAGTTCTCCAGAAAAGGTTTCTCTAGTATCTTCAATGCTTTTCTCAAGCCCAGCTGGTATCTTTATAATCGTCATTCTGAACTCTAGTTCTGACATCTTACTAATGTCCATATTGATTAGGTCCCTGGCAGTCGGTACTGCCTCTTGTTCTTTTTTTTGTGGTGATTTTTTTCCATCTTGTCATTTTGTCCAGAAGAGAATAGATGAATGAGAGAACAAAATGCTAACAGGGTAACAATGACCCCAGAAAAATATAACTAAACAAATCAGAAGAGCCCTGAAACCAGGGGAAAAGAAAGGGAAAGAAGGAAAAAAGAAAGAAAAAAGAAAAAGATAAAAAAAAAGAATATGATCAAATATGATCAGGCTGGTGAATAGATCAGGGCCACACACTAGATTTTGGGTGTGTTTTGGTCTGTTAGAAGAAACTGCCTCCCAAAATTTTAAAGAAAGAAAAACTTCTATATGTACAAAAATAAGGGTAAATATGATGAAGAGATGGAATATAACTGTAAAGATGAAAAGTATAAAAGATTTTATAAAAGGAATTGATAAGAACTTGGTTGAAAAAAGAAAAAAGAGAAATTAAAATAAAAAAAGGGATAGAATGTGATCAGGCAGAAGACTAGAACAAAGCCATATACTAGAGATTTAGGATATATTTTGGTCTGTTAGAAGCAACTGTATCCCAAAATTTTAAAGAGAGAACAACATATATCAAAAATAAGGTTAACTACTATGAAGGGATAGAATATGAGTCTGAAAATGAAAAATAAAAAAAGATTTTTTAAAAGGATTGATAAGATGTTGGTTGAAAAAGGGAAAAAGAAAAATTAAAAAAAATAGAAAAAGGAAAAAAGAAAATTAAAAAAATTAACTTTGAAAGACTAAAGAATCATGGGAAAAAAAGTCATGAATTCTATGTGCTGTATTCCCCTAGTGCTGGCATTCTGCCATTCTCATTGATTGGTAAACTTGGTCTTGGTTGGCTGTTCTTGCTGATCTTCTGGGGGAGGGGCCTGTCGCAGTGGTTCTCCAATGTCTTTGTCTGAGGCAGAATTGCCCCGCCCTTGCTGGGTCGGGCTAAGTAATCTGCTCACGTTTGCTCTCGGGAGCTTTTGTTCCCTGCAAGCTTTCCATACAGCTTTGGAGGACAGGAGTGAAAATGGCGGCCTCCCAATCTCCGCCCTGGAGGAGCCGAGAACTCAGGGCTCCATTCTTCAGTGAGCCCCCAGAGAAAAAGCAGGCAATCACTCCTGTCTCCCCAGTCTCCGGCCGCACTCCATGCTCACCCGGGCTGTGACCAAGCATTTCTATCTCTGGCACACGACCCCATGTGGAGTCTCCAAACCCAGCAAATCCCTGCCCTGCGCTCCCCCACTGCTCCTCCCAGGGAAGGAAGGGGCATCTCCCCGGATCTGCTGCCTGTTGGGTCCCTGCTGGAAGAGCAGTGGCCTGACTGTGCCATGGATCACGGTTTATGGCAACCCCAAGCTGAGAGCCCACTCCTTGGCTCCGTCTCTGCAGCCGGCTTCCCCACTCTGATACCTGGGAGCTCTGCTGCACTCAGGCACCCACGGTCTTTCTGTGACCCCGAGGGTCCTGAGACCAAACTGCCTCAGCGAGGGTTCCACCCCCTGCTTAGCCACTGGAGCGACATCCCTCAGCGGAGCTGACTTCTAAAAGTTCCGATTTTGTGCTCCGCAGCTCTATCACTTGCCAGTAGCGGCTGACGATGCCCCCTCCCCTGCCATCTATCTTCCCAAATATCACCTCAGATTCACTTCTCCACACATCCTACCTTCCAGAAAGTGGTCGTTTTTCTGTTCAGAGAGTTGCTGCTATTCTTTTCTTCGATCTCCTGTTGAGTGCGTAGGTGTTCAGAATGGTTTGATCCCTATCTAGCTGAATTCCTGGGACCAGACGAAATTTAGGTCTCCTACTTCTCCGCCATCTTGCTTCTCCTCCTCCTATATATATTTTTATATATGGAGTATAGGTGTATATAACCCAAAGAATTCAAAACAGAGACCAAAGCAAATACCTGTGTGCCAACATTTAGTGAAGCATTATTTATAATAACTCCAAAGTAGAAATAACCTAAGTGTCCACTACACTAATGAGTGAATGGATTAACAAAATGTGATATATACATACGATGGAATACTACTCAATCAAAAAAAAAAGAAGAACAACATAGATGAACCTTAAAAACATGTTAAGTGAAATAACCAGGCATAAAAAGTCAAATATCATATGATCTCACTTATATCAAATACCTAGAACAAGCAAATTCTGAGATAGCACATAAATTAGATGTTACCAGAGACTTGGGGGGTGAGGGAAATGGGGAGTTGTGGCTTAACTGTTACAGACTCCTGTTTGGATTGAGGGGGAGAAAATGGAAATCGATGGTTGCACAACACTGTGAATGTAACTAATGTTAGTGAATGGGACACTTCAAAATAGTTCAAATGGCAAATTTTGGTATAAAAACTTTACCACAATAATTGTTTTTAATGAAGTGAGATCTAAAGAGGCTATTTAACATTTTTTAGTACTCGTCTTTATTTCTGTTTTGTACCACTGGAAGGTTAGTAGTATCTCTTTAGCATATCCAAAAATTTAGCAGGGCTCTCTTTTAAGTAGCACAAGAAAAGCAATGCAAACGAAGTTGAAGGATGTGTGTGTGTGTGTGTGTATACACATGTATAATGGCCTACTCTTTTGCGTTGAAAAATACAATTATCTATCCATAAAACAACACAGAAATGAATTAACTTATAAATATAAATACTACACATAAATGTATAGAGCAAAGGGCATAAATGTTTTTGCTGCAATCAAGTCTCTGCTATTACAGTTTTGCATGGGTTTTCCTGCTCTTCACCACATGTTGTCTCTAATCTTTTCATGTTTTTCCCCCCTCCTCTCCTTGTTTATTCTTTGCTATAGAGTTAGAATGTTAAATATGACATCAACACTACTTTGTTGCTTAGAAGCAATGAACTCCATTTAAAACTCTCTTTCTTGTCTTATTTTGAAGCCTACAACTGCTAAAATGTCTCTTACTCTCCCCCATCTTCCATGGGCATTCTCTTCTTCTGGGTTTCTCCACGTAATCAACCTCTGATTTTGCCTACCCCAAGCTAGTCCTGATTTATTTGTTCTATCTGAGTGAATAGTCAGCACAGAGCAACCTGACTTAAAAACAGTATGATTTTTCTATAAAAACTACCGTAAGCTAAATAAAGTTTTATCATTCAACACAAGAAAACCATCATTAGGAGTACAGACTGATTTTCGTCATAGTCTACATGTCCACAGTGAGGTGAGAAGAGTGAAGAAGAGAATCATCTATATGTCTTTGGTTCAGGCTCCAAATGAATTCCGCCCTCCAAATATCTATGATATTTAGCGCACAGCTTTGGGAGGAGACAGAGATGTCTGAAGCAGAGGGCTGACAGCAGGAATAGAAAGAAAGAGAGAAGATATGAGGGACACTGGTGAGGGAACATGTGACAATACCTACCGACTGATGAGATGTGTGAGATATGGAAGAAGGAGTCCTCAGAGGAAATACCAAGATTTCAGAGACTGGGAGAAAGGTGTGCTAGTGACAGAAGCCAGTTGGTTTCGAGAACAGGATGGAGGGAAGGAGAGTTTGAGGTTCCAATGGGATAGAACCTTAAGTGGGAGGAGATGTCAAGTAGACCACTGGGATTTAAGAACTGAATCTCAGGAGAGAAGACAAAGCAAAGGGGTCAATGAACAACAAATGACATGGAAAAGGAACAATTTTAGAGGTGTATAAGGTGGGACGAATTACTTGGCTTGGCAGATAAGGGGCTACCGATAATATTTAAGAAAGTAGTTTCCTCATGGTAGTGGTACCGGGAATCACAAAATAATGGTGAGGGGGCTAAAGTAGGCAAGGATGTCAACATACCACCAGTTCCTTCCAAAAGGCTGATGCTGAAAAGAAAAACAGCAAGAGGAGAATGACCTGTGGAGATAACAAGATAGAATGAGGGTTTCTAGCTCATTAATATTTTTTAAATATAAATATGGGGGTAGAACTCAGGGAGGTGAAGTAAATGAAGTCAAGGCAAAAGCAGGTCCAAACAAACGGGGCAAGGAGCTGCCATCAAAGGGAGTGACTGAAATCCAGGACAAAGCTAAAGACAGAGCCTTGGGAAGGAGGATGACTTCTATAACAGACATGAGAAATGGGAGCCAAAGTGAAAGAAGATGGAGGGGAATCACCCAGAATGATTTCCACAGCCTGATAGGTGGGCCCAGTGTTCTCTGCTCAAACTGAAAAGAGAAGAGGTGGGCTTCAGGGTTCCAAGGCAGCAAAATGACTTGCAAGAGAAAGTGAGCAAGATAAGGAGTAAGAAAGAGAGGACCGATGGGACTACCAAAACAACAAGCAGATGCCCTCTCTGGAAAGGATGGGAGCTCAGGAGAAGCCTTAGATCGCACGCAAGCAAGTGCCAAGACACCGACGTGTAGAATAAAGGAAGGACGGCAGAGCCTTTGCCGATGAGAAAAACAAGGTTCCGACGGACAGGCGGAGGGCAGAATAAGAGAGCGAGCCAGGGGCTGTGTAGAACCCTGTGGAAGGAATGAGGCAGAGGTGCCCTGTATCTGGTAGGAGAGGCTGTGGCTACCTGATTTACCAGCATGACTCTCCCAAACTGGGTGGAATTTCATTAACTATGAGGAATTCAGCAAAGGAAAGGCTATCTGGTTGCTGATTGGCAAATGATACTTGCCACCTCTTCCCCTAGGCTCAGGAGAGGAATGTGTGGTGCTGAAAGGGACAGATTTTGTTTTCACTCCTGTTGGCTGCCGGCATGGGGCCCAGCAAAAGCAGAGTCACGCAAGTGCAAACTTGCTGCTTTTTAAGCAACGAGCTGGCAGGGAAGAGCTCCTCTCTTTATCATGTATTTATTTATTTATAATTTGTATAGCATCCATATCCAAATGGATTTGAGGCAGTTTGCAATAAAAACACATGTACACATGTCACAAGATACTTAAAATAAAGGTCAGAGAGAGCCTAGAGAAAGGAGGATAGATCTGGTTGGAGCATGTTTCTCTGCAGGAGAAGTAGCCAGGGAGAGGAGACAGCCCAAGGACACAACAAGGCAATGGTCATTCTTCTAGGGGGCACTCTCCTGCTGCTGTTCTTGTGCATCGCAACCACAAGGGAAAACCTTTTGTCTGGACATATGCCCAAAACAGAGCTCTCAGGGAAAGCAGAGTAGGGTCTGGTGCTCAGTGGGAAGATGCTGCCAAGTATACATGCATTGCTCCCGCTACCCCCAGCCCAGGAGGGAACGCTGCTGGGGGTGTGCATGGCGATTCTCAAGTCAGCAGAGGGGGCCGATCCACCTCTGTCTCCAGGACACATATCAAATGATACTCCTGAATGCCAAAGTCAGTGTAAGCTAACGGCAAAAGGTATGGACCCCGGGGTCTTGGAATCGGCTTCATCTCACCACTTCCTTTACACACAGCGTCTTCCTCACATGCACGAAAACCTCACCGCGGCTGGTTTCCAGGTCTGCACAAAAGACCATTGAGTGCCATCCAAGGCATCCTGGCTCTCCAAGAATCCTAATGGAGCAGCACCACAGTGACCACACACAGGGCAGGCAGCACGACCAAGTAGAAAGCAAAGAGACCTGCCATCTAGACCCAATGGTGTCTGTAACCCCACTTTGTGCTCCTCCACAATGCAGCGTTCTTCTGAGACAGGACAGGATGCTGCTTTCAGGAAGTTCAGACGGAGCCCTTCTCTTCTCACACTCTGCACCCCCACCCTAGTGCACCTGCCACTACCAAACCTGACCGCAGCTAGAGCATTTGCTCAAGGGCTGGGCAGCGTTGGGAGCGGAGGGCAAGTGCTAATAATTTGACACCTCTTGTGGTACAGACACACTCTCCATCCTGGGCTGTGACTGCAGTTTGCATTTTTTTTTTTTTAATAATGGGTGAAGCTTTAGGTGGAGGGGGTATCACATAAAGGATTCTGTGTCTGCTGCTAGTAATATCCAGAGGCAGATATGCTTATTAGTGAGAAAAAGAAAGGGAAAAAATAACTAACAAGGCAAATGCATGGCGTACTGACACCAGAGGAGATGAAAGTGTAAAGATACACATTAGAAGAAGTTCTAATTTCATTCTATTCCTGCTTTGTTGAAGGAAACAGTTCTCCTGTTTGAGCTTGGCACAGCTGAGGCCACCCAAGGGGCTAGAAGTGCCCCAGGACAATGTGCCTCTGGGAAATGCAAAGATCTAGGTGCCACCAGCATAGGGAAGAGTCAAGTCTGGGCCCACTCATGCTTTTCCTAACCGTGGCCTCTCCTGTGACTGAGGAAAGGAGGCACAGAGGGATTGGCAGAGAGGTCAGTTTGGACCAGCCTCACCAGCAATGCCTGCCTCTGCCTGGTAACTCTCAAGGTTAAAGAGTTGGTAAGATGGGCTATCATAGTGTCTCCATTTAGGGGGCGAGTTTTCGGGCTTCACATGTCCACGATATGCCGTATTTCTCTGGCAGGCTGAGCATCACACTGAGCATCGGATCAGAATGAGCACTTCCTCATTCTCACAAGGGGATAACAATGGAGGGAAGAAGTTACAATCTCAGATGTCCATGGAAATTGCCCACTGAAGCGATTTTTTTTCACTAGGGATGTGCTTCCTGACTCCCATTATTCTAGGTAATCAGGTATTGTCTCTTACTATATTTGGGACACTAACAGTCTCTCCTAGTATCTCCACCCGACCTAACCACTAGTTGAGTTCAAATACCTTGACATCAGTCTCCATAACTTTAGTTTTTCTTCCTACCCAGCCTGAGAGAGAGTCTTGCCTTCCCTCCATTCTCTGTCATGATCTACAGTAATAGGTTCAAGAGGGCAGAAACTTGGTTCCAGCCTCCCTGATGCTTTGACTCACCCTCATAAAAAGTTATTGGTGTCAGCGCTGGTCTAGCAATTGCCTCTCCCCCCACCATGCCCCTTGGCTTCTATAATTTCACTTTCCCCTGCTGCACCATACAATAAACTCTAATGAGCTCTCACATTCTTTCACCAAGCACCCGCCACCACCAAGTCAAACAAGGAGAGAAAAATAACTTCCTGCAGAAAATCCGCATGGCCATGAAGTTCTAAGCAACTCAGCCCCAGTCCACCAAAAAGGGGGAAGAGAGGAAAACTAAAGGCGGGGGGGGGGGGGGGGGACAAGAAGAACTTAGAACCTGAGCTGGAAATAACTTTCAATATTTTGTCCTAGGATTTGTGTTATATGTTCTAATATGTAACAAGGATCATAATATATGTGACCTGTTCACAATTTTATAGTTACTTTCACCAGGAAATGAACCAACATTCCTTAGCCCCCTACTATGTGGTGGACCCAGTTGATTATCATATATTATCTAAGAGCAGAAATACAGGTTTAAAATGATTTCCATCCCCCATACACATTTTCTGAGTAGTTCCATCAAATATGTATATACCATAAAGACACATAGACACAAATGAGCATTTTTCCTTTCTTATCTCCTTGTACCTTTCCCTAGCTCATGCCCAATTGGTTTCAGTTTAGAATACTCCAAGGGTGGGGCGCCTGGGTGGCTCAGGCGTTAAGCGTCTGCCTTCGGCTCAGGTCATGATCCCAGGGTGCTGGGATTGAGCCCCGCATTGGGCTCCCTGCTCCACGGGAAGTCTGCTTCTCCCTCTCCCACTTCCCCTGCTTGTGTTCCCTCTCTGGCTGTGTCTATCAAATAAATAAATAAAATCTTAAAAAAAAAAAAAGAATACTGCAAGGGCCACAGGAGGGATAGGTGATCAGCCTGGGATATGGAACTACCACATAACCACTATAGTAATTGCCCTGCATGGGACTCCACGCAGGAACCTGGGGGACATTACTGGGAAGCTGCCAGCATGGGGCTCTCAGTGGAGACCACACTTTTCCTCCTTGGGTCTCATGGACCACAGTGACCCCTTGAACACTCACTATCACTCTCTTTTAGCAACCACTGCAAGAACAGAGAGAATCTATACAAAAGGGGAAGAAGTTCACATCAATACCAGCGTCACACAGAGCAGAGTTGGGCAAGGCCAACTTCTAGGAGAAAAACTAACCAGTGAGTCACCAGGGAACCTGAAAGGGCACCAGGAAAGTTAAATTTGAAGATGAGAAAGAATTATTGAAAAGCTTTTTACAAAATATTGCTTTGTAAACTTTCACATACTCATTTGCTTCCTCATGTGTCCCCTAGTAGTAATAGCTGAAAAGAAGTCTTAGAACATTCTTCAAGGGCTTTCATACTTTCAAAGGAAGAGCTGGGGAGAGAGCAAACTCAGGTAAAAGTATTCCATATGCCCTGGACAAGGAAGCAGAGCATCCTAGGTAGAAGAACGAGAGACAGAGATGCAGAAGGGTAGGAAAGGGAAACCAGAACACGTATGTCATGGGCCACTTAATATGTGAGGAAATGGGCTCAGAAAGCAAGAAATTTACCCATGAGCACACAGTAAGTAATGGGGAGAGCAAGAGCATGAACATGTTTTCTGATTTCAACTGCGATGCTGACTATATTAAACTCTACCCTTCTAAGTCAGCTTCTGGTCTGAAATATCCTTCTTCACCTGGCTACTAGGTTCATCATAGAAAATCACTTTCCTCTAGACATCATCCATTTGAAATTTCAATGGCTCCAGGACCAGTTACTTACAACTGAGACTCTCAGGTGTTTCTCCTTGCCACTGTGCATCTGATGGGTGCTGTTCATAAATATGGCACTGGATCTCTTGTGTCTACAATATTAGCCTTGTAGCGCTAAGGCTACCCTCTTTCTTCCCAGTCAGTGGTCACATGGGAATGCATGAGAATGACAGTGACACTGCTTACCCACTAACTGCTTTGGTGGAAAGTCAAACCCTGATATGTATCCTCTTCTATCTGATGGAGCCCCTGCCTCAAGTACTTCTGGAAACCCCCAGAGTATCTCACAGCATCTGAGCTATTCCTTGTGCCTCAGTCTTTCCAGCTACTCTAAGAAGCATAGCACTTGTCTTCTGGCTGCCCTATACCAATGAGGAGATACGTGGCAGAGTATTCTCTCTACCCTGTACAGCATTCTGTCAAAGGAGCCCAAAGGCAATGTTCTTTGAGTCCCAATGTGTGACATGTGTTTATGGCTTTACATCATGTCAGGGCCCAGATATGCATCAGGGGGTGGGTTCAGGAGCAGATTCCAGGAGCAGCCACCAGGAGAACATATTTTCCTGTCTGATGACGAAGGCTTTGGCACTGGTTCATGCTCTTTATGTTCAATGTATTCTCCCTTAGACTGATGCTCTTCAGCCCCATGCAGATGGATGCTGTGCATATGTCACTGCGTGTTACTCATTCTGTCCCACCAAGTGGCCAAGCTGGCCGAGCCATGCCTAACTTCAAGCAATGGACGACAGAAAACATTATGGCACACTAAGATCCCTATCACACATGATTATAAAGATAGCAACTTTAATTTACATAAAAAATAAGTCAAAATCTCCAGTAGTAATTTTTCCTAGAATCAAATTACTCTGACATCCTGCATAATGGATTATAACAGGTCAGTACATTGTAATACCATAGGTAAAAGTGGCTGGCCCTTAAGAGGAAAGTAAAACTGTCACTGAGCAATGCTGGCTGTCCAAAGTGGACGTGCCCAGCATCATGTTCCATTACTTTTCACTTAATGGCTGCACTTCACTCCCATTTTGGAACACTGCCCTGACCAGACCGGTGATTTCCGCACCATTCATATTAGTATCCCCAAGGCCTAAAAACACCCCCAACTCCATTTCCACCCAGTGATTGTCCAAATGTGAAGGCCCCAATGCTGCTCCACCAGGAGGCATTCCCTGATGACATCAGCCCACATTCTCCATCTCAGCAACATGAAGTCTATATAAAGTCCATAGTGCTCTTTGGGACAGAGACTGTACTGAATGGCATGCAATATACATCATCTGGTTGATTAAAATGTTAAGGATGAAGAATTAGGTGGATATCCTGGGCCTTTTTTGTCACTTAAAGTCCAAAGTTGAATTTTATAATTCTGCTTCTTTGTAAAATTTCCCTTCCGCAGCAAGCAGGACAAAATAAAATCTCACAATCTCACAATCATATTTGTAAAAAAAAAAAAAAAAAAAAAAAAACTACATTGAAAGTGTTTGGACATTTTATGAATTCCTGCGCCTATCTATAGGTGCTTTCACAGGCTCAAGCTGTATTATGTTTTTGAAAAAATAAATGTAGGTTATTGCAGGAAACATAATTAACACAAAGTAAAAGTTGATGTGATAATCCCAGAGTATATAAGGCTATATATCTCTCTGTATTGATCTATTTATCTATCCATCATTTATCTAAAGAGAAATCTAATAGATTCATGGCTGGAAATATTACCCACTCATGCTCTTTGGTAAAGAAAAGAAAAGGAATGTTCTATAAGGTAACCAGGTTGCCTGAAAGCAAAGCGAATTCTCCGTAATGCCCATTTTCATAGAAATTTATAATGCCATATGAATCCTAGTGGTGTAATAGCTACCACCTCCTCCTTATACTTCACACTGGAGTTGCTTTTGTGTCCTTCTTCTGGGAGAGGTAAATTTGAGGATAGTAGCCACTATTTACAGTAAAAGGCTGTTACAGCATTTTTCAAGGAACCAAAATAAGAAAACGTTATAAGCGGGGGATGTGGTGAAAGCAAGAAACAGTGTACCTTGGGGAGCTTCTCAAGGGCTTTCAGGATTGAATAGCATCCTTGGGGGATAAAAAAAACTTGATGTGGGATGAAAGTAATGAGATTTTCTTGCATCTTTTTTGACTAAAAGAATAAAGGTAGTCCAACGGACTGTGATTTGTTCCAGAGGAATACATCATCCTCCACATATATTTTTTGAGATCTGATGTCATTTTGGATCCCGGTCATGCTGCTCTGAATCCCACACTTCCTGGACTGAGCTCCAGGTAGACGTGGAAACCCTTAAGTAGAGTTGCAGCCGATCCCCAGGATTCCTCTGCCTCTGAGTTAGCTATATTCTTAATCATGCTTGTGCTCCTGGATAGAATCTATCACCCAGGTCCGTTGCTTTGCGTTCTTCAAATGCCCATCAATATTTATTGAAACTTTACTATAAGCAAAGCAGAGTGGAGACCTAAAGATGTCTGTAACTAGTGAGGGTTTATAAGCAAGCTGAGGGGATCCTATGCTAGAACCGTGCTCTTGGGCTTAAAGGAAAAAGCGAAGCGGGGAGGGGAAGCAGGGAATGGGAGGGGTGGGGAGGGACAAGATTTGACTATTAATCATGAGAAATCACTTAACCTGAGGTACTCTGTAGCAGGGTGATCAGAGGATTCGTGGAGAAGGCAGCCAGGTTAGACTTGCAAGAAGAGCAGCACTGAAGTGGCTGTGACCTCACCTGACAGTCTGACAGTTCAGCTTCAGCAGCATTTCCCAAACTGTGGCCTGCGGTACATTTTGTGGGAATTATGAAGCTGTTGCCGAGAAGAGGGAAGGGGAAGGATGACTGCAAATCAAGTAAGACTGGAAATAAGATTGGAAAACCCTGGATTCATCTGATTTTCTCAAAGGCAGCCACATGGTCTTTTAAGGTTCATTGTGAATGGGCAAGCCAGGGCGTAGGAAAGAGTATTTACTAAATTCACATAATGCAAAAAAAGTTTTCTCAAGGAAGTACTTCACGAGACAAGTGTTCAATAACCACACTGTGGGAGATTGTTGTTAGTACACAGTCAGTGACTTACACCAGGACAGACGAGGTAGAAAAGTCATTGCCTTTGGGGCCCTCTCCTATGATGCAAAGGAAGAAACTCTTGGTTCAACTCTTGAGTCCAAGATTTCTCTGACAGAATCCTCGCTCTGCCTCCTGATATGAATTTTACCTTCTAATGTAAAACAGCTAGAGCATTGTTTCTGCTGACCAATGAGGCTTCAGTTGCAGCAGAAGGGATGAGAGCCTGACACATGTAACATTTGGGGACCTTCACAGAGCACTGCTTACTACCTCTTGGGGGCAGGGAGGAGTTGCTGCCCCTAGGCATTAATATGGCTGGGAAGTTATCTGTTCTCAACACCATCAGGGTAATAAGAAAATCTGCTAAAGATTAGTTCTTTTAATTCAAGGTACCATCAGACCGAAATGCTGCACAAATCCTGTGCGGCCTCCAAATTAAGTGACTGGAGGCAATTTTCATTCTATTTTAAATTTCGGCTTTTCTACCAATAACACAGGACATCCCTCACTGCTCCATTACCATGGATGGTGCCCGTTTTTGACTTTGATTTCCTACTCAGCTTTTTAAGGCATCATGTTCACGCAAGTGGACTCAAGGCCCTCAAAACTAGGTCAGGCATTTGCTGGAGGTCATTACGAGGCTACAAAATAGAGCATGCTTAATTCTGTTATTTCTGAAGATTTTTTTCTTCTCTCTCATGTGCATAGAAGACAATCAGTACTTAATTAAATTTTGGAACTGTTCCTGAAAATTTCAGACTGTCAAAGATGCATGTGACCTCCTTTCACCCGAGCCACCCAAGAGAGGTTTAGACAAAAGCAAGAGGAACAAAGTGGGCTTGTCGACCAAAGACGTAAGAAACTATAACAACTGTTGCACTTTTATTTTAAACACTGATGCTTAAACTGTTCCAGCAAGAAAATCCTTCGTACACAGAGTTCATAGACTGAAAGATCCAGTCATGAGTTCAATTTTTTCGTTTTAGATAGCAGCTGATTCACTTAACTGAGGTAACTGATAATGCGGTGATACTCCAATAAATATTCAGGTTGGAATCCAATTAGCAGGAGCACTCGCTAACACTGGACAGTGAATAGGCTCTGTGGTGACCAGGTCCTGTCCTCAGTCCCCCAGCGGCTGGGTATGCAGTGAGGGACAGCTGGGAATCCCTTCTGAGAGTCCTTGGCTGAAGATAAATTCAGCAAGGTGAGGCCCTGTTCCTGAAGCAGCCCAAATCCAATGCAGACTATAAAGACCTTGTCCCTTGAACCACTTGGGAGACAACTGAGCAGGACCATCCCAGCTCCAGAGCTTTCTAATGGATCAAATGAGGGCTCTGGGGACATTGCACTGTGGTCCAGCTGCTCCTTGGGACCCACCCTGCCCTCCTCACTTCTGATAGGTCTTAGTCCTGGAACACTCGCCAATCAGCTTCCTTCATGCTAATTTCTATGTCATAGCCTGCTACCCAGAGAACATCATCTGTAACAGTTAGAACTCAAAGCCCCAGAGTATCTTTGCTGCCTCTAGTCCAGAGGTGCAGGCATCCTATAGTACACAATTGGAGTTTGGGGGGTTTTTGGTTTTTGCACCTCTGTTAAAGTTTCCTGATGGCAGAATTTGTGAAGGAAGACAGAATATAGTGTGAACAATTTAGAAAATGTCAAGAAGCAATTCCCTGGCCAGAGCTGTCAGTTCAAAGGACTACTCTCTCTCCTTCCCTCCTGGATGGCAACACAGAAATATGAAACTGACATGAGAAATAGAAGACAATGTCTCATTATGGAAACTTTCTTTTCAGTAAGGAAGGAGTTTATCAAAGTGAGCCACATCAACAATCAACCCTGGACTGAAGCCATCTTATTAATGAAGGAGAGGGGACAATTTTTAATCTGCCTGGGATCTCTTATCAACTGATTTCATGTGATTTACTGTGGGTTTTATTCAACAAGAATTATGGGCTGTTTCCGTGCCTGCAGAAAATATTTTTATTGTGTGGCATTTGTCCCCGACTTTGCTCCACTCCATACTGACATTAAAACATGTTCAGACACTGGCCAATATTGCTTCATTCTATCTTGACATTGTTACCCTATCTCCATAAACTCACACTGGCTGTGTCATTAGGTCACAAAAAGATGTGAATTCATTGCATGTAAGTAATGTAGGAATTAGCATTACATGTAAAAAAAAAAATGAAAAGCTTCTACATGGGTTTTGCAAACCTAGGCATCTGAAGAGGTGGAAAGTAAAAAAGCCAAATACTAAGAATTCCAGAGACTGCAGCATTCGTTTGCTTGGAGTCATTATTTAAACCAACCAGTGGCTAATGTAATTATTTTAGAATAGAGATAAACTCGATATAAGAACCAAGCAACTAAACACAGCATTCCCTTCTGGGAGAAAGAGTCACTAAACAAACTCAAATACATGTCGTAAGGATGCTGCTGGACACAGAATCCCAATAATAGCAGCTACATGTTCAAAGGAGGTGGCTCTCCCCTGCTCAGCAGAACTGACAGTGGCCTTCATCCACAGAGGAAATATGTATTTCTGACTGATATAACAGGATCAATGAGGTCATGTAAAAACGAAGCCCCTATCCCTTTGCTATTTCTTAAAATTACTTTTATGCAAGTCATATTTGAATGAATTTTGGTTACTTAAAAAAGCATATATAGTTATGGTTATTAAGCAAAAATTAAGTATATAGAATAATATCCCTGCCTCCATACTCTGATCCCATTTTCCTTACCAAAAATAACCACAGTTATCAATTTGGCATGTATCTTTCAAGGCCTTCTCTATGTATTTATATATATAGGTTTTATTTTTGTCTTGTTTTAAGATAAATAAGAATCATACTGTATGAACTGTTTTGCATTTGCTTTTTTTTTAAACAACAACAAAAAGCTTTGGCGATCTTTCCATGTCTTCTGGTACCTTCCACTGGTAGCCATTTGTATGATTTTACTTCTTACTTATTACCAACAACACTGAAATGAATCGTCCATTTTGACGATTTTGGCCCAGTGAAACTGATATTAGATTTTTTGAGCCCCAGAAATGTAAGAAGACAAACCTGTGCTGTTTTCAGTCACAGAGTTTGTGGTGATTTGGTAACTAATGTAGGTGCTCACTAGGACTGTTCACAAACCCTCCAGTTCTCTTCCCGAGTCTGTGGGAAGACCATACTTCTCTGTTTCTCGCTGACGTTCACAGTGACCATGAGACTTGCTCTCACCAACAAAATGTGACCAGAAGAGACATGTGTTAGTTCTGAGTGGCAGATTTAAGAGTCAGGACAAAATCCATTACATTCCCTTTTTCCTTCTGTGGTGCTGAAGATTTGGTGCCTGAGTAACTATGACAAGCAGAATCCCCTGAAAACCCGTTTTAAACAAACATCAGGAAGGAGAAGTCAACCTTTTTTGTATCAAGGCTTGGAGATTTAGGGAATATTTGTCACTGAAGCATCACATAGCCTATCTGGACAAATACAGATGATAAACTTTGTGCTCATTTCACAGAACCATGACGCCTCCTGCATGTACAACTGACGACTCTCTCCAGCTTCCCTTCGTATTCCTAATACTCCTGTCTCTCCCACAATTCTGAACAGACTGTGGTGTACGCTGTGGAATTACTGATGGAATGACTGAGGCAGGTACCCTAAGAAAAACTAAAACTGAACCGCAACTTCCTTCTTACACCCCCAGGTCTCACCATTCTCCTTCACTAGACAATGGTCTTTGTCTGCCACCATCACAGAAATCTCTCTCTGTCCCTCTAAAATGGCCCTGAATGATGCCAGTCTCCACACACAGACATCAGATGAGAAGGGGATCCAAAGCACTGAGACTTCTGTATCAGAGTCACATTCACTATCCAATTATAGACTCGGACCGATGCGCTATCCCTCGCCCTTCACCTACACAGCACCTCTTATCATTATGTACCTGCTTGCTTCTCAGACCCAAAGATTTGCTTTTCTCTTGGAACATCCCAAAGAGGCTATCCTAACTCTCACATCTAGCCCTGAGCACAGTGATTTGGTTCTCTTTAGAAGGGATTCAGGGAGCAGCATTCGGGAGCTGAGACTGTTGCAGCTAACCTTACAAACAGTGCCACCCAGACCTCCACCTGGACCACAGGCAGCATCTCCAAAATGTACCTGCTCTTATGCAGGGCTGCATTACCCTGACAGGGGGCTGTCCCACGCCATATGATGGGAACATCTTTGTCTCCTGAAGCTATGATCTCAGATGGCCTTAGGAAGCCATGGAAAATGTCAAAAATGAGAAGCAACACCTTAGCAAGCCCTGCTTCATACTAAAGCCCTGCCTTTATTGGTGCAGAAATCTGCTAAAAGCTGTTATTTGAAATATCCATAGTTTGGATCTGTGAATAATTGCTATCCGCACATCTCAAATTCTTTACAGTTTTCTGTTAGACATATCTGCATGAGGCTATAAATAGTGAAGCAATGTCGCTCACTGTATAATACAGTCTCTCTGCTTTTACAACTCATCATGAACTTCTATGTAATTTATTTTTTATTGAAGAATTCCAATTAATGGCTTCCTGGTGATTTTAAAGCCTCAAATTATCAGTCTCTGAAAACAAAGCAGAGAACATAATTATCATAAACTGAGAATTTTTCATTTTGAAGCTTATCTGTTTGTGCTAAGTATCTTGTCTGTAAGTAATTAGTGCCTTTATTTTTTTTTCAGTAAAAATAATGACCATTCTATGCTACACATCCAAATTTTGTTAACTACTAGATGTACTGTATGTATTATATTTGAAAATGGACCACCTTGGACTAGTTTTAAAGTATTTCATCAAATGATAATAGCAACAACAAAATACATCTGTTTGTCAGAATAAATTATGTGGCATGTATTTAAAAAAACCTATTATATCCTTTTGCTTTCTTTCTAAGAATAAAAGCTTCACAAAAATATGTACTTGCCATTTATTACCAGGGCTGCATAACAAGAAAAGACCCATTCTATCTTCCATTTATAATTCCTAACTGCTAATCAAATTGATCAGCCAATAGCTTGGTTGTAGAGGGTCTTTCAGAAGACCGTTTCAAAATGTTTTACCAGAGATAAAACAAAATTCAATGAAATTAAACCAATTTGAATGACAATGTGAGCCAAACATTCCTTTAAGTATTCTGAAAACTCAAGTTTCCCTGATTTAAACACACACACACACACACACATGCATGCACAACACATAGGGTTCTCCTGATGAAACATGACTTGCCATATCCTGAGAGAGACATGGCTGTTCAGGCCAAATACTGTCTGAGAGCAGTTTTCCCACTAAGGCTAGGAAACTGACTTGGATCAATGTTAGGTTAGGAATTTGCTTCCTCTTAAAAAAATTACATTTTTTTCAAGTTATAAAACTAATATGATCCTTAAAAAAACTTGAAAAATACAGACATACATGATATACAATGTCTATTCAGTGAAAAAAGAAGTACACACACAGATTTTTTTAAAGGATAAAGAAATATATCAATTTGTATCTTGTTTATTTTACCTAATATAAGCATTTCCCCATGACATAAAATATTATTTCAAAAGAATAAAGAGATGCATATTTCATAATAGTGCTATATATATCATAATTTAATAATTTCCTTATGTTGGACATTTATGTCATTTCTAAACTTTTTTTTCTGACAAATAATGGTGCAATAAGTTATGTCTACATGCAATTTTTTGAATATATCTCTTATTATTTCCTTAGACTATAATCTTAAAGGACTACTATCGAGTCATAGGTTTGAAAATTTTAAAGCTCTTTGTTAATGTTAAAAATCAGCTGTGTGGAAAGACTGTGACACTTTATATTCACAATATAAAGTGTGAGCAAGCCCTTTGCCTACACTCATCACTATGGTGAGTAATATAACACCACTGCTTACGTTTATGCTGACTTAATAATAAAATGTGGGATTTTGTAAATTTTTTCTACATTTTTGATGAGTCATAAGGTTAAATACACTTAATATACTTATTCTGCCCCCATCCCTCCCTCCTTCCCTCTCTCTCCCTATCTCTCTATATACATATGCTCATTTATATTTACTTTTCCCGTATTTTGAAGGGGGGGTTGATTTTTTTCTCACCCATTTTTAAGAACTTATTATATAGTAAGTATGTCTTTTGTTTTGCATAATTATTGCAAAAATTATGCCTCAATATGTCACTTGTCTTTCAATTTCATTTATGTTTTTGGCATATAAATGCTTTTTGACTTCTATAATTGGTTTTATGTGTTTTGTTTTGTTTTTTAAGTAGGCTCCATGCCCAGCATGGAGCCCAATACAGGGCTTGAACCCTGATATCAAGACCTGAGCTGAGATCCAGAGTGAGACGCTTAAATGACTGAGCCACCCAGATGCCCCATAATTATTTTTATACTTAACAAAATCCTTTCCTATTAAACATATGATAAATATCTACTTACATGTTTTTTAATTCATATTTTAAAATGTATTCTCTTTAAACTATTAATGATTTATTTTAGTGGAAGAGGTAATGTTTTAAGTTTATAATTCCAAATTATAAAGCAGTTTTCCTAATACTACTTACTGATCAACCACTTCCTTCTCTGGAGATCTGTGATATTTTATGTATAGTATCCTACATTTTTATAGAATTGTCTGGCTCATGGCTCCCTACTTTACACCACATATCTATCTGCTACACTATTTTGATCTAGTTCAGTAGTAGATTTCACCATCAAAGAGAGAATTTGCATCTCTTTACCCTTCCTTTACAAAATATATTGTATATTTTTTTACTACTTTTTCTTTCTCCATATAAATTTTACAATCACAAATTTGTTACGTTAAATAAAATATTCTTGAAACTACACTAAATTAATTTTAAAAAATTTGGGAAAGTTGACATCTTTATAATAATCAGCCTTCCCATTCATAAGCAAGTCATATCTTCACACTAATTATTTTAATGTCTCTTAGCACGGTTTTATGGTTTGATTCACATAGTTTCCCCTTCTACCCTTTCCTCTACTGAATTCCCAGTGTTCAGCAAATCCCTAGCCTACAGAGCTCACACAATCATTATTTATTGACTGAAGTAACGATGTGTCAGTTCAAGCCCTTACTCTACCACTGACTAGCTCTGCGACGTGGGATGAGTGTCTTTGTATCTTACAATCTCGGTTTTCTCAACTGTAAAATGGTGAAGCAGCTGTATCAACCTAATAAAGTTATCGTGGAAAGGAAAACAGGATTAACTCATCAACTTCGAACAACAACTTACATATCTCAAGCCTCCATAGATATGAAAGACTATTATAGTTATCTGAGAAGTGTATTCCAGGAAGAATCAACAGAACTGCAGCCAGAGATGGAAGCCCAGGAAAAGTGACATACTGATCATGACTTCCAATGTCTTAAGGCTGATTCATATAGACAAGTTAAAAAATAACGATTGATGGTGACTAAGAAGTATTTGTCTTTGGATCCTGTAGACACCAGAATTGCTTAGAAGCAAGGCCTGTATACCAGGGGGATGTCTGCAAGTTGGGGAAGAGTCTGACGTGATCAGAGCCCAGGATGATCCCCAGGCCATAAGGAGCTGGGAGTAACAACCACAAATCAAATGGAAGGAACACAACAGAGAAGTATCTCTGGAAAAAGAATATGTTAAACTCATCCTCAGCTCAAATATAAACCATATTTATCCCACAAAGTGGGAAATTAAGGAAATTATCCAAATAATTCATATCCTTTTCCAAAAACAGCCCTCTGCTTGGCCTGTATCGGTATGGACACAGTATACTTAGATATTTGAGCCCAACTGCCCCACTGGATAATAGTTTCCATTCTCCAATTCAGTGTTCTGTAGACCCAGTCATAGTGTTTTAAAAAAGCCAAGGACTAACTTTAGCCACTGGTCCTGCTTTCAATAAAGCCTTATTTTAATAGAAACACTGTGTCTCTCTTCCAAGTCCCCACCTTTTTTAGGCAGCTTGCCAGCTGAAGGCAGAAAGAATTCTAGCACATTGTCCCCAAATTCCAGGCAGATCACAAAAATAAACTGTCCCAGAATGTATTCCTTTTAAGAAAAATTGCTTATTCAAGGCTTGCTTTTCGTGTTTGCCTTCCCTCTTCCCTTTCCAGACACTTTTTCTTCTAACATCATGCTGTAAAGTTGCCATCTGTCTCAAACACATACATACACAAAAGGGAAATCCACTTACAACGAGTACTGGAAAGAAGAAAAATAAGTTGGTTACAAGTGGGTGTTCTGCAGCACATGACTTTTCCAACCCAGTGGCCAAAATCTGAATTACCTTCCAGTCAATAGTCTCCTAGTTTGGTTTTCAAGACAAAAGTAAAAATAAATAATTTTTTTTTAGATTTATTGTTGCACAACATTCCCAAGGGAACACGTGGTTTTTACAATTCCTGTGACACAGGGATGGTCAGGAATTAGATTTTATAAAGAAGAAAACTAAAACCCAGAAAGGCAAGTCCCTGCTGAAGATTACAGGTTGGGAGAGAATTGCCAAGTGTGCATCTGAGGATGCCCTGCATCAGAATCACCTGGGACACCTGTTCAAGTGCATCTCTTTACAGCACAAATTGGATTGTATCATTCTTCTGCTAAAAAATGCTTGATATTTGCCCATTCAATTAGAGAGAATCCACATTCAGATCTCACACTCCTCACCACAGACACAGGACATGCCCCTCTCCATCCTGAGACCTCATGCCCTGGTGTTCTCCCCTCAACCACTCTCTGCCCACCAACCACTTCGTGGTGGTCCTCATTCACACGCAGGATATTCCTGTCCCCGGGTCTTTGCACAAGTTCTTCCCTCTTCTTCTTCTCTCAAATCTCCAAATGGCAGGTTCTTCCTCCCTATTTGAGTCTTTGAAAAGCCATCGTCGTCCATACTAGCAACTGCAGTCCCACACAAGCATGTATCCATTTATTATACCTTGTTTTTCATCTCACTGATCAATCTCTGGATTTAACTTCTTTATGACGTTTTATCAGTTACTTCCCTGCCCACTCACACATACAGACAGACACATATGTTTGACTCAAAGCTTCACGGAGGCAGTAACTTGTCTGTCTTATTCAAAACCTATTGTCAGTAAAATGCAGCTTACTTGGCACCCTCTCAGACCAAAGCAGTTCCTATCTGGGAGTAGGGACCTGGGGACCTGAATTTCAAATACTCTCCCAGATTATTTCAAAGCACTTTAATGTTTCAAAAGTCCAGATAATAAGTAATTTAGCCAGGGCTGGACAGACACCCTTGACTTCCTGTGACACACTTTCCACTGCACCAAGCTGTGGTTTTAAAATTGCTGGTCTATTTCAAACAGCTGCTTTAGCAGGGAAGTCATTTGGAGATTCATGCTGGGCTTTCACTGTAGATGCAGATTAAGTGGTACCTTAAACTGCTTTCCCAAAATTCAATATTTCTATCTCTAGTGTAGGCTTGGGCTTTGATGAAGCCTCAGAATTATTTGTGCAGATCAAGGGAGAGAACATTCTACAAAGAGCTGGGTCTCATTCTCAGTTGACTCACTCACTGCTTATGGGACCTTGGGCAATTTTATTAATTTCTCTGGGTCTCATCATCCCCATCTGCAGAGTGAGGGTGTTGAGTTTGATTATCTCTGCAGTCCCTTTGCATTCAAATATTTTATGATGCCAAGTCATTCCAATTAATGCAAAAAGAGCCCTTGCAGTTGTAGTCAGTGTTGTGAAGGGACTGTGAACAGCCCAGCATTCATGTCATGCAGCCCAAGCCAACCATAATCGCCCAACCCCGGTCTAATTCTTAGCAGCCTGTCTTGTGTCAGAAAGAGACAAGAAAATATCCCATGCACACTGAAAAACAAATGCATTTGTGCTGCCTCCATCTGATCCCACTTAGATGCCTTTGGTGGGGCACCTGGTAGGATGTACAGGTAGTTCTGTTTGTTAGAAAATTGATGTAACATAATAAAATAAAATTTTAAAAAGTCCAACATCTGTCAATGACCCAAACAAAGTGATAGAATGTTCCCCTGCCCTTCATCTTACACACACACACATCACAATTTTAGAAAAACCTTAAAGGAATCCCCAATCATTCTTCTGAGGGACTTTAAAGGCAGAGAGTCAAGCTTCATGTTTTCACTTGAAAATAAGGGTGGAATAAAATCATCCTGATGTTTCTAAAGGAAAGAGGAGGGCTGTCTTTATTTGTCAGAACTGGCACGAGGCAGTCTCTGATATTCACTGCCAGGAAGTTCTTTAAAATAGAAACCAACTGGTGTACAATGGATGGGGGAATGTTTTGGGCAAGGAGAGGGGGTGGCAGGGTGCTAATGGAAGGTGCATGAGAAGCTGATGAATGAGTAAAGCTATGACTGGGCTATCATATTCAGAAAGGAGGCAGGATAGATCATTTTGGCTAAAAATACCAAGGAGAAAAGGTTGGAAAAAAATACAAAAAAAAAAAAAAAAAAGCACTGCGATAGAATTTTTCTTAAGTAAACTTTTAGAAATTTGGTTCTCCATCTTGGTCGTGATTCCTTTTTGGTCTTCAGTCCTTCTAACATATTCTACCCATGGTACATGAGATGGCTCCAATTTAGAAGGAAAACATATCACCTAATGAATTACCAGTCCACTTCCCTTTGTGTCACTATACATTTAAATTTTAGATAACTTATATGTATGAATGCAAACATAAGATTCATGAGGTGTGAGTATAAGCACACTACCTGATTTCTTAAGCCTCACACACAAATCCATCTTTTTAAGGCTCACTCCTTATGTAAACAATAACCAATGGAGCCATGTTCTAGGGTAAAATATATGAATTATCAAGTGCTTTGTGTAGGTGCTTCTGTTTATCTTCTGATGCCTCTGGATCTTAGCTGGGAGAAAGAAGAGCACTTGCCATAAATTTGATAAGGCCACACAACCTAATGAGGAATAACAGGCCTTATTTGTTCAATAAACAAGCAGTGGTGTTGGGAAGCAGACCTGGATCTCACTTTCCCCAACCTACAAATGTGTTCTCCTTCATAAAACTTTACCAAGTTGTAGACAGTTAGCCACAACATAAAGACAAGTTTCCATTAAGATACTGTGTACTTTTGAATTTCAACAACTTACATTGTAGATGTGATCAAAAGAGTCTGTAAATGCTATTTAAAAGGCTGACAGCATTATACAATAGTGTAACTGTTATCTGAAGAAAAATGACCACTGAAGATTAGAAAGGGAATTATTATACCCAATGGCTAGCAGCTAAGACAAGGAAATCCACCGCTCATTACCAGACAGTAGGAGATTTTCCTCCATCAGTCCTACAGGGTAAACTACTAATGTTTAAAATGTAAAAGTACAAACTGCACAAAGATCTCATAATTTCAGAGTATTCTAAGCCAAGGCCTTTAAAGACATTGCCCCAGGAAGTTGCCTTCTGTAGAAACTACATGTTATTGATGCTGTGTTAATGGACCTTGCTAATTCACTGGGTCCTCTTAAAAACCACATCTTCAGGTTGAAAGGGACCCATCCAAGGAGCCAGAGGCTCTGATTTCTGAGAGTTGTTCTTTGTGATTTGGTAATACCCAGGGAGGTGAGAGAAGATGGGTAGTAAACAGATCCAGAATTTTCTAGGAAGACAGTCTAAACAAGGCTCTAAGAAAAGTCACTGAAAATGTCAGCCCAGCCAACAAAGAAAGGTTCAGGGAGCAGCGAAGGCATAGCATATACTTTTTCATCTATTCAGTCTGACCCTGGGCCCACTGCCATAATCTTTTTTAAGGTTAGTCATGGGAAGGCTGCTGCCTGAATGTTTGCAGAGGTCTCTAACATCCTCTGCTGAAGAACCCTAAACCTCAGGTACTATTTCAGAGGAAATGGACAGCACAAAATGCAGACAGAAAATTAGCCGCAGCAGACCCTGGATCTAAATAAGTTCCACTAGCCTTTCTGAAATCACTTAAAGGCTGGGGTTATCAGGGGCGGTGAAGGGGGCAAATGGAGAGACAGAGAGAGAGAGAGAGAGAGAGAGAGTGTGTATTTTTCCCAATGTGGACCTTTGCCCAAATATTTTAATAGGTACAGCACAGAAAAAAGGAAGAAGGAAAAAAATTAACTATTTAGCCAAACAATTTAAAAATTCTTTACAAAAAAATAATAAAAAGAAAGACTTTAACAGAATTGCAGCTATAGCAGGTCTGTAAGGGTAACTTAGTAAAATACTCAGTGGATGGCTGCAAACCTCTAATGGAAAGTTGTATAAGTGGCTGAGGCCAAAGTAGGCATTAATTACAATGAAAAATCAGTTTAGAGTAGGCCACAACTAAATTGGAAGCTGGTCCTCTAGGTAAAACAAAGAAAGTGAACAGCAGCCTCAGATTTGATTACATGGCAATACAAGAAAAATGTGCTGTATGTTGTCTATTATTAAAGCTGCTTTGGGGCCCTGTGTTGGGTGCCTCAGGGATTTTAATAAAAAATTAGTAATAGGTCTGCTGCCCTGGCTCACTGTGGCTTTTTGGAGTATTTGTGGTTCAGGGCTGGTCCTGCAGTGCAAATTAAGTCATTTCAGACAAGCAGTCTCAGAAAGTGTTATGTGATAGCAAAGTTCAAATACTGCACTTTGGCTCTAAAAGGGCACAGTCCCTCACTGGAGGCTGATTTGGAGTTTCAAAGAAATAATAAAATTTCATCATAAGGAAGAGGAGGGGGGAAATGAAAAGAAAAAAGAAAAGAAAAGAAAAGAAGCAACTGGTTGTTTTTGTGTGTCTTTGACTGCTCTTGCCAAACACTAGTCCTGGTATATAAACTATATGAGTGCATAAAATATTGCCAACAAGTGAGTTAATGGCAGAGAAGGCAACTGTTAACCTGGGATTTTTCTTTCTTTTTTTTTTTTTTTGTCTTACAAATGTTAACTCTATAACTCTTTTTATATTGATGTAGTGATATTAATAATATTGTCTTTATTACTAATATCACCACTGGGTCCATGGCACGACCGTATATATCCTAGCCATGAAACATTAACAAAAGTTCACCCTGATTAAGAAATCAAGCCCATAAATCTACATTCTTTCAAAGATGAAAATGTCTGGGGCAAATTATTTTCTATAAGACAGTTACACGAAAAAGATATTTCCCAGCGTTTCCTAGGTATACTATAGACCTGATGGCTGGCATTTGCTACCTGAGACAAATAGTCCCTGGTCTTAGAATCCTGATAAATGTTGTACAGGTTTAATAGACTGAGATTGCTTGGGTAGGGCATGCATTTCCCACCTGTACCCTTGCCCAAATATCCGAATAAGCCCCTCAAGGGAGACAGAATCAAGTGTTGATGTATGATGGGATATAAAAAGCGTGTACCTGCGTGAGCAGGAGTGCACATAGGTGTGGGTGTGGTAGTGGAGGCAGGGGACTTTGAGTGAGAAAGAAAATTAACTTTTGTCTACATAACTGAAAAATCCTTTGTCATTATCATGTTTTTAAGTTTAATAAATAAGGGTAATCCCACTCAAGGCCCATGCAGAATATCCCTTGTCCGGCACCCAACAATATCCAGTTTTAGGACTTGCCTAATCTGTTGGCTGAGGATCTGGTAGTACAATTCAACAGATCTCAAGAAGTTCCAGGAAATCCCAATTGTCCCCAAACACATTTTTCCCCTACCTGATGACCAATATCTGAAATTATATGAGGTAGAGAGCTACTCCTTTAAGTTAAAGCATTGACTGCTATTAAAATGTAGATGTTCCTGCAAAATCTTTTTAACCTTGGAGTACATGAGGAAACAGCAAACACAGGGAAAGAACAAGGGGCCCATGAGATAGGGAATTGGTCGGAGAAGACTGGAAATAAACTTTAACGAAGCAATGACTTCTCTATGGGTCATCTCTCAGAGCCTCAGACAGTCCCTATGGAATCATGGAAGAACTATCTTCTATTGAGAACACATACCAGAGGATGGAGAAGGTGCCCTTCAAACGGGAAAGCGCCATGATTTCAGACCACAGGGGTCATGCAGACTTAAAAAGCAATCATGCCTCTCCATTTAGATCTACGACAAATATCTGTTAAGCATTTACAAAGTGTTAAACATTGTTCAAACTTCTGTGAAACCAGAAGTGAAAAACACAGTTCCCTACATCATCATCCCCAGGTTCCCAATGGCTCAAGTCTCATAAAACTTCCCCAAACTGTTGAAAAAGTGGGGTCAAAAACCAAACAAAGGGCAGGAGAGGATAAATGTATGGGCAACACAGAAAAGATGGTAAGAGGGTCACAGTTGGGTTCAAGCACAAAAAGAACTGATAATACTGACGTACATTCACAGTTGTCAGCTTGAAGATGCCAACAGGTGGCTTCAGTTCTTCCAGCACTTTGGCTGGGGTGATCATATCATATTCCTTTTCTGATTATATTAAAGAAACAGAAACCCTAATGGCAGTGATTAATGTGTTGTACTCCAGCAACAACACCAGTTTCAAAACAAACTATGTGGTATCATCTTGTACTGATAATACATTACCTCGTCTTAAATATTTTCAAAGTAGGGTACTCAGTTTTTCAGAAGTTATATAATCGTGATAAGGATATTTCAAATGTATGTCTTGTTCAATAACAAGCAGGCTACTGAGTTATGAAATCCATATATATATGGAATATATATATATATATAGGAATCTCAGAATGGAAAAAAATCACATATTGAGATTTAAAGCAATGATAGACTATTTCTGTTTATATATATATATATTTTTTTAAGACTATTTTTAAAGCTGGTCCTTTCAAAGTGAAATTTGTTCCATAATTCCTTATACACAGAGAACCTTAAAAAGTAAAACTTTCCAAACTGGATACGTTTTCTCAGCGCTTATGACTCCTTCCTAGACCTGTGCCATCTGCATAAAACCTTCATGTAAGGATTTGCCTAAATTCACAGGTGCTCAGTATTTATATAACAAGTGTACATATTCCAATATTATGCAATCATTGTTATGTGGAAGTCAAAAATACTTACTGAAATTTAAACTGAATTCACTGACTCTAGCCCTGACTCCAGACGAGTTTGGAAAAAAATATATTTTCTACCCATGTGAAAAATGATAGAAACTTCTAATATAACTCCCTCCCCTGAAGAATTCTCATTGTCAAACTGTAAAAATTTAAGTGTTTAATATGTTGTATGAGGAGGGATAGATGTACAGAATTCAAGTCCTTGAATCTTCAACCAGCCCCAAAAGGCAAAGACCATGTCCATCTCAGGTCTTATTCAGAACTGAATTCCCATTACTTGTGATAGTATCTAGCACTGTTAATAAATAAACATTTGCTGACTGGCTGATGGGAGTGTCAGAAATATCCTGGTAACACTCACTAAACATGAAAAGATGCCCATTCCTAGCACTTAAAAACCTCAGGGTATATATAAAGACAATCTTTATATGTCCAAGTTTCCTCTTTGTGACAACAGTCTTTGGAGTCAATGTGGTTTTGTGTGTGTGAGTGTGTGTGTGTGTGTGTGTGTGTGTGTGTGTATTTATCCTTCAGTATGGCTTTCAGAAGTAAAGCCTAGTCCTTCTCTTCAAGATATTTACCATCCACCAGGTGAGAAAGACAACCCCAATAACATAGCATAGTGCCATAGTGTGAGTACCAACGAAGTCTAATGGAAGCACGGGAAGCACAGAGTTCTCCTCACGCTTCCTAAAGATGTAGTACCGGAACTGGCCTGAAAACTGAGGCCCAGCTCCCACTGAACTTGCCAATCAGGAGTCACAGGAAACTTTTATAAGCAGTTTCAGAAAAGGGGTTAAGATGATGCCAGGAGCAGAAGGTTGAAAAGGGAAAAGAGTACACTTGTGAGTTATAAATACACTTGTTTTCAGGAAGCATTGTTGAGCAGGAAGGAATCTGGAGAGACTGGGTGTTCACCTGAGGAAGATGTGTGGCCACTCAAATTGAAGATGCAAGAAAGAGAGAGCATACCTGATGGGGTCACAGTCTAGGATGCAGGATACAGTCTCCAGGAATTAGTCTTAAAAGGAGTAGCTATATCTTCTTCTAAACAAATAGGGGAGGAGTAAGAAAGGACAAAGATACAAATAAATTTGGAACCCAGTGGAAAAGGAAGTTGGGAGCACTGCTACCTAATAAAAATAACAATAGCTCCAATTGAGGATCTATTGCATTCTGAACTTTTTAAACATATCATGTCATTGGGTTCTCCAGACAAATCCTATGAAGTTGGTAAGGTTTTCAAAATAAAAAAATGAAAGTTTAGAAGGACAAAGTCAAGGGTCAAAGTCACACAGATGGTAATCGGTGAAGCCAAGATTCTGATTTAGCAAAGTCCAGAAGCCCATTATTCTTCCAACATACCAGACCAACATCCATGACCTTGCTTTTCTTTATGAAAGTAGCAGGCAAACTGCCCACTAAAAGAAAGAGGACTGAGGACAGAATTGGTAGTTTAAACAAATAATAAAATATCAGAAAAAAATGCAAAGGGGTGGACCCGCCATTAAAAAGTTATTTTTGGCAGAGTTTAAAAGTTCTGTTAAAGTTGGAAATCATTAATTTTATCAATCAACGAAATCACAAGATTTCCTCACCATTGTGGAGATGAAGTCATTAATAAACTGAAGGTATGAGATAGAATGTAGCTGAAATGATTGACTGCTGTGCTCTGGTCAGATGGGAAGAAGTGATTACAAAAGGGGGGTGAAGGACAAGTACAGAGATGAAAAGATCCTGAAGAGTGGAAGGACATGGAGGCATGAGAGGGAAGAACTACAGATAGTACCCCAGAAAGGAAAAGCTTAGACTAACCACTTAAAGTGGATAAACAGTAACATCATAATCCAAGCCACTGAGATAAGTTGCTAAAAGACTGAAGGAAAGGAGAGATAATGGGGAAAAAATGCCAAGGAAACAAAATCGCTAGCATGTTAGTACATTACCAAGATGGAGTTTGGGTAGACCTACAATAATGTAGGAGACTAGTTAGACAGGAAAACCCAAAATCCTAAAGGAAACTGAAGAAATCACTTGAAGATCTATAAGTACATATGAGAAAGATCCATGGATGGATGGATGTTGGACGGACAGAGAATGAGTATGTACTTCAGAAAAGGAGATTTGTTGAACAAAAAAAGTATATTAAGAACATTGTCTTAATATACCAAAATGAATGAGCCAATTACGCCACATGCTCTTAGAGGATAATAGGTTGGGGACAACCAAAATTAAAATGTAGCCCACATAAACACAACAACAAAGTACAGTAATAGTAGTTTTCTTTACGCAGTGGTATTTTGATTTTTGCGTGATGTTTATTTCTTCTTTGTACCTTCCTATACAACTCAAATGTTCTGTAGTGAATATATATTACTTGCAATATGAAATATTGTAATGCCTTTTAAAGAAATATGTATTATATCACACTACAGGCATAAAAGACACCACAAATCTTTTTTAAGATTTTTTATTTTAAAGAGAGCAAACACAGGAGGAGGGGCAAGGAGAGGGAGAGAGAATCTCAAGTGCACCTCACACTGAGTGCAGAGACCTAAGTGGGGCTTGATCTCATGACCCTGAGATCATGACCTGAGCAGAAACCAAGAGTCAGATGCTTAACCAACTGTGCCACACACATGCCCCCAGACCCTACAAATTATATAAAAGCATGCTTTAGGTCTTGTTGGAAGGCCTGGGAATTTTTTTTTTTGTAAAGATATATATAAGATCTATAGAAATGTATATATAAATATATAAGTCACATATATGTATATACTATATACATACACATTGTTCTGCATATACACACATATGTAGACATTTTTTTCTTTATACGCACATGTGTGTATGTGTGTGTGTGTGCGTGTGTGTGTGTACTCAGGTTTAAACATGGGTATAGAGGACACAAGTACACATGTTCCCCTCTAGGAAAGGAGTAAATATTAACTACTATATATTAACACTACTATATCAATAACAAAAAATTTTACCCTGAAAAATTGAACTAATTGAACTAAAAACTGAACGAATAAGTATCAGAATTCCTCTCTCAAACTCTGTGGGTGGTCAGCTTTTGTTAAGGAATAAATATGTCCATAGTGCCTGCTGGTGTTCGGGAGTAGCTAGGTCTATATGAGCCTTCTAAATGTAACCATTCTATTTGCCTCTCTCTTGGTCCACACGCTACAGGCCGGGACTCTATTTTCTCCTGTCTTTTTTAGGGGATTTGGGACGATAGCACCCATACCACTGACTTTCTGCACATTGCTCTCTGGAAAGGTCTCCTCGGGGACATGAAGGCATAAAGGATTCAGACACAGAAGAGGCCTCTCTGTATGGGAACAGTTATGTGACAGAGTCCACTTTGTTTTAAAAACCAGGCTACAAAAGGGAAAAGGAAGTCCCCTTCTGTTCGCAGGAGGGTGTCTGACAAGGCAGCCTGGGAAGATTGGTCAGCCCGGCTCAGGATGCTCAGCCCCACAACAGGGAGCCTTGACTGGTCCTACTTTCACATCTTTAAAGAAGAGATAGTATTGTTTCCTCCACAAAGATGCTTCTGCGTGCACTAGTATCAATAAGTATGTCATCAAGGCATGTTTTCTTAGTCAATAATTGACAGCACATACATGATTTTAAACCAAAGTAAATGACTTTGTACGGTAATACACTGAGGCACTGGAAACGCAGTCAGGGAACCAAACCTGAACTCCAACTTTTCAGAAATGTAGGATCGACATTAAACACAGGTCACAACATGCCACCACCCCCATTCCCTCAGATGTAGCCCAGAGAAAAGAAAGATTTGTAGATGTTCCCAAAACTGTTCTCACAAGGTTTTCTAGGACTGTTTCTTCCAAAGTCACCTGAAAAGGGTGCAAGAACATCACAGGAGAGCCACCGTTACGGACATTTTCTAGTCTCCCGTGTCCACCCTGCCACACCCCCCACTTATTCACAGATACCTCAGCTAAAAAGCTTTGCAAAACCAATCATTTGAAACCCTACTTATGTTTTCCTGTATCATCATTCAGCTGAATCAAAGTGTCTGCTCTTATTACTGCCCCAACTACTACTGATGAACAAAGAGAGGGCTTGAATTTCATGAGTCCGTGAGATTCTCACTTTTCTTAAATGTATACTAAAGGCCTCCTTAGTCAATATTTTCACAGACAGTTGTAATTAATCCAGGTTTTACTTAAGCTAACAAATGACTCTACTTCCAATAAGCAGTGCAAAGCTGATTCACAAATTTGCTAATGTCCTCTGGGTTGCTGACAGAGCCCACAATTGCACAGTAAAGGAGTGCGGCGTAGTAAGAAATGTATTTGGTCTTTGTCCAGCGTTCCTGGTACCAAGCTTCTAACCCCCTTTCCTGGGTGATAAGAGTATCTTTTGTTACTCCTAAGGAGACCCTTTTGAGCACACCCAAGTTTATGCTAATGAGGTGACATCGGGTGGGGCCCTAGATGGCCTCAGAATGAGGGCAGTCACTGGAGACCCAGTGATCAGAGGGTTGGAATTTCCAGCCCTGCCCACCAAAAAGGAGAAGGAGGGCTGGAAATTAAAGCTCTATAAAAACTCTTAAACAATCAGATTTGATTAGCTTCCAGGTTGGTTGTAGCATCCACATGCCTGGAGGTGGCACACTCCACTTCCACGGGGACAGAACCTCACTTCATGTACCCCTTCATCTGGCTATTCTTCCGTATGCTTTATAATATCCTTTACACAGGTAAACGTAAGTAAATGTTTCTCTGAGATCTGTCTGCTAGCGTCTTTAGTGAATTACTCCAATGTGGGAGCCATGGGAACCTCTAATTTATAGCCAGCTGCTTAGAAGCACAGGTAACAATCTGGCCTTGTGATTGGGGTCTGGAGGGGGTGGGGGTGGGGACAGTCTCACGGGACTGGGCCCTCAACCGGTGGGATCTGATGCTATCCCCAGGGTAAACAGTGTCAGAACTGTAGGACACCCAGTCAGTGTCCGCTGAGAACTGGAGAACTGCTTGGCATGGATTTCTCCATGCATGGAAGGGGGAAATCAGGACAAACAATCAGACTCCCCTCTTGACTTTTTAAAGTAAAAATTTCAACACTTCTAAGGGTGCCAGGGACAAAGGGGGTCAAGGTGCTGGGGGTGGTAGGTGGTTGCAGGGTTAAATAAGGTGTCTGTGATAGATTTCATTGAAAAAGTAAGTACTGAAAAATGACTTGGAGGTGAGGGAGTCGAGGGTATTAAGATGTGGTGCATCCTTGTTATGTATTTAGGGTAAAATTAGGGGCACTGTGGCTGGAACAGAATAGAACAATCAAGGGAAGGAAGAGCAGGAGATAAAGTCAGAACCTCATGGGCCCCTGTAACAAACTTCCAACGTGACCAGCTTAGAAGGACCAATTTGGTTGCCAATTTAGGAGCAGATCAAATGGGAGAGAAACCTGTTAAGACGCTACTGGAATCATGGAGGTAAGAGATGAATATGGCTTCGACCGAGGTATCCCTGGAGGTGACTGAGTTGTGGTTCCATTCTAAATGTCTTTTCAAGGTAGAGCTGACAGTACTTTCTGGCAGATTCGATGTGGTAAGAGAAAGAGAGGAGACAAGAATAATTATAAGGTTTCTGACCTAAGCATTGGAAAGTTGCAGTTGACATCCACTGAGACTGGAAAAACTATGAATAGCGCAATTAGGGGGCGGGAGGAGGAGGATTAGAAATTTCTTTCTGGATATGCTGGGTTCAAGATATCTATTCAATACACAAGTGTAGAGGAGAGGTCTTGCGGGCAGTTGGACATAAGAGCTAAATGTTTCAGAGAAAGAGGTCCAGGCTAGAGAGATTAAAATAAGGAACAGTGTGGTTTCAACTTTTGCTTTTGTTTTTTGTTTTTTTTTTAACCACTCTTAACAGTTTGGAAAATTTATGTCTATAATTAGTAAGTCAACACCCCAATTCCTTTATGCTAAGGTATTTGAGAGAAAGGGGGTGGGAGGAGCAGAAGGAAGGAAGGAAGGTAGAAGACTGACTGATTATTGGGAAATTTACAAACGGAGAGTGTGTTATTTCCCTAGGCTCAACATGCTTCAGAGGCAGGGCGCAGTCCTGAGCAGTTTAAGTCAAATCCTAAAAACCCTTAATCCTATTTTCCCACAGATACACATCTTTGAATGTTTCTAAGTCATTCCCAGTAGATTTTCCATTAGAAATGGTTTATAACATCTTAACGTGAAGTTTATCAACCTCCAACCTTTCAAATAATTAAATATTTAAATGCTCAGAAAAATCGGCATTTGTGAAGCAAGCATTGTTTTGCAATGCAAATCGTCATCCTTAATTTCTCTGCTGGTAAAATAAGCGTTACAGGGATTGGTTTTGCTCCTGGTGCGTGTAAAACAGAATACCTTACCCCATTTTCTGGGTTCTGGGGTGACCCCTCTGTGTCAGAAGTCACCTTCCACAGAAAAATGACAAGACAGAAAGGGAAGAGGAAGAAAAAAGACAACCCCATCTTAATGGCCTTGGGTACATTTTCCAAGCTGACTACTGGCCCTCTGCTTACTAGCAACAGCTCCATGAAGGCAGAACAAGCCTGGGGCCTTCTGAGCTGGTCTGCAGCCGCAGCGATGCCAGTGTCAGGCAGGCCCAGCTCACAGGTGAGCCTCTACTGTGGATAAGGCTCTCACGACTTGCCCTGCAAGAAGCATGAAAGGCAGGCCCCTGCCCCGCACCCCCAGTAACCCCTACCTGTAGGAAATCATCGGGGTGTTTACATCTGCCAGAAGAAGAGTTCATCCAAGGGGCTGTATCTGCATCCACCTTTTTCCCCTCCGATAAGACTCTCTCCGTTTACTAACAGATTTAGTTTTGAGGACTTAAATATATGCAAGTGTGGACAATGAAGAAAAAGAAAAGGGAGAGAGTAGGGAACTTCAGCACCAGGATTCAACAGAGCCTTGTCTCCTCTGCTGTCTTCATCTGCATTAAATTGGTCATGACCTTCCAGGTGTCTTTAAGGTTGAAGTGTTTGCTGGACCATTTCGAGCTGAGCCGCGGGTCCACGTGACCCTCCTGACATCAAGAGGCAGGCTTTTAAAAGAACAGAGGCACCTTGTCAGGGCTCCGGGGTCACTAATAGCCTGCCTTGAGCCCTCCAATAGGTCATGTTCGGCTTCCTCATCCAACACAAAGGGACTGGCGAGGGAGCTGGGGAGGAGCGGGGGATAATTATCATTCTGGTGTTTTTTTCCTCAGGCCCCGAGTTATGCTCCATGTCACTGTGTTAATGTGCCTGCAACCAGGGAGACACATAATGCTCCTCTCAGCCCTGTTTATTAGCAAGATCCATTTGCAAAAGGCCCTTCTTTTGTGCCACAATATGAATGTGCTTTGATGGCAAATAATTACGGGCAGTCCTTTTGACATGAAGATCCACAGGCTGCCCTAGTTAAGCCAGTAATTAGCCTGTCCTCCTTTTTTTTTTATATTATTATTGAGAAACTACAAATTATCCTCATATGTGCACCGGCCATTGCTTTTTCTCCTTTCTGTTCTCCCGCTCTCCCCTGCTCGCTCTCCCCTGCTCGCTCGCTTGCTCCTTTCTCTCTCCCTCTCCCTCGTCTCCCTCAGCACTTTGGATAAGCGGAATGCAGCTGCACAAAAGCAAGATAAAGCTCGACCATCAAGATGATGAACAATCTGGATGAAGAGCCTTCGAGATGAACACAAAAGCAGGAGAAGTGCAGTTGATGTAGGCCTGGACAGCTGAAGAATGCTGTGGTCTAAGGATGAATAGCCCTCATTTGTGAATATACAGATTTTCTACAATGAATAAAAACTGAGTGGAGGTCACAATAAATAAACTTTTTCCCCCCCTTCTTCTCCAATAATAATTCAGGTTCCCGGCACCAAACAGCTGTAAATTGAAGGTTGTGCTTAGTTTTCTCAACTCTCAAAGGGGATAATTAAGCTAAGATCACATTGTTTGATATATTAGTGTAATGATGAGCTACTATATTCTGCTTGTTTCGAGTTATTTCAGTTTTTCTTTCCCGTTCTTTTTTTTTTTCAAATTACATTTCAAATACATTTTAAATGTAAGAACAGCGGTTCTGAAACAGAGTTTGCCCTGTGTTTGGATCTATTTGAAATGTATTCATATAACATTTAATTAAAGCAGCAATATCCCCCTTTAGAAAATGTGTGGAGGTAGAAATATCTATATTATCTGACTAGTTCTGACATAATCTTGCCAAAAGGCTGACTCTTTTTCCTTATTGGTGCAAGATAATTAGACCATCATTAACCTCCTGAAGCATCACTGTCAGTATTTCTTGGTGTTATAAAATCAGGATTTGGGAAGATTTTCATAATTTTGCTTAAGATCACCAAGAAGGCAAAGATCAATTCTGAAACATGCTCAGCTTAGATTTCTGAAAACCAGACTCTGCGAGCCTACACTTTATAAAGTGCCTCAGCCCACGGGAAATGCTACCACCGGTATCCCTCTGCTCTTCATAACATCGTCTCCTATTTGTGAAGTCCTGACAATAAGAAGGCCAAATGCTGTTTTGTGTTTTTATGTAGATTAGGTTGTCAGTTTCTTCCAATACTTTTTGATTTGAAAATGTACTGGAAAATTGGAATACCTGTACCAAATAAAAAAGAAACAGTCCATTTTTAGAAATCTTTTATTTTCTTCTGGGGGGGGAGTGGTAACCATAAAATAGCCTTGATTTCAAAAGCAGCCATTTATTGCCAAGTGTTTGGTGGATTTTGTTGTTCATTTGATTGGTGAGTTGACTGACCATTTTTCCTAGGACCTGCTCTATTCTCCCCAAGTAGTCCCAACCCAGAATGGGTTCTACCATATCCACATTCAGGAAGGTGTCCAGATTTGAACCAGGTATGGAAAACTATTTATGAGCAGAACACTGAGTATGGAAAAGTATACAGAGAACCCACCCTTGACTACACTATGATTTCAGCCCCATGAATTAAAAGGAACTTCTTAAAGGTCCTAATCCTGGAGACCCCAATTCAGGGATAGTCTACCCATTGCGTTATGAGGCACCACGCATCCCCATGACTCCTCCAGTACACTCAGAGGAATCCGAGGGAAAAGCGAGCAGTTAAATGTCCTGTCTGTGTGTGCAACATGAGAAAGCACAGGCAAGAGAAAACAAGCCTGGAGCAATCCCAAACAGAAGAGTTCAAGCCCATTCACAACGTGTACCTGAGAGAGAATCCTCAGACTCATGAAGTTTGTTTTTGTTTTTGCTTTGCTGCATCAGTAAACCAGCCAGAGACAAAGAAAAATCAGGCTGTGGGCCTCAAACAGAGGCAATCATTGCTACCTCTATTTGCTGCCATCTTGGGGCTGTTTTTTAAAGGATCATCACATCCACTTGGAAATGTTATACAGGTGTAGGCCAAGGAAGCTTAGTTTAGGAGTTCACCCAGGTCAAAAGTGAAATAGCATAATAAACTTTTAAGTGCTGGGAGCAGGCCAGGTCTGGTATGATGAGCAGGCCTGTCTAAAAATTCAGCTAATTAGCATTTCTCTCACCTTTCTCCTTAAGACTTATTAATTCTGCCTACAATTTACTGAATGCCTGCTACATCCTTGGCACTTTCCTAGCTGTAGAATCTTACAGAGAAACAAAACAGGTCACATTCCTGCTTTCATGGAACTCACATTTCCATGGAAGGAGATGGAGAGCAAGCAAATAAATAAAATACAGCATACCAGGTAGTGATAAGTGGTATGAAGTACTACGAGGTAGGAGGATGTGGAGGAAGGGAAGTATTTTACACAGGCTGGTCAGGGAAGGCCTACTTATGAAGGTGACATTGACCTGAACAAAGTGAAAGAAGGAGTCACGCAAAAGCCATGCAACTTTTCGGGGAGAGTTTCCCAGGTTAAAATGAAACTTCGGTCAACGGCCTTGAAGCAAAAGTATTATTTGGCATGTGCCCCCACCAGCAAGAAAGGGGGCAGGGATGAGGTCAGAGAATGGACAGAGGGTGAGATCATGCAGAGCATCTCACCACGAAGCTGAAAGAAACCATGGTAGTCTTCTGGCTCTGGACTTCCAGCTAATACGCTTCTATAATAAAGTTCACCTATATGAGGTACTGAAAGGAATATTCCAAGATGAATGGTTGACTCACTGCAGTTTCATGTCATGAAATATTAGGTGTTGATTAGCAAAAATATACAGTGCAATTAAAAATGCCTATTGCAGATACAACTCTCTTCCCTCCAAAAAAGGAAAAAAAAAAAAAAAATAGGCAGAAGATTGAAACAGACCACCCTTCACCAAAGAAGATATATGGATGGAAAAGAAACACATGAAGAGTTGCTCAACATCATTAGCCATTAGGGAAATGTGAATTAAAACTATGAGATAACAATACACAGCTATTAGAATTGTTCCAATTTAAAAAAATGACAATACAAAATCCTGACAAAGATATGGAGCCACTGGAACTTTTATATATTTCTGGCAGGAATGCAAAATGGTAAAACCACTCTGGAGTATAATTTGACAGTTTTTTATAAAGTTCAACATACACTTAACCATATGACCCAGCAACTCCTCACTCAAGAGAATCCCACACCCTTGTCTTCACACATGGACACACACAAACCTGTGCACAAACATTTAGAGCACTTTCATTTATAGTCACTAAAAGCCAGAAACCAAATGTCCATAATGCGGTGAATGGATAAATAAATCATGGTACATTCACACACTGGAACACTCAACAATAAAAAGGAATGATAAGAAGCAATATGGATGAGACGCAAAAGTATTTTGCTGGGTGACAGGAGCCAGAATGGAAAGGACACATACTGTGTGATTCTATTTATACGGCATTCTCGAAAAGGCAAAATTATAAGATCAGTAATCAGATCAGAGGCTTCCAGGGGCTGGTAAATCAGAGGGGGTAAACTGGCCTCAAAGAGGCACGGGAAAACTCTTTGGGATAATGGAAATATTCTCTCTTAATTGTAGTGAAGGTTACACATTGGGTACATTTATCAAAATTCATAGAATATACACCTTTTAAAAAGGGTGAATTTTATTACATGTAAATTATATCTCAAAAAATGCCTGCTGCAATAGTGACACATTCTCAGATGAGTACAGTAATCTAAAGATGACAGATTTTTAAAAATTATTTTAGTGCTATCTTCCCTACTGAAGGCACAATTAATTTGTTAAGTAAGCTATCCTCCCTGATAGTTAAATTTCAGTGTTGTATGGGAAAACAGTGTTCGCATGGGGCTGTGGGCAGAGAAAAAAACTGAGACTCAGGCCCTGTGAGTAGGCCTGTACATTTCAAAAGTAGCTCTACTCCATCTCTCCCATTTCGTAAATGTAGACACCTGGATATTTTATCACACCTGGGCGAGGCAGGGTGCTCCCCTACCTCACCAGCACAGTCCCTGGCACAATCTAGTGAGCCTGCAAAACAACGCAGTCTCTTTGCTCTGCTTTCTCCTCATTCACCCAACAAATCAAAGAGCCAGAATCAATCCAGATACTTATTAAGTACCTACTATTTGCAATACACTTGAACAGATACACAAATGTGGTGCCTGCTCTTAGAAGAACAAAACTCAATTAGGTAGGGGGAAATACATATATGAAAAGAAACTAAAAAGGTAAAACAGTATACAGAAAGTGTCACTTAATTGGTGCAGGCAATTGCTATTATTCAAAACAGAAGTCTTTCACCCAAGAAAATAATACTTATTATCATCATTCATTGAAGAAAGCCTTTTGTCAGCCAAGCCCTTTACATGTATCATCCCATTTAATTTTCATAACAATTCTGAGATTTGAGTTTTTATTTCTTTAAAAGATTTTATTTATTTATTTGAGAGAGAGAGAAAGCTCGAGCTGGGAGGTGGGGGCGGCAGACAAAGGGAGCAGCAGACTCCCCGCTGAGCAGGGAGCCTGACATGGGGCTCAATTCCAGGAGATCATGACCTGAGCTGAAGGCAGATGCTTAACTGACTGAGTGAGCCATGAAGAACTGGAACCTCAAAGGCTTTGAGTAACTTGTTTGCGGCCCCTCAGCCATGGATGAGCCAGGATGTGAACTCAGGTCTATCTGATTGCAAAGTCTGTGAGTTTTCCACTATCCTCAGCTGAATTAGCTGAGAAATGGTCATGAAAGTGGTTGAATTTCAGCTAAACTTTATAGGGTGTAGAATTCTATACAGGCAACAGTGAGATCAAGTGTGATGGAAAATCCAAGAACTGTTCAGAGGCAAATGAAAGCAACAGAAATACAATGTCTACTTTGCAAATATTGTTAGATTGCATCCAGTATGGGTAAGCTCTCAATTATTTTATCATAAGTTTAGTGAGTAAACAGCTCCCTCTTTTTTATTTATATCTAGCCTCTAAATCAGGTCAAAACATTTCAAAAGTAGAGACCTCTCTTGCTGAAATGAATTTTCCATGTTAGGAATCTTCTTCGGGGAGGTGGTGGTGGAGATTTCATTCAAGTTGGCTTAGGTGAGTTATTCCCTACTATGAACCTCCCAGCTAGCTTTAAGAAGACAGAGAAATGCAATAAGACCCACCACAAACCACAAATAAAAATGCTCACACTCTTTTATCCCTGAGTTATAGCTTTAAGATTAGACATTTAAAATCAGGATTATCTAATGCAACCTAAGCTTTTTTTTGAAGGGTCACACTTCTTGCTTTTGCACAAACAGAAGGGCCTTCTTCTACACACCCACCCTCCCCTCCCCTCCCCCATCTCAGTCTTCTGATGCTCAGACAGCACTGGGATAGGCAGTAAAAACTTTGGAGCAGGCATATATTGTATCCCAGTGAGAAATAATTAGACAAATGGGCACTCTTTTAGAGTAATCTGTTTTGTTTTGTTTTTAATAAATGGTGAGATAGTAAATATTTTCAGCTCTGTACACCATAAGGTCTCTGTTGCAACTACTCAACTCTGGGTTGTACCACAAAAGCAGCCACAGACAATACTTCAATGGAAGGGTATGGCTATGTGCCAGGAAAACCTTATTTACAAAAGCAGGAATCTCCTGCTCTAGGACAGAGTGGGCAGTCTTGCTGCTAACCTGTTATACAGGCCAAGACACAGGACCTCAAGAACGGTGAACTGCAACCCACAAAAAATGTTGCCCACCACTTCAGCTCACAGACTGGGCACGCTGCCTACTCAATTCTTACCCACTATGTCCTCCATTCCGAATTTGGTCTTTTTACTTGTCCGGCACTGAAACTGCTCATGGATTTCCATTAGCAGTTGTGGCAAAGGCAGTGGATTTATTAACTCTTTTTCTTCACTCAATATCCTCATTTATAACAAGGTGTTTTCTGGAGAACACAGAGCAAGATCAATAACCAGAATGGGGAGAAGCACAATGTTAGTTACTCAGGTCTCTTTCTTTATTCCCTCACTTCATTTATGATCGTTTCCTCTCTCCCTCCCTCTCTCTCCGTCCCTCTCTCTCCTTCTCCACACTTGGATTTTCATTTAGCTCTGATCCAAAACAAAGTACATTTTGCTGGCTCCATATTAAATACATGGTTCAGTTGATTATGGTCAGGTTAAGGCAGAATTACTTTCAATTTATCATGAATAGGCAGGAAAGCAAGACTTAAATCTACAAAGAAGGCTGTCTTCTTCTCCATTCAAACCCCAAGACTCACCAAAGACATCGTCAATCAGCAACTGATTTTAAAATTCTCTTAAAAATGTTCTACTAGTTCACTTTACTTGGCATTTTTATCGCTATGTCTATCTGTAAAGTAGTGATATAATTAGTAAAGCTATTAATATTTCTTATGCTTAGTATTACAAATGCTATAAATCTAGCTTATAGCAAAATAAATAATGATGATAACACTGTCAAGCATCTGTATAATTGCTGGATGGCTTTGTGTAAACCCAAGTATTAGCCCTGTTAAACAGCTTACTCTGGGTCCCTCAGCCACCCTCCCTTCGAACCATTCAAGGAACCCAGAGGCACCACGGAGTAAGAACTCCACGATTCCCCTCACATTTCACAGCACAGGACAGTCCAAGCCTCCTGACCGGTCCTCCATATGCTGCTCCAGGCGCAGAAGAGGTTCCTTTCCTTAGGGCAGAATAGACATAATGAGATTCTACACCTGTTCTATTTCAAAACTAAGGTGCTCAAAGCCCCTGAACTCCCCACACACTTGCTGGGCTCTTAGAATTTACCACTCCACAAGAAGAAGGGATGTTCTAACCAACATAGAACCCTACTTCTCAGCAGGGTTTCCCTAAACAAAAGCCCCACATCTGAGGTCAGAACCCTTTTCTTAGGATGATGACAACTCCATTTGTCCTGCTATCTGCCTCATACCCCACCCGCTACCGACACACAGAAGAGGGAATATAATCTTATCTACAGGTTCTTCCTAGCATTCCTGTTTTCAGTACGCAGAAAGGATTAAAATGAACAGCCCTGCACACTGGTCCTGAGTAATGGGCCTTCAAAAACCAAAGTATTAGACAAATATATCAGCTATGAGATAGAATACCAAGGGCTAGTTCCACAGTATCAGCATTTTCAACTTTCATTCTAAAGTGACTGGATGATAAGAGGGCACAATTCGTATTTTGAATTCAGGGCGAGAAGATCTTTTTAATAAAACTGTTTTTACTAGGTAGCTATATATCATTTCTTACCAAAATGCAAAACAAAACCCAGGTCTTTTTTCTCCCTCTCTCCAAAACATCCATAATGATAGATCTCCACTGTTTTTTCTTCATTCCGTGAATGAATTTTTCAAGCCAAACTTCTCTTGCCACTGTTGTTGTTGATGGAGCCAAAAGGTTTCAGGGAATCTTTCTTTGCTCAGAAAGCAGCCTGCAGACCCAGACAGAGAGGGAAAGGAAGTTGTTTGGGTGAATAATGAGGGCCGAGCCAGAGCCTCCCATGGTGGCAGGCGTGAGGCCAGATGAATAGGATAGCACTTCGTGTGTTCAAAAGGCAGTCTCTTTTTCTGTTATCCTTGGCCTGCTGCGCTGGCCCGCTAACCAGTGGACGCACATTATCACTCATTAGCATTTTTATGGCACTTTATATTTGCAGTGCACATTACAAATTGTACTTGTTAACTTCATAACATTCCTTGTGAGATCATCACCACTGATTCACGCTCACAGAGCAGCCCATGTTCAAGGGGCTATACGTGGATGAGCAAAATTACGAAGAGGGGAATTGCAGAGTTTGGGATGCGGTTCTAACAAGGACACAAAGGAGGCTTAGGCAGAGGATGTGCCTGTGCTCCCTGCTGGCGACTCCACTCATCACCTGCAAGTTAACTCAAGCCCTCCACGAACCCCATCACTGTCAGACTTATTACTTGATGACAAGGCTCACGTGTGTTTTGTTTACTTTGTGTGATCGCTTTTCCTCTTATTTTCCCAGAACTGGTCTTTCACATTTCGACATGCAGCCAGTCCTTCTGTCATGGACAGTGAAGAACACATGTTTACATTCCATGATCTTACGCATTTTATAGATCAAAACCTCCCTCTGGTTCAGTTTTTTCAGAACCAAGTCTCCTTCTGGAACTCTTTATACCCTTGTATTAATGCCCCTTTGGTGGCTTTAGTCGCCTCTTCTAAGTTTTCTTCTAGGATATGTGCTATGTTGATAATGTAAATGTCAGATTTGGGCACTTAACCCTCTGTTACAAGTCCATCATTATTCCTCCTGTTCCCAGTGATCGAAAGGTAAGGCACAACAAGCAAAAGGCTGATGGCAGATTCCCAAGACAAATTAACGGTTGAACAAAACAGAGAGCTCTGGGTGGATCTGTGTCAACTGGATAATCACGCTGACCTCAGAGGAGAAGCCCAATTCCTAAAAACTGACAGAGAGTAACTTCCTGCTTGTCTCAAACTTCTTTCTCAAAGGAGTTGTGGAGATGGAGGACACACCATAGGGAGAGAGTCAGATAGAAACCAGCCCAGGAATGTCCCTGCAAACGTCTAACACCCTCACGGAGCTGCCAGACCTCCCAGCAGAGGTATACACAGACAGAGCACTCAAACGCTGCCAACCTCATCTAAATGACTGGCCCAGATTCAGGAAGATTCCCTCAGTCACAACGTGATTTATTGAATGCCTACTACATGCATTTTTTTTTCCATTTTGAAATAATATGATTCCCAAATGTTATAAAATTGACATGAATTTATACATACCCTTCACCCAGATTCCTCAACTATTAACCTCTTACATGACCATCATACAATTACCAAAATCAGGAAATTAGCATTGAATCAATGTTATAATCAAATCTAAAGATTATATTCAAATTTTGCCAAATATCCTATTGAAATCCCTTTTGTTTCTAGTCCAGTCTCCCATCTTGGATCACACATTGCATTTAGACAGTTCCTCAACCTGTCTTTTGTCTCGTGACCTTGGTATTTTCGAAAAGTACAGGTCAGTTATTTCTTTATTGTTAATGTCTCCCAATTTGGGTTTGTCTGATGCTTCTGCATGATTAAATTCAGGTTATGGATTTTCGGCAAGAACATCATAAATATGGTATTGTGCCCTTCTCAGTGCATCATATCAGGAGGCACATGATTTCTATTTGGCCAATTATTATTAGATCATAAACCTCATTATTAATGATGTTACTCTGATCACCTGACAAAAGTGGTATTTGTCAGTTTTCTCCAGTATAAAATTACCATTTTTCCCTTTTTAATGTCTACGTATCTTGGGGAGATGGTAAGTACCCTTTGAGATGTTAAAAGTATCTTGTTTTTCATCACACATATATACACTGACTTTAGCATCCTTTGTATATTTTTATATGCCAGCATTTTGCTAAGCACTTTTTATGCCTTATTTCACTTAATCCTCACATCCAAGGTAGATATTGTCGTTATTTAGCCTCATTTTATCATTGAGGAATCTGAAGTTCAGAGTAATTAAGCAATGTGACCCAAGAAATATAGCTACTAAGTGGTAGAGCCAGGGTTTGAACCTAAGTCTGATTCAATTACTCTAGCAAATGAGAGAAGAGGCCTACCGGCATCTAAAATCTCCATTCTTTATAGCCTCTGGGCTATCCTAGTTTGCTACCATTAGTGTATCACTACTGAGAAGCATAAAAGTACGCCTATTGATGCTACAATTACTGATATTCCAGGCCACGACAGAAAGTGGGGAGGATGCTATAGAGGGAACACAAAAATATTATACCCAATTCAGCTGCAATTGGCACAATATTATTTTTTTCTTCTTTTTAATTTTTTTCTTTTAATTTGAGCATAACCCTTTAGTTCGCATTGTACAAAGCAAGTTGATAGTAATGGCCCAACTCTTTAGAAATTTAACACCGAAATAAATCAAGACCAAATGATCATGCCATAAAGCACAGGTAAACTAGCAGACAAACTCTAAGAAGGAGTTAGGGATCTCTAATATTAAAACTGTGAGACAGGTATGTCCTGAGACACAGATAAACAAAGTTTGGAGAGAGATCTTAGACATTGAATGTTTAACAAATATAAAGCCATTGGAAAACTCTCTTCTCATCAAATAATACCAGTTTATACTATTTTTTGAGTTCATAAGTTCTTTGAGAACAGAGACCATGTCTATCTTGTTCCTCAGTATTTCCCCAAACCTAGCATATTTACTGACTCACAGAGTTCAATAAATATTGAATTGAATGTTCTGGTCAAAGTATCATGTTTCAAAGTGTGTTCTTGGCAGAATATGTGGTGATAATGAGGTTTCTGAAGAAAGTTGGGAAGGTCTGAGTAGTAACTCACCCTGATAAATATATTTCTAAAAATGGATTTCTTGGGCCCGGTACCAATAAACATTTCATCTTGCCTTAATTCTATACGCTGCCATGTAGCTTGTCTTCAAGAGAAAAGAGTTGGCCAGGGTGACACATTCTGTTGTTGTTGTTTTGTTTTGGGTAAAGTTACTACACTGTTTACAAGCCACCAGCACTCACATATAAACAAGTAGCCCCCTTCCTCGAAACATTTCTATCATGCCCCCCCATCCCATATTAGTCAAATTCCTTCAGTTATAAGTTATAGGACCTGACTCAAGTTAGTAAAGATAAAAGAAATTACTGGCCCACATAACTGGCTTCAGACACAGCTAGATGCAGAATTCAAATGATGTCACCAAAAGATGTCTGTTTCTCTTGCCATCTCTTAGTTCTGCTTATCTCTGTTCAGTTCAAACTGGCTCTCTTCATGCTGGGTCAGAAGAGCTGCTAGAAGCCCCACATGCACACATTTCCAGCCTGGCAAGCCCCATGGAAAGAACAAGTCTTCCCTCTGGCTCTGGCAAGAGAGTTTCAGGAGGATTCTGATTGGCTATCAGCACCACGCTCTAACCAACTGAGCTAACCGGCCCACTAGGAGGATTCTGATTGGCTAGATGGGGTCAGGGGTCCATCTTTGAACAAATCAACATGGCCAAAACAGTGAGATATTCTGATTGGCAGGCCTTGGTCACATGCACAACCCTGTGGTGGGGCAGCCCAGTTGAATCAATCATGTGGAATGGAATTTTCCCACAGTAAAGAGAATTTTGTTGCCAGAAAGTGAGTGGAGTGAAGTAATCAGCAGCAGCTGAAAATGCCAGATGTTCCTCATAGTCGACACTTAACAGTACCTGAGAATCTAGTGCCCTTGCTCTCTTCAGCCTTTGTTGACCCGTCCTGGCACCATAAATACTTTCTTTTCTGACCTCCAGTGGTGTTAACTCTCTAGTCATGTACGCCCCATACAGCTCTATAACTGGATGTGGCATCTCTAATAAAATGACAAGCTCTTAGAGGACAGAAATCTTGTCTTACTTGTCCTAGGCAATGCTCCTTTGATTCTTGCACAGTACACAGACACTCCACAGTGACGGCTAAAGTTTTAAACCAGAAGCTTCTGTTATCACACCAGCTCATCCGAGGCCTCCTCATTGACTACCTGAAATTTAGTCCAATTTGGGCTTCTTCACATAATGGGCATCTGAACTCAAAGCACAAGCAAGAGTCTATGGCAGCCAGAGTCTCTTTCCGTTTTGAATCATGACAAAGAGATCCATGCAGGTACCTGGGACCAAGATCATGCCTGGCCCCAAGAAGTCCTCCTTTCCAAAATTAGCAAAGACTTTCCCAACTAGAAAGCTTGGAAGAAATTCTAAATCAGATTTTAGCGCCTGCCACTGATAGAAGAGGAGCTGCCATGTGAGAAGTGGAAAAAAAAGACAAAAATCCCTCGGTCCTGTAACACCGGCCCCACTTCTGCCTCCGACACCAGCAGTTGGCTTCCAAGGCCCCACTGACCTTGTGCCGGGAAACTGGTCACGTGCAGCTCAATTTATCAGACATCACCTGCCTGGGTGCGTGCTTCTGACTTCTGTCTGTGTTTCTATTACACAAATGCCACAAATTCTGTCTTTGCAAGATTGAACTGAAGATTGAGCTGCCTGAAAATCCAAAGAGGGGAGCCTCTCCTTCCCCTCTGCTCCAGCTGGAGCCCCAGGACTGGTCTCTAGCACATCCCTAACTGCATATGGTTCCCTGGAGCAGATCTGGAGATTTATGTTTATCCAAGTTCTCATGCCCGCTGGCCTTCTGAATCAAAGGTGGAGTTATAAACCAAAGAAATTTACTGCAAGACTCTAGTAATGCGCTTGTGAAGCTGAAGCATTTTGCTCCTTTTTAATAAGGTTAAAAATAGTTACAAGTGAAGCATAGGAATAAGGGCCTGAAAGAGCTCTGTGGTGCATCTGTGACTTAGGCCTGGCCGACATTTACAGCCCTGCCTATTAAAAAGCCCAGGCCTTAGCCGCTTCTGCTCCTCACCCTCACCAGGCACACTAACAACGCAGCCCACAGCCCATGGGCAACTTGACAGTTTCGGCCTGGCGTCTGTATCCCAGAACAGTTGATGGGGCCAGCCAGCCTCTGCTTACAATTATGGGGGAGGCCATTTAACTACCTGTTGCCTTGTTTCACATCAAGGACAGCCGGCTGATGCAGAAAAGCTCTGGCAAAAGAGGAGAGCAAAACCTTACACAGGGTTCAACTTTGAGATGACTGAAAACAAACCCACCAGAGAGGCAAGTCCATACGCCTGCTACCATCGCTGTTGGGCTGAATAGAAAGAGGAAAGCAAATTAAACCCATAAAGCCTAAGACCAGGAAGGAGAAACTGAGTTAGGGATAAGACCCCGATCGCCCAACCCCTGCCCACGTCAAAGTCACACTCCATCCACCTACTGAGCAAACCTGTGCACTTCTAAGTAGAAAACGGCAGCAAAAGCCCCATGCCTCCTGCCGCAATCTGAACGGTAATGTGATTATAAAACCTCAGATCAAAGGATCGAAAGGATCCTGGCCAAATGCCAGGAGGAGTCATGGCTCCTGACAGAACTAAATCAGGTCCAATCTGGATCTGAGAATAATAAAGCAATTAACCACGAAGTGACAGAAGCTGAATTTCACAGTAAAAGCAGTGCTAACCAGCCATTTAGCATCATGAGAACAAGACCTCTTTCTTCAGCCACCTGCGGTCACCACCCCACCCCCTGCTCTATAACTCCCACCCCCCTTGCAACTCGTTGAAAGCAAAAGATTAAGCCCAGGCCTGCACTAACAGGCAGACAGGGGTGGGGGCAGTGGACAGACCCCTCATTCAGAGGCCTCCAGAGGACACGTTGGCTTGGCTCAGAAAAAAAAGAGCTTACTAACTACTCAGAACTTGCAAAACAAGGCTCTGGCTACTTAGTTAATTGGCAGAGATGAAAGGCAAGGGTATGATGAGAAACGGTGGTGCTATCAGAAATGAAGGAGAAAAAACCTGAACAACAATCTTGGCCTCCATCACTAAAGAATCTCAGAAGACAAAAAAAAAAAAAAAAAAAAACCACCGCAAAAAACCAAAACAAAACAAACCCAAATGTCTGGGTGTCTGAAAATCACACTTAAGCATACAGGTCTACGTATATATGACCTTGAAGGTCTGACCGTCCTTGCTTGTTTTACCCCCAAATACGCACACACACATGCACGCACACACATATACACAGAGTATTGCTAAAATTTGTATTTTAGAAGTGGGTTCTGTCTTTCCCACCTGCTGTGGCCAGGTAGTAGAACATATGGTCTGCCGGGCCACCCACTGATAAGAGCCACCTTCTTTAACAGCCGCAATGAACAGACTGGGGATAGAATTTTAAAATTACGTAACTTGCTTATGAGTCCTTTGGTCAATTAGTTTACACACAGAGCTTTATTTCTATCTTTCCTTTTCCAGGAGACTCGTGGAAGAGGAGACAAGAAAATATGTAGGAAAAAAAGAACAGTTCCTTAAAGTTCTAGGCATATATCTCACACTTACATGTGTGTACATATATAATAATGAGACTATTTAGCTCTAGATAACTGCTCTAATGTTATTAACACTTCTGAACACTCAACATGTTCTATCACCCTGATAGGTTTCTATGAATTCACTGTTATCTTGGAAAAAAAACAAAAGGAAAGAAAAAATAATTTCCACTCTCCTTTAGAGAGAACTACATGCACAAATCCATTTGAATGGTTAGAGAAACAAAATCAATTGGATAACCCATCTGATAACTTCTGGGGACAAGAGAAGCAGCCAAAAGGGGAGATAAACTTCAATTCAGTACGTGCCCTTTCTAAAGTACATTCCCAACATTAATCCAGTCTTCGGTGAACCCACACATAATCCAATTCTCTCAACAGCATGGAAGAGCCAAGGTCTCCGTCAAGTTGGGATGACGATTCTTCTTTGGAAAGATGTTTCTTTTATCAAGGAAAACAGTTTTTAGGGATTGTGGGAAGGCTATTATACAAAATGGGCCCATCAGTCAGGTTAAATAAAAGAAGACCCGAAATGAAGAAATCACCTTTCCTTTTAATGAATATCTTTGAACATGAATAGAGTCAAGCTGGTGTACTTAAATTTTCCCCTCTGTGAAAATAAAAAGTACATATATGTACACATACATGCATATTCGGTTAACCTGTTATTTTTTGTGGCTGTATTTTAAATCAGATGAGAGTAGGGGTTTATAATGGAAACACTGACAGACCCGTAACTAGACGGCATTAGCAGGCACCACCACAATAACCATTGAAGCTCCTTTTTTCTTAGAAATGACTGGCCCAACCAATGAGAACACAGTAAACAGGGCTGGCATCTTAATGACCTTTGAGCATTAGCAGATGGCCTTTTTATGATCACAGATTAGCAGTACATGGTCGTTTGTTAATGACCGATAACAGGTGCCAGTGCTCCCTCACACTCCTTTTTTGTGCTTGTTCTTTACCTTCCCTGAGTAAACAAGGGTTACTCTCTCAGTGAACCCGCTTTCTCTGTGCCAACCTTTGTTTCTCTTTTGGCTGCAACATGGCCTATCCCCCAGCCCACAGGGGGCACAAGGACACAGCCACCTCCATGTCTCAATCTCTCGCTCCCTTTGTCTCTCTCTCTCTCTCTCTCTGAAAACAGCCTGTCCCGGATATCAGGCTTAAGTCTTAACGGTTTTTGAACCACATGAGCCCAGCAGCAAAGCCAAAGCTACCGTAAACTAAGCTTATTTATAGGAGGTGCCTGGGACTATGGATATAAATGACCAAAAAACACAGCTAAGGCTTCACCTAAACTTCAGTAAGTGAATCAGCCAAAGTGGGTAAAGCCGTCTCAAGTCTTCCTTTCTGTCTTTTACAGATCCAATTAATTTTACCTGGAAGAACTTATCTTTCCCCTGCACTGCACCCAACCCACCCCCTTCACCCTCAGGACCGCTTCCCCCTCTCTGCCTACCTCTCACCTCCCAGTTCTTTCCTCCCTAAGGAGAAAATCAGCTCTATGGAGCCAATGCCCAGTTTATATAAATGATTCTTCCACCCATATTTGGGGAAATATCCCTTTGGCCTAGTGTATCCCAGCACTGGAACAGGTCAGGAGGGCATTAGGAGGCAGAGTAATTTACCAGATTGGTTGTTCTGTGTTCATCTCTGGCTCCAGGCCCCTGGGGTGCGGCAGTCCCTAAGTGAGCCCAACAGGCCCGCCTGAGAGGTGGAGCAGAAGTGGAACTCGGGGCACTTACAGAACGTGTGCACTGCGACGCTCGGACCTGCAGGCTGAAGGCCCTCTAGTCCCAAACCCAGACACAGGAAGGAGGGCCAGTGGAGGTGGAGCTCTGTGCATGCCCTCCTGCACGGTGTACGTGGAAGGTGCCACGTTTTGGAATAAGAAGTACTGTATCTCAAAATATAAGTTAAAAGTACATCACTGGAAAACAACTTGTTTTCCAAAGAAGATACAGTTTTTTGGGTCTTTTTTTTTTTTTGTCTTTCTCAAAATGTCACAAAATACGTGTCTATTACAGCTGCCTTACAAAACACAGCTCAGGAAATTACACACATCTTATTCTTTAAATACATTAGAGATTCCCCCAAATGGGCCGATTTGTTTATAACATGAATGGAATTATGGACATTTTAAGGATTTTTTTTTGATGGGTTAGGGACTTAATCTGTGTTTTGATGGGATTGTTCATTAAAAAAAAAAGACAAAAGGCTATTTTCAGCTTTGAAAATCTATATGTTATATTATATGTTCTCAAGCGAATATTATGTCTGCGAGGATATCTGTTGTTGTTTTGGGCTGATCACTTGCAGTGGGGCAAGAGGATTAAATGATTTTAGACAGGCTATATCACAAAATTAAATTTAAAACTAGCAACTTCTCTGGCTTATGCAGAAAAAGCATGACTCAGACACAGTCCCACAGCCTCTTGTCCATCCTTCACCTTCTCAAATGAGGACTCGTGCAGAGTCTTACTGAACTCCCTAGAGAGGTGGCTCTCTCAAGTCTTGGTCAAGTTTCAAGACCAGGTCTTAACTCAAATCTTCATCTTTGCCCTAGCCCCTCATGCTCTGGCTCAGAGGTGTAAAGCCAATTAAAAAAAAAAAAAAATGAATCCCAAGGTGTTGAATTTCAAGATCTGTTGGGTAAGACTGTTTTGATTTTTTCCCATTTCAAAAATGTGAAAGAACAAAAAAGAAAGAGAAGAAAGGGAGCTCACAGCCCACAGGGAACACTGTTACAAAGAAGAACAAATGTTTGTGAAGATTCCTAAATTTGGCCCCTTCCAAGCCTGGATACTGCCTACAAAACAGGGGCTTTCCTCCTTCCGCTGACCACATATAATATCAGGAAAGAACTGCAGAACGGTTGAAGTGAGGCTCAAAGGGTATCCCAATCCCTGGGCCTCTTATTTGGAGAAAATGCACTGTTATATCTCCCCACACCCACCAATTCTTTGGCAACCAAACAGAAACAGATCGTTTCCATTTAGTCTGCCATCAGAAACCCGATGTAATATACACATATCCTTTCTTGGGCCCAGTCACATCCAGACCTCTGTATTGCGTAGTCAAAAATAAAAAATGAAAAATCCATTACTAATTAGACTGTTAAATTAAACTGCTTTAACTTTATTTTATGAGAGACATCAAGTACATAAAGAGAAGATGCAAAGTGGTACCAATGACCTTTAGCAGCAACTTATGGCCCACCCCGATGCTTTCTGAACCATTTGCCTGAAAACTCCTGGATTCGCTACACCTTCTATTCCCTCTCTACCACTTCTAAACCCGAAGGATTTATTTTTAACAGTCCCTCACCCACATAATGACTTTAAAATTCCTTGGGTTCATACCTTAAAATACAGCTAAGAATTAAGAAATAATATCAATTAATAGCTGAAGCTCAGGGGCTCTAACAGAGTTTAGCTAACCACTTCCTTCTGGAAAGCTGTCCTATGAACACAGAACTGAACCATCCTCAGCTTTCTGGGCTGTCGTGCAGGGGTCAGCAAACTGTGGGACACAGGCCAAATCCAGTCCACTGCCTGTTTTCATACAGCCACAGGCTAAGAATAGGTTTTATATTTTTAAATGGGTTTAAAAATCAAAAGAATTCTACTTATTGACACATGAGAGTTTTTGTTAAATTCAAATTTCAGTGCCCATAAATAAAGTTTTATTGGAACACATACATACTCATTACAGTTTTATCTGTGGCTGCTTTCACACTACAGGGGTTGGATTGAACAGATGCAGCAGAGGCTACATGGCCTTAAAAGCCTACAATATTTATTATTTGGCCCCTTATAAAAAGTTTTGCTAAGCATGGCTTAAGTGGCTTTGTTATATGCACAGACGAGAGGAAACTGGGGGTCCCTTGTTCTGATGAGAAACTGAATGTCAGGGAAAGAAAGTATAGAACATTTAGTTCCGTAAAAGTGAACAACCTTGTTAATATTAACAGTACAGCAAAGATCCTAGCAGCCCCCCAAAGCTAGGACAATGGAGTAAATCAGTTCCCACATCTGATATTACCTTATTTGGTATTATTATATAAGTTGCTAACTTTGATACCTTGATATTTGTATAGTAGTGCCAAGTGACTGTTAGGTTTCCCAGCTCATTTGCTATTATCAGATGTTCCACTGTGTGTACCCCATCAATGAAGCCTCAATTGTAGCACCTCCGAGAAAGGTTGGCTACCCATTGGTTACATGGATTTTATCTTCCATGATATTTCTCTTCCCAAGACTTTTTGGGTTTTTTTAAGGTCTGCGATATGCTCTAGAACAAGTCATATTTGTGAGAAGCACTTCCCATCTCGAGCCAATGAAAGAAAATGTGAGCCTCTACAACCACCTCTGGTCTGTGTTTGCCAGACAGCCCTCTTGAGACCCATGGCCAGTCCAGATCGCTGCCTCCAAAATTGACTGCCTGTATTAAGATGTTTATTTTACATTTTTATCCCCATTTTCTTGTCTCTCTTTTCCTCCTTTCCTTCCTTCTTTTCTTTTTCTCTCTCTTCCTCTACGCACAGATTTTGGAGTCTGACAGACCCACGTTCCAATCTCAATATTGCATTTACCTCCTCCAGGAACAGCATACATCTACAAGATCTTGGTCACGGTGTGACATATATTAGAAAGTGCTCATTGTCATATCTGGCACATGACTGGCATTCAATATATTCTGGCTGGATTGCTCCAAAATCTAAACCAGAAAGAACTAAATGCAAACGATATTTTTTAAAAAGTACTGGGGGAGATGCAAAATGGAGGATAAAGTGAGTCAGGGAGAATGCCTCTGAGGGAGAGATGTGGCTTCCTGGAGGAAGTCTGGAGTGTGAACTGATGCAAACCAAGCAGAGGCGCGTTACGGATAGGACTAGCATTGCAGATCAGAGCAGCCATGTTGAGGTGTCAGACCAAGGCAGTGGTGCAATCGAAGGAGCCAGACTTTGATATCAGACAGACCTGGTGAGATTTTGATTCCTCCACTTACTAGCTGCATAAACTTGGGAAAGTAACTTAGCCTCCCTAATTATCATTAATAGAACAATACAGTATACCATTATTGGCACATACAAATGTCAAGAATTTTAGCAATTGCCATGGTATTGGCTAATGCTAGAGCACTGCAGTTGTATGTATTATTGAAGAGCCTTGAATTAAAGATGGAAGCTTTTGGTTTTGAGCCCTTGTGAATTCAGCATCCTTCATGAGGAAGAACTGCCAAGTAAATGTTAGTGATTTTAGGGTTGTGTCCTTGACCTTCCTCTCATCTCATGGTTGACCAACTCTCCTTGGGTGATATCATGTGGTCCAATCTATACAGAAGCTGTACAAAAGGTCAGTTACCCAAACACCTGGGAGTCATTAATGCCTCCTGTTCATCCCTCACCAACCCCCCTGCCTTCCCAAATAATCAATCAATTCTTCTGTCAATTATACTTCTTTAATAGCTTTTGTATTCCCCTCTTTTCTTCATCCTCACTGTCACCTAGCTCACATCCTCCTCATCTCTTCTATCATGCACATAAATTCTCTCCCTGCCTCCGTCCTGCCCAGCTGCAGTTTATTCTCCCCGCTGCACACAGAGCAGTCTTCCTCAAAACAAAGCTGGCCATGCTACTTTCCTGCTTAAAATTCTTCAATGACTTTCCACTATCCTCAGAGGAAAGTTTAAACTTTGGTGTGAGGAACAAGATATTCCACAGTCTTATTCCTTTTGAGGTTAAACTGGCTTTTCACACATGTGCATAACACACACACACACACACACACACACACACACACACACACACACACACACACACACACACACACACACACACAGGATAGCTTACTGATCTGCTTGCAGTTCTCCAAATATGCCTTCTTCCCTCTTTCCCTTCCGTTTCTCTTGCTATTTCTCTCACTAAAACACTCTTTGTTATCCTCCTTAGCCTAGCAAACACTCACATATCCTTCAGAACTCAGCATGGATGCCACCTGCTTTGGGGAAACTGTCCCAAATATCCTCCCACTTTCCACAGCAAGCTGGGTATCCCAGCTAGGACTATCCAAGCACTTTGTGTAAACTGTACTTAATCAAGTATCTATCTTCTTCGTCATCCCTACTAACCTATCTATAATGGACAGAAGCCATGCCCTCATCATTATTTCTCTAGAAAAACAGCGCATAAATGGAGTATGTAGAGGGCCCCATAACTGATGGATGGATGGATGGATGGACAGATGATTGTTTGGATGGTTGAAGAATGAGAGTTCAGAGACAGGTGTCTGTTCTAGAGCTGTCAACTGAGGTCTTGAAAGTCCATTTAGAGGAGAATTACAATAAAAAAGAAAGAAGACTGAGGTTAATATTTTGAGGGATGACATAAACAGTGGAAGCAAGAATCACTGACAAATGATATAAATAGAAGTTAGAGAGGTGTTGGAATGGTTCTTATGTATGACTGGCTGCCAGGTAAACAGGTGCAGACCTCCCTCTGCAGAGCAGAGGACATTTTAAGAAATGTGCATATTCACTGACCTGTTCACCTGTCAAAGGAATAATTATAAGAGTAAAAACAGAATCAATCTAAATATCTACCAACAGGAATGCTTCAGTAACTTATGATGTATCTGCATGATAGAGCATCATTCAGCCATTTACATATTATACTTACAAAGAATGTATATGTCAACATTTTTTTAAAATTCCCTACTCTCCAATGTTCAAAAGGGAGCTAGGAAAATCAGGATAGTGCCATGTTACAGAAATCAAGGGGAGAGAAACTGCCAGGGAGAGGGGGCATCAGTGCAGCAAGAAGACAGGGAGGGCAAGGAGGACAGGGACAGGTGATTAGAGCACAGAGGACTCTGGGTGTTCCCCCCCTAGACTGCCCCCACTCTGTTTCACAGTAGTACCTATGTGTCTGCCTTCTCCAAACTCATTTGCCGTATTCATGCCTAGTAGAGTTGGTGCCTGGGCACGAATGCCCGGTACTCTTCCCACCATGCCATATGGCGTTCATTTATTGACTAGTTCCCAGCCGTCTTTACTAGTGCTCTATCCCTACATTTGAGATGGGGCTATCATTGGCATCATTTCACAAAATCACAGAAGGGTTAAGTAATTCGTTTCCTTTAGTCACATAGCACCTCCCCTCCACCCTGATCCAGAGTCCTGGCCTGTGTCTTGTCAACTGAGCTATTCTTTGTAGCTGTTTAGTAAGTGTGGTTAATTATTCGATGTTTATGCAATTACTATGATCTCTGTGTTTTCCCTATATGTGTTACCTATGCTATTACCAGGTGTCTGTGCCCCTAGAAGGCAGAAGCTGTGGCTTTTTAAAAACTTTTTCGGTAGTGCCAAGCAGAGTATCACTGTGTGAGTATGATGATGCTTCTGGTAATAACAGGAGAGATGACTGCCAGTATTCATTGCTCTTTTTCACATTTCCTGCTAGGATGTACTAGCCCTTTGCAAGCTAGTCTAGGAGACACGAGGAAGACTGAAGGCTGCTGAGTCATCCAATGGAGAAGTATACCCCTATGGTCCTCCCTCCAACAAAGGTAACAGGAGACGTGTCATCATGAACCACAGGACTCTCAGTAAGACGACAAGGATGTTTAGTTGAAATAAAAGGTGATCTAAAAATACTGGACATGGAAGAGAGGGTGAAAAATCTGTGACTCCTGGGAGGAAATTTTCTTCAGTGGACAGTATCGTATAATAAAAAGTAAATATCTGGCTTTTGTCTTAGGCGGTTCCTTGCCCATAGCTCCTAAAATCCTTGGGATCTCTGGAGTGATAAGTGTCTTTAATATGCCAGTGAGATGGCTGTTGGTGAGGTGCCCCAGATGGCTTCAAGCTGAGGAGGGCTGATCGCCAGAAAGACAGATTCTTTCAGCCCCATCTCCCAATCTTTGGGGAGGAGAGAGAAGCTGAAGATAGAGTTAATCACCAATGGCCAGTGGTTTAATCAATCATGCCAATGAAATGCAACCTACATAAAACCCCTAAATGGTGGGATTTGGAGAGCCTCTGGCTGAGGTGCTAGGAGAATTGCACACCTGGAAAGAGAGAACCCTGCCCCACGTACTTTGCCCTATGTATCTCTTCCACTTGGCTGTTCCTGTATCTTTATAATAAACCAGTAACAGCAGGCAAAGCACTTTCCTGAGTTCCGTGAGTCATTCTAGGGAACTCCTGAACCTGAGAGGGGAGTGAGTCATGGGAACTTCTAAATTTATAGCCAGTTGGGAGAAGTAATGGAAGTTGGGATTGGCGTCAGAAGGGAAGAGTGAGGACAGTCTTGGGGGACTGAGCCCTTAACCTGTGGGGTCTGTGCTAACCACAGATAGTATGAGAACTGAACTGAATTGTTGGACATCCAGGTGGTGCCAAAAAATTGGAGAATTGGCTGTTGGTGTGGAAATCCCCTATATTTGGTGTCAGAAGTGCTATGCATTAAAAACAGCTCAGGTAGTATGGCAGGGCGGGGGGGTGGGAGGAGAGTAGTCATAACAGTAGAATGGCCAGGGTCTTAGAGAGCCAGCAGTTCCTATATTCCCATTTTAATGACAGAAACCAAGGCACAGGGAAGGTGAGCGGACACCTCATAGTCACACTGGCAAAACCCAACTGGCATCTGGATATCACTACTTCTCACAAACAATTTTTGCCCCTGCCCCGTGCTATCGAGTAGGATTGATGCACCCAGAGAGCAAATGGGCACTTGCCCTGTGGCCTTCTCCAGGGATTGAGGAAGAACACTCAGTTTCCCCACTGAGGCCACTTGGAGAGGTTTTTAAGGTACTCACAAGGTCAGTTTAATCCTAGACACTACTTTCTACCAAACGGCATCATCTAATATCATAGTGAAGTTCCCAGTCTGAGAAATTAATTAATTAAAACCTACTAAGAATGAAAAAGACTTGGGATTATAGAAGTTAGCATGGAGGGAGATTTGTGCTTTGAAACTGTTAGAAGGGTACAACAGGTTTCACAGGAAATTTGCCACAGGGCACAGCCACCGTGACCTTTCAAATGTGGTTCTCCAGGGTGCATCTAATTGGGATTCACTTTCTTTCTACAGAGCTGGGTCACTCTGGTGCCTCTCTTGACATGGTTTCTCACTGTATGCCTCTCATAAACAACCAACTGTAATACAGTGGACTTCATTCTAGTTAGAGTCCTAGAACCCAACTCGCAGATGTTGCTTGCCATTGGGAGCAGTGCTATTTCTAAGGACATTCCAAACTCCCCTTAAGGACAAAATTTAAACTTCTCAGGGTTACGAAGGTAAGGAGGTGCCCAGGAACCAATTCCTATATAGCTCTGTAGGTTGACAACATCACCTCTATATACTGAACCTAGTCTCCAAATAAGTTAAGGGGCCACTTTGGGTCTGACTTTTGTGGGTTATTATGCTTCTCAATGGTAGTACATATTGCTTGAAAATCCAAGGAGAGCATGCTCTCTCCACGTGGTTGAGAACTCAGTGGTGGTGTACATGCATTCACCAGCTGACCTCAGTTAAATTGCTGGGTTTCTGTGAACCTCGGTTTCCTTTTTGATATTTGGAATATTCCCATACCTGCATGCCATATAATTCCTAAAGAATCAAATGGGAAAACACTGGAGAATGTATCTTATAAAACGCCATAGGAATTTATTGGGTGTTTATCATCATCATCATCATCACCTTATTTCTAACCAGGTGTTTCTGACTCCCCTATAATGTTTTTTTTCTTAAATATCACTATTATAATAAAACTGATATCCTTCTAAGGCCAAAGAATTAGAGTTGATAGGTGATCTAAAGTTGAAAAACTAGAGTTTAGTTCTCCAAAGTGCACGTTGAGTTTTGGGTTTTTCTTTGTTTGGTTGGTTGGTTTTGTTTTGTTTTAGCAGAGTAATGTTAAAAAAAAATCAAATGTCAGCACACTAACATTTTTTGTGACATATTATTTTAAATTGTGTTAGTTTCCCAGGGTCTACATTTTTCTCCCCTTCCCCACTAAGGGAAGGCACTGGGAGTCTACAACAGTGCTTTCTAGTCATTGAACTATCAGAGTATCTCTCACTGACATGCATGTCACTGGATTGATTATCTCTTCATACACATAAGCCAGTTCAAGAATTCAGTGGAAGCAGGGTGGTGAATTCATTCAAGACACCAGTTTTTTCTCTTCCCTCTATTCTTTGTTTTTATTTTCTATCCTTTCCTTTTTTCTCCTTTATTTTTCCTTTACTGTCTTATTCTGGTGTCCATAATTCCATATTTTTAATTTTAATGAACTATACTATTTAATAATAATGGTTTAAGCCATTATTTAGCATTATTTAAAAACAGGCTTCATATTGTAAGAGTCCTACCAGTTAAGTCTTGGGAGTGGCCAATGCTTTGCACTGTTTGAGAAATACCTTCTTGAGGTATTTACCTCTAAGTCTTGAGGTTTCCTTTTCCTATGTAACTATGTGAAACCTATCTCTGGTAGATACATCTACCTTCAAAAATGTTAAAGGCAAGAAAATAATTTTAGTAGGATATCTATTCCAACAAAAGAGAATATGCTCTAAATTGTACTTACCTAGTGGGGCATTCTGACCCGTGCCAAGTGTGTACTGAGCTCTTGTTACGTGCCAGGCATTGTTCTAGCACCAGGGCCAAGAATAGGGCGAGGCAAATGAGGCACCCGGGGTGCAAAATTAAAGAGGCACTTACTTGCACGACTCTGAAAGTGCATGTCTCCTAGTCCCAGCCTTGTAAGCACTGAGACATCCCAACAAAAAGACACAGTGTGACCCTCAGGGACTCATTCAGAAAGGGGGATGGACACTAAATGAATAAAATCCACACAAAGTAACAAGAGAAGTAATAGGCGAAGACACAAAGTATTGTGCTTGGTGAAATGATAATATGAACGAATTCAAATGTGAATGAGATAGAGTGTAAGGGAAACCAATTATGAGATTGTGATTTTTTTAAAGGTCTGAAATAAAATGGAGAATGTGAGGAGAATGAAGGTAGCATTCTGCTTCCAAACATCTAGAGCTGATTAGACAAGGTGGGGTGTATAGAGTGGGTGGCTGTATGTGATGCTGGTTCTTGGTGGTGGCACCACAGAGACACTCAAGGTAAACAGGAGAGGGGACCGGTAACTCTTCCAAATCAGTCCCAGCCACATCAAGGGAGGCCTGCTGCCCACTTGTCACCGCTGATTTCCAAGCCTGCCCACCACACATCATGAAGCACTTTTCAACAAAGGTAAAAGTCTGTAACAGGGTGTCTTCTGTTCCTCTGTTCCCCTGAACTGCATCCCGAACCTCTGAAAATTATCACTCTGCTTTCTGGAATGGGAAAGTAGGAACATAAAAGAACACTGTTACATGTCCTTTATTAAAAAATGTGAGAGAAAGAAGGAAACACTGTGTTTATTATTGTGGATATTTCCAAAGAGGTAACTAAAATTTTACAGTGGCCTTGTTAGTGACTCCATAAATCCGCTGACAGCAACTCTGTCTGAAAATCTCTTCTGCATATCAGCAGTACAATGAAGCACACATTGGAAATTCTGATGATTTCAAACTTCAGACTTTCTTCTAAAGTAATAACTTTAATTCAGTTCTTTCTGGCATAAACTTTTTCATCCCATTATGTCAAAAATTGTATTATCCATCCATTTGTCTGTCAGAATGTCTCCCTGTGGGGCAATAGACTCCTGGCTTCTCTACTCTAAACCTCCCCATTACATCCTGCTATCAAGAGTCACAATTTTCCACGAAAGTCTCTGGTGACTTTTGACAATGTTTTACAGAGAACTAGACCAGGAAGCTCAGAGTTAAAGGAAATCTTCCATTCTCGCAATGAATATGTAATAGGCATTACACTGTGCAGTATTCCAAAAAATGTAAGGTTCATTAAGTCTTTCTAAAGCAGGGACTTCTGTGTAGCTTTGAAGGAACCTGTCTTCACAATGGCATTAGCAAATGGCACTTTGGGGCAGAGAATATTAATACTGCACATTAAGGAACAAATTTGTTTAAATGCTGTATAGCTATATGGAGATCCTGATGATCCAGAAATAAATTAAAAGTGAATAGTTGTCCAACTTTGTATGTAAATTGCCTTTTGCTTATACACATAAGAATGCTTTTTGCTCCTAAATTCCTTCATATTAACAAGCAGGAGTGTAAGTAATATATAAACTAAAGTCATTCTCTTTAATGAGAATGCTAAATATTTTAAAGAAATGCACGGCTGTGAAATATTGTCAAGGGCATTTTTATACTTAAGTTTAAGAACGCTTATGACTTAACTGTTGAATTATTTAACATATTCAGCCTGGAAGCACTATTTATGTATGTTTTTTAATGTTCTTACTTATGTTGGCTTTTCTTTGCTAAGGATTTAGGACCTTTGATTTCTGTTTATAAAATTTACATTTTTAATCTCCTATTTCTGTGTATTTCCTATTTGACAGTGGCAACAATATCCAGAAGGAAAGAGGGGGGAAAATAAAGGAAAAATCTCATGGGGCCTGAAACAAGGGCCATACACGAGAGAAACTCAAGTCACACTGCTCAAGGAATGCAGTCAACTTTGGGATCCAAAAATAAAGGTCCTGTTCAATGAACCACCTGTATAACTAAAATAATGGATATAGAAATATGCACCTGGCTTCCAAGCTTTTCCCAAGGAAGCACGTGAATAGGGACAGGGAGCGGAGTTATCCTGAGCAGTAATGTAATTCCATACAATCAGCATTTGCTACTTTGAGTTGTCAGCTTCTATTTTTCACCTATGTATTGTTTTGCAATTACTGCCTAGCCACAGATTTATCAGAGCAACATAAAAACACACTTTCCCTCATTTTTCTTCAATTAACCTTGATTTATATTTCTTAAATGTTGAAGGATTCCTCAAAGATTTCAGAAGGAGTCTGAGTAGAACTCCCATCAATGCCATTCAGGAAATGGAAACTGACAATCAAAGGTAGTGTGAGGGCAGGTTTTATTTGAGCTGTTCCCATTAAATTCTACTCATGTGGTTAATAATATAAAAATTGTCCAGGTGACTTGGGATGGAAATGTACCAAGAATGTGCCTAAAGTGTGATTCCATAAGAACTACAATTGGGGGTACAAATGGGCCATTTTAAAGACTGGTATTTTTTTGTCTACTGATGTTTTCCTTTATAAACTATATATGTATATATTATATTACATAATATATATTACATATGTAATATTACATATGTAATAAAATATGTGTAGATATATGCATATGTATACATATTCCAATATTACTAATGCTATTGGGTCAAAATTTTTCTTCTGCACTAAGTCAAAAATATACAATAATGAGGCCTCTGAGGGATGGGGCCTCAGTCATGCAGTTGGGGGAAGAACCGACGGCTTCCATGGCTTGTTTAAACAATTAGAGGTCTTTCTGACATTGACTTTCACTTTCATTTACCCTGTATTCTCTAACATATGTTCCATGGAGGTTATTAAGTTTACTTTAAAGACGGGTACCCCAATTAAATGAGCTTTGGAAAAGCCGGATTAAACAAAATTCAGTAAGATTTCTCAGAGCTTTAAACATATAACTGTGCTTTGCCAATCCTCAAGAGAGAAAGATAATAGCTATTATTTTCCAAACATTTTGACCAGGAATCTCTTTTTCATTGTTTTCCCAGAGCACCTCCAGGCTAGTGTTCCACAGAGTACACTTCGGGAAACAATGACTTTTGTCAGTAAACACTTAGTGAACCTCCTAGCCTATGGGACAAGTTCTGTGCTGGGAGTTCAGCGTTTCAGAGAAATATGGTTCATTATCAACCACACTATAGGAAGAGAGAGACTTTGCCAAATTCACGTTTATGTACCTAAGTATCACAGTGTCTAGTGCTCGATAGTGACTAGTGCTCAACAAACAGGTGTCAAATGAGTGAATGAATGAAACAATCTAAAGACTGATACTGAAGTGTACTTGTGCAGATAATTATATCATTTTTTAGATTGATTTCATATTCTAAGGAGGAGATACTAATATAATGTTTCCCTAAGTTTCACTCTCAGCCAGGCTCCCTAAAAATCTGCTCAAGGGAAGAACCTAAAGGAAGAGAAGTAATTTAATTTCATGAAAGATTAAAGAGATCAAAATTCATATGCTTGTATATAATGACCATGCCACTGACTCACCATTACAGCTGTGGGGAGGATTTGTACTATTAATAACTTTTCTTTCTTTTATAAAAGTCTCCACTCACCTCCACAAAACAAACAAACAACAACAACAAAACCCAAAACCACGCACATAACACACACATCCACAGACACACAATATCCACTCCATCACAGAAAGGCATCAATGGAGCCTTGCTAAGACTAAGAGTTTTATAATTTACTGGATTACAGAGATTTACTCTGTGCAAAGCTAACTGACATTTTCTTATTAATATTGAGGTATAACTTAACTGACATACAGCATGACATTAATTTCAGGTATACAACATAATGATTCAATACTTCTATATAGTGCAAAATGATCACCACAATAAGTCTAGTTAACATACATACATAGTTACAAACATATTTTTCTTGTGATAAGAACTTTCAAGATATTCTCTTAGCAACTTTCAGATATGCTATACTATTCTTCAACAGTGCTATTAATTATAGTCACCATGCTGTACATTACATCCCCATGACTTATTTATTTTAAGCGAACTGGTCTTATAAGGACTTCATGCATGGGATGCCTCAGGTAGATATATATCAGATATTATCACCATACTCTAAAATTGACCTTCTCAATCATCAACCAATCATCCTTTTTAAAGTCTCTAGACCTTCTTTTCCTTCATATCCATACGGCATGTGTTTACGAAATATATCAATTTAAAGTAATTGTGTTTGGGGCGCCTGGGTGGCTCAGTCGTTAAGCGTCTGCCTTCAGCTCAGGTCATGATTCCAGGTCCTGGGATCGAACCCCACATTGGGCTCCCTGCTCAGTGGGAAGGCTGCTTCTCCCTCTCCCACTCCCACTGCTTGTATTCCCTCTCTTGCTATGTCTCTCTCTGTCAAATAAATAAAATCTTTAAAAAAAAAGACTATAAAAAAATAAAAATAAAAGAAAGTAATTGTGTCTGAGGACTGTATTAAGAATTCTGAGACAGCTCAAGTATCCAGGTATGCCATTAACTAGAATTATCAATGAGTGTACGAATAAATAGTGACGAAAGTCACTAACTCGCTACACACCGCGGTCATGAAGATATCTATGTGAAGAGGGACATTCCTTTCCATATATTGCCCTTTTCTCTCAAAATTAGGAGACTCTCTAGATAGAGGTACCGGAGTTGCCATATTGGCTTGACCCTCCCTCCAAAATACTATTTCTTAAAAAAAAAAAAAAAATCAAGGTTCAAAAATCCATTGACTCCTATAAAGAGTTCAAGAAAAAACAGCACTGACTTCATATTAGTATAAACAGTAATTTGGGCATACAAATCCAAGATTCAGTGGGTGATACATAGAGATGGGCCACAGCTATTTCCAGTCCTCCACAGCAGAGCATTTCCCACCATCATCCCAATCCTAATGAGCTCAGTAGTTTACCTAGAATAGACATATAGTCACCACTAAGGCATGCATCAAAGTTCCAGAAGTGTTGCCTGAACTAGAACCATCAAGCAGGTATTTTTCTAGAGTCAGCCATAAGGTTGAGTCCAGGCCCCCAAAGCACACAGTGTCCATAAATAACTGTTATAACAAGGATGAGTTGCCAAAGATGTTCTGATATTAGAACAGGAACTTTTCCTTCCCATCCACTAAGCTCTAAGCAATGCGACAGCAGAAACGGTTGAGGTCGGTTAAATCTCACTGCCGGTAACTCTGTGTCTGGCCATGGTGACAACTCAATAAATGTTAGAGAACTGGACTAAATCTCTTGTTATTCAATTTCTTACTCTGATTCTGGTTAAGGCAGAGGTAGAGGAGCTATAACTACCTTCTGCCCTTTGGGTTTCTCTAGCTATAAGAAAATTTTCAGAATTCGAAGACTAAGTAGAAAGTCATGGTGGCACTCCTGAAAACAGCTTCACAGTTCTAGCAATGACCTTCTTACCTTGACTCTTCTCATCAGCTGGGATAGTCACTATTGCAATTTATCCTTTGTGCTAGAACCCAGAATTCTCTGCTAAACAGTAAGTCAATTTAACCTGCAGGCCAATGACATTCACAATGTACTACTGAGATAACCTGTGATTCCAAGGAATTTTCTGAATAAAGAAATAATCAAAACAACCTTGTTTTAGTTTTAGGGATAAATGTTTTCTTGGCAATACTGGGGTCAACTGATGATGTGACAGATTCATTCCAGAATGACTAAAAGCTAACACCTGGTTAGACCAGTGGCTTCAGGTTACTTTTAGGGGCATTTCTAGGAGCAGGCAAGGGGGAAAATGTAGCTGGGAGACACCAGACATCATCAAGGACTGACAGTGGAGCAGTGGCAGTGCAGAGTTACTTGCCAAGCAGAGCTCGGCAGCCAATAAAGGTGGGAAACTAACTGGTAGCGGGTTGGTGTCAGGGATGCAGCAGAGTGAACAGGTGGAGAGACCAGAACATAGGTGAAATACAGTTAGTCTAGCAGCAAACTATAGCACACAGTCCGGACGAGAAAGTCTTCATTAATAGAGAAGCATCACCTGACATAGCCATCTGGACCACAGCATGGCACTACCAAGCTGAGGTTCTCTCTCCCTTCGATGGTACTTAGATAAGCCAGCATTTACCACTGGGATCCTCCTCTTTTTTCCACTTTTATATCTGATCAGCCCCTCCTCTGGTAAACATATTATTTGTGTAGATTTGCCACAATAGTGACTCAGCTTGCAGCCAAGTATTTCTGAGCATCAAAATCATTCCATCACTGTAAAGAGATTTCACTTAATCTGTGCTCTGACCCAAAAGATGTTGACTTTACAGCTTGATTCTCAGGAGGAATTCTTTTGTCCTTATTTATATGTCCCTAGATAGATATCTGTAACTCCCAAGAACTCACAATAGTATATAGCTAATACAATTATGTTCCATGAATTAATTATTTTAGAAATTAAGTATTGAATTGTAAAGGTTTAGAAATCCATAACCGCATACAGTACCTGCCAAAACTGTCCAACAACCAAAACACTATTTACCGGAATCATTCAGTTGTCTGACCCTGCTGGCAAAAGTTTTTACCCTACTGCTGGAAAATGAGACCTTTTTTTTCCTTTTTTTAAAGATTTCATTTATTTATTTGACAGAGAGACAGACAGCAAGGGAGGGAACACAAGCAGGGGGAGTGGGAGAGGGAGAAGCAGGCCTCCCACTGAGCAGGGAGCCCTATGCGGGGCTCGATCCCAGGACCCTGGGATCATGACCCGAGCTGAAGGCAGACGCCCAATGACTGAGCCACCCAGGTGCCTCGAAAATGAGACTTTTTAATGGGTGCAGATTAATCTGCCTACCCAGTAAGCACAGCAGAGCTTCCTTCTTCACTACAAATGCAAATCAGAATGGAGACTCTCCCATCTCCTCTGTGACAATTCATAGAACACAGATGAGGAGCTTGGGCTTGTTGGGGGTCAGTACTCAAAACATCATTTCAGAAGTCTGTGAAAATTAGGGATATGCGTCCTCTCTGCTCCAGAGAGCACATTGACTCTTTTGATCACAATGGGCTAGAAGTTACAGGACTCAAGAAAAAGAGCCCAGTCAAAGAGTTTCAGTCTCCCCTAAATCCCTGTGCTAAGCAATATCAAATTATTACCCACTCTGGGTGACGAGTCTTCAACAGAGCAATCTTGAACCTAAAGCTGCAGTGGGGCGAGTTCACTGGGTAGCAGCAGAAGGGCTTTAATCACAGCCTGCAGTGAATCCCTTGGAAGAACCACCTCGGACTTTCCAGTAAAGGGAGGTAAAGAGGGAAATCATCCGATTCGTTTTGATCCCTTCCATGGGGCAGGGGCTGGGTCTTAGGCAATACCCAGTCACAACTTCCGTACTCTTCATATGAAACATGCATTTCTCCCCAGTTGATTTATTAAGATTTCTGCAGCAAAAGAGCAATCGATTAGCATTTTATACAAAAAGACTGAGAGGATTTGTCACACATTCTTCTCCCTTAATGTCTGTATTTTAAGGAGGGGCGCACAGGATCCTAAAACACCTTTGCTAAAAATGGCGGACACTCACCAATCTGCTAATCTCCTTTACTTCTCTTGAGAAGTGTGAGGGGTCTCAGGTCCCATTTAAAGATTAGGCCCGAGTTCAGCCACAAAAAATATTGTCATATGGACCTCGAGCCTGCCTTGTCCATACAGGGAAGGGCCAGACCACATGCTGAAAGCTGGCATCTACACATATGGGAGGCAATTAACAACTTGGACAATTTGTTCCCTTTGGCTCTGATGATGAAGTTGGGAATTAAGTGACCACAGCAGTCTGATCAGGGAATGGAGGTCATCATAATTCCCAGAATGACCAAATTATAGGCTTTTTTATTTAAAAGAGACATTAGGGAACCTCCAACCCAGTGATTTGTAAGCTCTCTTTAATATCAGAACTTTATTTTCATTTTTTAAACAAAGTTTTACACAGAAACACTCTATAAAATCATATAATAATGAAACAGACCAGATGGAAGCAGATACCTAGAGTTCTGAAGAAAAGCAGCTTGAAAACCACTGGTTAGTGATATCCCCTCACATTTCACACATGTCGGGACTGAGATGCCTTCTCCAGAGTCACAATCGGGGTGAGTGGCAAGGAGAAGACCAGACACCGGTCTTCCAAACCCTAGTCTAGCACTCGCCCTTCCTTTGAAGCAGAGCTGTCCTTCTAGAAAAGACCTCATGGAGTTGGGGGGAACCGGTGCCCAGGCTCCCTATAGTCACATCAGTCCGCAGGCAGCAGGAGAGTTGGATGCACAGGACGAGCTGTAGCCGTAGCCAGCGTGATGGCAGTAGTAACAGCAGTGGCAGGGGTAACTCATATTCACAGATGATGTTAAGGCTTCCCATTACATCATTTGCCAGGCAGAGTAATGATGCAAGGTAGATAGGAAAGAATACCGTTATCCTCATTTTACAGATGAGGAAACAGGTCTGGAAAGGTTAAGTGACTTACCTCCTCAAGGTTATTTGTACTTAGTAGCAGAGCTGGGTCATCAAGCTCCAAATCCTGTGCTCTTGTCCCTAACTCTACAATGTTGTCCTTCTATTTCAAATGCCGAACTTTTCCAATTCCCTTCATTTCCCAAAAAAATAGAAGTGAAAATCCGGCTCATCTAAGAAAGTAGCCATTCTGCTTGGCATTGCAGAACAGTTGGAACTTGAATAGATTCAGATCCTCCACAATGAGGACAAGAGTGGGCTGATCGATGAGAAGTGTCTGCGAAAGCACGGAACTGCAAAAGCCGTCTATACAGACTTTAACTATTTCAGTTGAGCTTAAAACTTCTAAAAGTAGATCACTTACCAATACTCTGACCTAGACCTCAACGCTGTCTTTGATTCAGCTGTTGGGAGTTCAAGCAGTCTTTCTTATATAAACCACACCCATAGTGCCCATTAACTACAATCTCTGATTTCAGTTCCTTTAAAATGGAATGAGAACTAAGACACTTATAAAGCAATCTGAGTGTAAAGTGCTCTTAATTTTTACGATCTTTCTCCAATCCCTGAGTAGATGGCTTACACATGCCTAATTCAACAGCACGTTTTTTAGTGTCTTGCTCTCATTCAGTAGCCCCAAAGTGTGCATTTCAATAACAGAGGAACGAACAGCTCCCTTCTTTTTGCCATAATATTTCATGATTACTAGATATTTAACTAAATCACGCAAGAACAAGAACAATCTGCATAAGCCCACTGGAAAACAAACACACCACACTACATGTTAGCAAACAGCGCCACTGCTGGTGGCAGAGAGGGCAATGGCGCACCCAAGAGTGGCCTTCCTAGCCATGTCCCTCTGGCCGGCTGTGCGTGTCTATGTCCAGAGGGTTGACAGTTGAGAGAAGGCACGCTTAATCCCACAAACTGTTAGGCCGAGGTCCGTCCAAAGAGCTTGTCCTGAATTCTGAAGGAAATGACTTTGGTTATATTACTTCGCAGATGTGCTGGGAAGTTGTTTCTTTGGTACATTGGTACTTCAAAACAAAAAACAAAAAACAAAAAAACCGTCTACTCTTCCTCATCCATTGCACTCATAATTAATACAGGACCCTTCACCTCAAACAGATCCTTGAAAAAATGTCACTGCTCAGAATGAGAGCATGAGGAGAACAGACACTGCTTCAGAGATGTAACATGTGATGCCTTTCTTAAGCATTCCGAGTCTGGTCAATTATATGGTTCTCAACTTATGGAATGCCTTATGTGGCATGTGAGTTGTAAATGCAAATGCATTTAGAAAACAAATGTAAAACGTGATATGCTTTAAATTGGCCACTCTTATTATCACTTCATCCTTTCCAACACTGCCCTTACTCTTTCTGCACCACACACACCTCCCAAGAACCACTTCCAGCCCTGGACCATCGCTGTTCACACACTTAGATTTTTAGGACTTCAGGGGCAGCGAGATCCACTCTGATGCTGTAGCTTATGATTCACAAGCCTCATCAACCTTAGGATGTCCCAAAAGGGACCCCAAACCTTGGTGGGTACCCAGCATCAGGAACTGTAGAGAAAGGAGAAAACGTGAACCAGTAGCTATTGTCCCCACAAATCCTCCATTACCCTCGAAATGGTCCACTTGAAAAACAGCAATATTTTTGTATGCCGGCCTCAAAGTCCCTGCTCGAAGAATGCTTGTAGCAAAGCTGTATTTCTGCTCTGAGGGCTTTCTGAAGAATGCATTTAGGTAGGAGCTAGCCTTTTCCTTCAGAAACAGCGAGGGCTATCCGTCAATCTACCAGCAAGCCGCTCATCAGGTTCACTCGACAAAGGTTAGGGCAGCGAGCCCCCACAATAATGTGGAAACAGAAATATTACAAAGTAAAGGCTTATAAAATAATAAAAATTCTACTTACTCCAGATACCTCCCTGTGCCTTTGGCAAAATACCTTAAGCATTCCACATACGGCGGGCATTGTCTTTATAAGATGGCACCTCATAAAATGGTATTAAATATCACCAACGGGGCTTCATATTTCATCCGGCAGGGTTTAGGCCAGGCATGTTCTATATCACACATTATTAGAATGACATCTGCTTTGCAAGTTGTGTACCCAGGAGCCTACCCGGATCACTCATTTCAGCACTCATTCTCGAGGCTTCTGTGCCTTCATAATGCCTAATATGTTTAACTCATTTTGAACAGAAGTCTAAAGGCTGCCACGGCCCTCTGGCCAAAACTGTAGCTGTCAGACAACGGCGCCAGCTATCATACATTCCTCATTTATCATTAGTGGTGATGCAGTTGTACAGAAAAATGTGCCCACTGTACTGAGAGGCTGTCAATTGTTCCCCCCTATAAAACTCCTCTTCTCAAATAGGGACATTTCTCTGTGGAGGCCTTGCCATTACATTTCGCTCCTTTTCCCACAACACTGAATTTATAATGCAAAGAAAATGGGGAACATATATTCATCCAAATGGCCTCTCTGCTCTGAGACGAATAAGGAGATCAGCAATGGCAGCGTCGGTGCAGGACCGCACATGCCATTGGGGGAAATTAATAGAATCCACGCAGAAAGAGCGAAAAGGAAAAAGGAAAGAGGGGAAAATCACCCACAGGTTTTCTGCTGAGGTTGAATCCTGAATAATAAAGGCATGCAGCTGAAAGTTGCAATTCTCTTCAGAAGTACCGTTTTGCCACTCAAGTAGGATGTGGGTGCTACAGACCTGTCCCCATAAATTGGGAGGCACATCTCTCCAACTTTCTGCTCCTCACTAGACTCCTGACAATGGTTCTTTAGGTCTCCTTTTCTCCCGCATATGAACTGTGCCTCTGAAGTCAGCGGCCAGCCCCAGAGGCCAGCCAGCTTTTCAAGGCATGCTCGGAGAGGGTCTTTATATTTAAAACAAAACAAAACAAAACAAAACAGTCAGATGGTGCTCCTGATTAACATCATTATCATTGAGCTTATGATTCCTATTAGGATTGTGAAGATCTGCCCTTGCCATTTTATTCTTCCTCCACCCACATGGCTGCCTCTTCCCACTCACACATTTTGGCCATCCCTCTTATAATCCTGCTGGGAGAAAAATGGACTCAATTAAATGTATTTGAGATGCCTCTAGGTCTGTGCCGGTGTCTTCAAAGAGAGAGGTGCTAAAGTGATTATAGTAATGATAAAGCATCCTTGTTGACTTCAAAGAGAGAAGCCTGGCAAATGGATTTATTCCCATGATATTTCTGTCAGAGCAGTTATTATCCCATTTTAGAGATGCGAAAACAGGGTGCCTTGCCTAAGGACATGGATAGGAATCTGTCCTAGAAAGAGGATGAAAGCATCACCATGGGCTTCTGAACCTTTCCCAAGTTCAGACCATTTTCCCTCCAGCAGCAACAACAAATCTCACCCACAAAAACAGCAAACCTCAGGGTAGGTAAATGCAGTCCAAAAGAAATAATCCATTTGACACACCCTGTACTGTAAGGACAACAAATGAGAAAAATGAAGGGGTAAAGATTTGCTCTCTACTTGCCCTTTCTTCTGCAGAACCCAATCCTGCCTTTATCCAAGATAGAACCTGCCCCCAGGGATGGATGGATGGACTGGGGCCTTAACATGGAAAGCCTGGGGCAGCTAATGACCAGCCCGTGGCTGAACAAACTTTAACAATTTCCCTGTCAACCACCCCTTGGGATTCCCCACCTTGTGGAAAGCCCCCTCGTTTCTGGATGGGGAAAGTAGTCAAGTCCCTCAAAGGCCCAGGCAAGCTCCATGTCTAAGGCTGCCACTGAATATTCTTTAAGATATATCTTGGCTGGCTCTGCACAATCTTTTACTCAAAGGGTGCCCTACATTTTCTAGTCTCTAGGCCAGGGGTCTCCAATCTTTTTTTTTTTTTTTCCCCTCATTTCCACAACTGTGTTTCTCCAGTTCCGGAACTTTCCTTCTCTTCTCTCCCAGTTGTTTCCAGGAGCTCACACATCATTGGCCGAACAACCTTTTCTCTGCCCCAGTGTCTTTTCTCTACAACCACTCTTTACTACAAAATAGTTGCCCTGGAAACACATGATGATTAACTGTCCTCCTGGTTATAGTCTCAAAATAGTCCCTGAGTTCCCTAATCTTCTCTAATTTTCTCTTCCGTTCCTCTAAATCACCCTTCACCTGGTTTCACCCACTTGCTCACAGTGATCCAAGGTTATGTATTCAGAGCATGTTCTTCGTCCGATCCTCACAGGGAATTTATGGTTTTTAGTGGAGCTGTTCTACTGAAGACCTGATCAACTTTAATATTTGTCTTATATCCTTTGGCACTGTTCATTCCAAGTCAAGGCTGGCAACTTAGCACTGCAGCTGGATTAGAGATAAATGGGTCAATTCAATTCAATTCAAAAAATGCTACAGTGCCGTGTAATTCATTAAGCACTGGAGATATATATAAGACATCGTTTCTCTCCTAAAGGGGCTTATAGTTTAGTTAGAGAGATACAAAGGATGCCTGTGAACTTGATATATAATACTGCAGAGCAATAAAACCATAACAGTCTAAGAAAATGATAAGAACAATAAAAGGTCAGAAACTAGACTATGCAGACAAGAATGAAAAGGAAGCACTTGATGGAGAATAGGAGCCCTGTTCTAAATTGGAAGGAACTGCACGATTTGAATGATTAGAAAGGGTGATGGAGGACATTTCAACTGAGAGTGACAGCAGGATGAGACCCCTTGAATTAGGTCATGGCCTTGAAGTCATTCGAAGAAACAGAAGAGAGTAACCCTGGGAGTCAGTCAAGCTTTTTAGCTCGTTACCTTTGTCATGGCTTGGAAGGACTTTCTATCTTCGTTTCTCCTACAACCATCATCTTCATTGGTTTAACCACAGGAAATTGAAGAACCAAGTAGCACATGAATTTACACTGGGCTGGTGGCTCTGGGGCAACCAGAGCACACTTTCACCAGGGTAATCAGCTGGCCAGAGTACTCATGACTCTGTGGTTGACTCTCTAAGTTGTCAGGGAGCAATGAAGGATGAAAGTAAGTAGTCTCGGACCCTCCTGATAGCAGAAACAACCTGGCAGCTTCTTCATATAACCCAGCCACTCTCTTTTTGACCTGTGGGTTTTCTGAGTGAAACCATGCCCCTTCAACATTGCCATAGCAAGGTTCAGAGAAGATGCTCAATACCAACTGGATAATCCTGCATGGATGTACAACCTCAAAAAAACTGTGAACTATTTCATTTTTACTACCCTTACCTCCCTAAGTTGTCCCTCCCACTGCATCATCCCCACCACCCAGAGCTTTGGTCTCAGATGTATGTGCTGGGAAGAAAAAGAAATAAATACATGTTTAAAGAGTATGTACATTTTACCTGGGGATTAGAAATGCACTGCTGTTCTGAATTCCTAAATTCGAAATTCAGAACAGCAGTGCATCTCCAAGGGTGGTATTTCAGACACTATAACAAGCTGACAAAATAGTTGTTGCCTGCTTGTTGGAGATTTGGTGGGAGAGACTTTGAGCTGCCCCTAAATCATCCATGTGAGTAGCTTTTACTCTGCCTCATTATATATATGTTCAACCTTTAGCTCAGAATCAGTTTACTTAGAGAGGTAAAGACCTCAAAAAGTCTAAGTTCCACGAGGACAAGGACTTCATTTGGTCATCACATCCTGAAATCCTAAAGCTATCAGACAGTCTACATTTAGCAATTCACTGACCAGCCTCCCTAGGTGTTCCAGGTTGGGCTATTTGGATAATGCTTTAAGCCAGCCCCAAGAAATATAAATCACAGACTTCCCTGGCCTCAGAAATCCCACCATCTGTCGCACAACCTCTCTCCATGCCTTCTTGGCAGTCATTTCAATTTCCATGACAGGGGGGAAAAAAAAAGTCGTGGTCTGTGCCACAACTTGAAGGTTCATTTAATGTAGATTTTGATGAGTGAACTATACAATAACCCCAAGTTGGAGGTGTATTTTTTATACTGAAGGTGAGAGACCAATTAGTAGCTCTAACTCCTTAAGCAGATGGTTATCATATGATATCGGAGGTGCCTGTCCTGTCCTTTGCCATTAGAAAGTCATCTTTTTCCTAGTATCTTTCTCTACAAAGGAAGGATATTATGCAGACAGATTGCATGGCCTAGATAACTCTATGAAGTTGAGTTTTTAGCAGGACACTGGAGCCTGGGAATCTTGTTCTCGAATTACTGGTCAGTATAGCTCCTATAAACTGTCTCTAAGATAAATGCAAGGGGAGAGTTTCAGGGCAGGCAGAGAAATAAAGCTGAGAAGATTCTCAGGTTCTGGGTTCCATCCCAAGCTGGAAATGGTAGACATGCAACTGTCGGCCCTCAGATACCTGCAAGATCCTCCCCTTCTGTGGCTCGAAAACTTACACTATAAAGGAAGCAACATGGACTTGGGAGTCAGAGGAATCTGGTTTAAATTCCAGCTCTGTCCTTTACAAGTTGGAGCCTGAACTCGCCAGCCTCAGTTTCCTGTCCTGCAAGACTGGGCTCAACATTAACAACTTTAAAGAGCGATGAGGATTAAGTGAAATTTCAAGTGAAGAGTCATGACACCTGGCACATTGATCTTCCCTCAAAATATCAGGCAGGGAGAACCACAGCGCATGAAGCACTGACCCAGAGGGAAGTTAGGGACCAAAACACAAGGTGGTCTGGACGGTCTTCTCGTTGCAGTCAACTGTTGCAGTTGTTAGAGCACAAACTCAAAGTCTGAGAAATGTGGGTCTGGTTCTCAGTCCCACCACTGGCTGGGTGTGTCAGCTTTGGCAAGATATATAATTATTCTGAACCTCAGTGCTTTCATGTGTAAATGGGAACAATATCTACCTTGTGCATAGGATTGATATGACGACTCAAGGAGAGTGCCTGGCCCATGATAAGCATATCTTTTCCTCTTGCCCTTCTTCCTTTCCTTCCCCTCTTTCTTCTTCTTTTCTCTCTTCGTCTTCGTCTATCTTTGATATACTCTAAGCTGCTATCATTTTCAATATCCAGAAAGGACTATACCAGGACTTCTACTGCTGGAGACCCCAAGCTTTCTTCTGTGCTCAGAGTGCAGTGCTCTATTCTTGGGATAAAGAAACAAAGGATCTGGCTAGGTGTTGCTGCTTGCCAGGACCTTGGTCCCCAATTCAAATCCTTTCCCTCTTGCTGACCTCAGTTTCTTTACCTACAAAGTGAGAGGATAAATCAGGATCTCCTGTAGCTCCACAGACTAAGGCTCCTAGTTGAGATCTTCCCTGCCTACTCATTCAGCTCCCTCTTCTGAATTTCCCTTTCCTCTTCAGCCATCAAAATCCTATCCGGGGGGGTGCCTGGGTGGCTCAGTCAGTTAAGCGTCTGCCTTCGGCTCAGGTCATGATCTCGGGGTCCTGGGATCAAGCCCTGCACTGGGCTCCCTGCTCAGTGGGGAGCCTGCTTCTCCCTCTCCCTCTGCCTGCCGCTCCCCCCGCTTGTGCTCTCTCTATCAAATAAATAAAAATAAAATCTTTAAAAGAATTCTATCCAGGGATCAAATTCTAGCTCAAATACCTTGTAGTACTTCCCAAATGTTTACCAAATGCATGCACAAATGCACATTGAGATAAGACCACTCAAACAGGATTTACTAGGAATCTGCTCTGGTCCCATTACACCATAAAGTCTATCCTGATGCGGGGCTCAGTGTTCTGAATTTTGATGGTCTCTCAGTACATATAAAACAATGTAATATTTAGGGTGCCTGGGTGGCTCAGATGGTTAAGCGTCTGCCTTCGGCTCAGGTCATGATCCCGGGGTCCTGGGATCGAGTCCCACATCGGGCTCCCTGCTCCTTGGGAGCCTGCTTCTCCCTCTGCTTCTCTCTCTCTCTCCCTCTCTCTCCCTCTCTCATGAATAAATAAATAAAATCTTAAAAAAAAAAAAAAAAAAACAATGTAATATTTAGTCTCCCCACCAGCTTCTTGAAGGCAAATAAACTGTTTTACTTATTATTAAACCTTACTGCCTAGCCCAATACCTGGCAATTTATAAGTGTTTCATAAATGGCTCCTGAAAACTTGCATGATTAAGTGACAAGTATTTATCTTGTAGGAAAATCTCGGCTATAGACTAGGTAGTAAATGTGTTGAGGCCAAGGATTTTGAACTTTTTTTGTATCCTATACAGCACCTAGCACTGTGAACAAAATGCAGTGGGTACTCAAAAACGCATGGTGGTCTTTATATTACAAACATTGTCTCTATTTTTATGATGAAACTCTTCTGGAAAATTCAAGTACCGAGGGCCGGTCTTCAACAAAAGCCCAGAACTAGAACTGTTCCTAAGGCTGACATGACAAGGACCATCAGTTTGAATGACTCTTGGAGCGACTACACAAAGCAACAAAGCTGCTCTCCAAAAGGTTATAAAAAATGGCCTAAGGTCCATACACATATAAACAAACAGTCTAGAAATATCTTTCCTCACCACCACCAAAAATGTCTCCTCCATCTTTAACACACATACATATTCCACCTTTTGAGGACCTGCCTCCTTCAAGGACCTCCCTGACATCTGGCATCCTCTTCCTTATATAACGTTAGAGATTTGGGGTGGGGGTGGGGGATGGGGAGGGTGGCAATGCATTCTTTTTTTTTAATTTGAGAGAGAGAGAGAGAGAGCACAAGCAGGGGAAGGGGCCGACTGAGAGGGAGAAGCAGACTCCTTGCTGAGCAGGGAGCCCGATGCGGGGCTGGATCCCAGGACCCTGGGATCATGACCTGAGCCGAAGGCAGACGCTTAACCGACTGAGCCACCCAGGTGCCCCAGCAAGACACTTTTTGCCTTGAGCCACATGCCCACTCATGAAATAGCTGAAAGCCTCTAGGAATGGCTCTTATTAAAGTGCGTATCATCATAGTGGCTCAGTCAGTTAAGCATCTGCCTTCGGCTCAGGTCATGATTTCAGGGTCCTGGGATCCAGCCCCGCATCGGGCTCCCTGCTCAGCAAGGAGTCTGCTTCTCCCTCTCCCTCGGCCCCTTCTCCCCATTCATGCTCTCTCTGAAATAAATAAATAAAATCTTAAAAAAAAAACTAAGTGGGCATCATCACAGTTGTCTCCTTCTTTCCCTTCCCCTTCTCCCCTTTTCCTTCCTCTTCCTTTTCTCTCTCTCTTCCTCCTCCTCCTCCTTCCTTATCTCATCCATTGGTGCTCTTTCTCTACAAATGACTTACACAAAAACACACGCTACAAACAGCTTTCCTGTTCCTGGGTTTGAGCGGTTAGCCCACTCAAAAGATCCTGGCCCCGGCTGCAGCAGGGATGGTGGTGCCCTGCTTATTCTTGACCTGCAGGCACGGGAGGCCACAAAGAGTCAGTAACTCTCTAGTGAAGAGTGGGATCCTATGACCCTGAAGCTCCTGCTGCCTGATGAAATACTGAGGAAGAGAGTCCATGGATTGACTTGCCCTCTGTAAAATAATTTGAAATAAAACCCCTGAAGGGCCACACCCTGTAGGCTGCCAGGGGCCATGCTCTTCAGGGCAGGACACTGATAATTAACTGAGTGATCCGACAGAAAGCATACATGCAATGAAGAGCCCAGCAAGGATCATCCTTACGCACGTCTCCTAAAAATCAGCTGGGCATTCAAGGGGTTAAGAGAGGCTCAGCAGACCAAGGAGGCCAATTGTGCCTGTGGCTCACACCAGTCAAGTCTGTTGCTGAGGGCTATAGACACAGCTTGTACTTTCAACTCAGCACAGTCATATTTAAGGAAATAATCACTCCAAGTTTACAGTGGCATCAAACTGATAATCTGGAAGTATGATTGCTTCCCTGGTTCACTAATCAACACCCTATTTTTAAGGGTAGAGACAGAGAAAAAATATATGAGCAGATCAATAATCAAGTGAGTTCCATTTCTTTTGTCTGTTTTTATAGATGATAGCTGTTTTCTTGAGTAAATTTTTAAATCATATAAAATAATAAGTGATTCCTATGATTCCTACGTTTTCTGTTTGTTTCCTATCCAGGATTACTGTACACATTGATGGGAGTTATATCCCCTTAACATGTATGTACACAGATACCTTTTCTGAATACCTACTAAGTGCCAGGTACTGTACTAAAAGCTTTCAACATGTCCTCTCATTTTATTGAGGACTGTTTTATCTTTATAGGAGGCCAAAGCAGAAGAGCTGACATTTTAAGGCTGCTCCTAAATTTTATTTTTTCTGCTATGATTAGGCTATTTCTCATCATCTCCACCCAAGGCTAATAAGTTTTTAAAGAATTTATCTGCCACATTTCTTCCTATTATTAAGCTCAAAGTTGTGCCAAGAAAATCACACTAAACAGCACTTGTCGTTGTTGGCCCTACTTCCTCCCGGCATCAAGCTAGACACAACACACAGTGATTTAGAGAGGTGCCAGCAGTCCTACCTGTCTGCATATTATGATCATAACAGCAATGAAGCTGCAGCTTGAGGTGAAAATCCCTCAGTGACATTCATGCCTTTTGCTCTTTCCATCCAGCCTTCTATATGTCCACCCATCTATCCATCCAAACACCAGCTGAATGCCTACTATTTGTCATCCTTGCCTTCACTGAGCTTCCTGTCCAGGACAGAAGAAAGGTATCATCAGGACCAACACAACATAAGGCACAATGATTTCGAAGGCGGTACAGACCAGAGCACTGTTGATTCTAAGTGTGAAGACTGGGAAAGGCTTCACAAAGACTGAGCAGAATCCCAAAAGTTCAAAACAGCACTTAGCAGCTATGCTCCCTATTATAAAAGCATCACATGTTCAATATTCAATAGAGACTATGTTTGAATACATAGAAAGTGAACAATATTTGAAAATATAGTAAAGTACAAAATACAAAAATTACCCTTAACCTGACCCTTCAGTCCTTCTTCTACTGAAGTGTATAAAATAAAAACTTTTAAGTCCCTTCCTCCCAGCTTCCAGTTTCAGCTTCCAAAGGGTTAACAGTGTGGGGCATATGCTTTGAGACTTGTAATTTACTCTTATATAAATACGCCATTCTACCCCATCCCCCAACACATGCGCAGAGGCTAAGACACCTACCTCTGAAATCTAATTGGCTGGTTTCAAGTCTCTGCTCAATCACCAGCTAGCTGTGTAACCTTAGGCCAATTCCGTAGCTTCTCTCTGCGTTATTTTTCCAATATGTAAACTACAGTCAATAAAAGTACATATTCTAGGTCTGTTTTGAAATTTAAAAAAAGAAAATGAATCTAAAAAGTACCTGGTACTTAGTTCTCGATAAATATAGAAATAGTAATACTACATATACACGCACAAATTTTGTTTTAAAAAGTAAAATCAAACTATGTATAGTATACTGTGTCTGTTTTCTAATTAATAAAGCTTATTCATCTTTTCACAAGTTAGTCCATATTGGTCAATTTGATTCTTTTTCAAGGACTGTATTACAGGCTTATTCCAGAATTTATTAAACCAATCCAGACTATAACTAAGAAACCTTGTACCTACACTTTTATTCATTCCTTCTGTAATATTTGTGTAGGACAGATTCCTAGAAATATGATTTCCAGGTCACAGGGTATGTGCATTTAAAATTTTGACGAGATACTAACCAAGCTAGCTTTCAAAAAAAATTTACAGGCCCATCGGTTCTGTATTACAATGCCCATTTCTCTTGCCATCACCAACAGTGCCATCTGTTATTGTTTTTACTTGCATTTATCAAAGTATTAGCAGTAATGAGTATTGAGATGAAATGATTAACTATACAGAAGATTTTAAGTGGTACCTAGAACACCAAAATTTAAATGAACAGTTCTTGCTAATGAAGCATCTTTTCATATTTACTGGTCATAGCTTGCTATTCCTTGAATTTCTTATTATCTTTTGCTTATATTTCTTGTACTTTCTTTTTATTACAGATTTATGGAAGTCTTTGCATGTTTGCATATTAATCCTATAAGAAATAAATGAATACATTCTCCCCATCCTGTCTTCTAACCTAGTTTAATGTCGAGTAGAATTTAGATGAACGAAGGTTTGGTGAGGAAGGAATTGCAAGAGGGGGAACAGCATCTGCAAAGACACATGGCTTTTAAATGGAGGTCAGACTCTGAGAAATTAAGCAGATTTTGTGGTTGGAACACACATGGACTTGCAACCAGAAATTAAGCAGATTTTTGTGGTTGGAACACACATGGACATATAATCGGCTTTCAATGCCATCCTAGGGAATGTGATCTTTATTCTGAATGCAATAGTAAGCTACCAAGGGCTAAAGAACAAAAGAGTGACAGAACCACTTTTAAACAGTTTGGGATCAAGGCAATATCACCACCATGCCCAGCCTCAGGGGGAACACCAGCCACCACTTGTTTCTACAGGAACAGAGGTCCACTGGAGTTATACAAAGCAAGTGTTGGTCAAGGATCCTTTGGAGAGTCTGAAGAAAGTCAAGAAGCTTCTCCTCAGTGGGATTCACACACACACACACACACACACACACACACACACACACACACACACACACACACACACACACACACACACACACACACACCTTTGCATTTAATTTTAGAGTCTTCAAAGACATAATGGTATCCACTGACTTAAAGGCTCAGTTACCCCAGAGGCTGAACCCCTACTCTGGGGCTTTTATGTGACATTGGAATTTACTGCTCATAGAACCTGAAACTACAGTATAGTTTGGGTTAAACCAAATTATGGCAAATTTTAAACTTTTACCTTCAGGTCATGAGAATGTGCTCTGGAAGGCAAGGCCATTCACAGAAAGCATTCTGTCCAACAGAAATATAATGCAAGTCACAAATGTGGGCCACACACTAAATTTAAGTTTTCTGGGAACCACACAATAAAAGTAAAAAGAAATAGGTAAAATTAATTTTAATAATATATTTTATCTAATCCAATATATCTAAAATATGATTATTTCAATATGTAATCAATAGAAAAATGCTATGAATTAGGTTATTTCACATTTTTTCATACTAAGTGTTTGAAATCCAGTATGTATTTTATACTTTCATTGTGTCTCAATTCAGACTACTCCTAATTCAAGGGCTCAAGAGCCACATGTGTGAACAGCTATCACACTGGACAGCACAGTTTTAAATTATCTCATCATATTTCCTTTTCTCCGAACCCATTTTCCTCCCATAACACCCTCTGAAACCTAATTAGGCACCACTGAATATGATGATTCTTCTGTTCTATCAAAGTCTCTTCTTAGACCTTTTCACTATGGTATGAATGCAAAACAGTAAAGTTTTCTCTCTGTGAATCATTATACTTAAGGTTGGCATCCCATTGCAGAATAGGAAATGTTAACCCTGTAGGGAAAAAAATTCAAATATCAGGAAAGAAGAGAGAAATATCTCTTTCAAAGCAGGTAGTATATCATAAGTCACAGCAATTTGGGAAACACATGGGCCTAGAGCTGGATCTTTGTGTGGCTGCTCTCAGTCCCATTCCCAGAGAATTCCAAGTTGGGCAGTGTTTACATGGGAATCTTCTCCACTTCTGTGCAGAAGACTGAAACAGTGAAGGTTCCCAACAATCCAGGGGATCCTAAAAAACGGAATACCAGGTTAGCTCTGTCTATCCATGTCATCCTATGGCTGGGGGGGGGAGGGAACAACCTCAGAAATGTTGCCTATGGATAAATATTATATGCCCAGAATAAAGTTTATTTGGGAGATAGTGAGCCTCATGACATTACTCCATCCATATGCCTAAAAAATTAATAGGACCTCCCCAGAAAAAAATAATTAATATGATTCTACAAGCTTTCTTGAATTGAGAGATAAATGTTAACAACTGAACATGATAAAAAAGGAAAAATAAAACAGCTCCCCAAAGTGTTTATTATTTCTAACTGTAGAAATAATATAGCATTACTTGCTACATCTAAAGACATTATTAAGTAGAAAAGAGAACCATTCTATGGCCACATGCCACTGAATGGCATTGGATTTGCAGGGATTCAGACACCAAGACACTCAGGGAACCTGGCTCAAGTTCAAAACCCTAGGATCACTCCATTCTTTCTTTGCAAATGAGAGAAAGACATGTTTGGTAGTGTCACGATTTCGGCTATAAGCAGCAGCCTTCTAATTAAAAATAAACTGAGTCCATTATTTCTATTTACAGCTTTCCACAATTTAGCAGCAATGTGAAGATAGAAAGAGATGCTGGAAGCATATGTTTAAACATCCCAAATGCTTTTGAGAGCATCATTAGAGTAAACATCCTGTGAATGTGTTTCTTTACCTTCAATACCCATCTCCAAAGGGCTTCCCAAGCTGTGCGAGGGCAGCATAAATATATTTATCTTCAGAAAGAATGGTCTGGAAAAGACATGGCTACAATTAAATTAGTAACTAGAAACAGCCATGCTCTTGACTCCAGACAGTCCCTCCCTTCAATGCAGTATTCTTTCATTTTTTTCCATGGATGGTAAGGATAGATGGTGGATAAGGATAGAAAAGATGGTAAGGGTAAGGGAAGGGGGTGGGGGAGCCAAAAAAAAAAAAAAAGAGAGAGAGATGGGAGAGGGAAAAAGAAAATTTCAGAGGGCTTTCTGAGTGGATACCTTGGTTGAATTTCAACATGAAAAATGTTCTATAAATATTTGCTTAATGAATCTTCCAAACACCAATGGTCATCTTCTAGACATTTTGAATGCATATGCCATTATGAGATGCATATGGCAGTTTCTCAATCTCAGCACTACCAATGTTTTGAGCCAGATGACTCTTTGTTGTGGGGGCTGTTAGCAGCACCCCAGACCTCTACCCACCAGATACCAGTAGCACCCCTCCCACACACATACATACACATCCCCCAAGTTGTAACAACCCAAAATATCTCCAGACATTGCCAATTATCCCCTGGGGGCGAATCATCCCTGGTTGAGAACTACCAGTAGAGGTGTCCCATAAGCCTCCATCCCTTCATTAATTTACCAAATCTGACTGATGTATTCAGCCATTGTTTTATTTAGAACACTGATCAATGTACTTGTCTCTACCCTCAAGTAGTTCCTAGTTCAGTAGCACAGAGAAACTTTAAAGTAAAAAGACATGCGAGATCGTGGTTTGACTCCTAAAATATGGGTATGCACTCCTTTTTAAGGACATTTAGAAAATGTACCTTTAATTGTGACAAAGGTTATATACTTAGGAAAGTTGTCAGAGAAAAGCCCGTTAAACTTAGCGAGGATTTCTGCTCTGCTGGTAGGTTACATATTAAAGATGAATTTGAAGGCTCTCAGAGAAGCAGTGAGCCTGGCCCCTATACATCTTTGCTGACTTCATAAAAAACAAGGGTGCCGCTTTGTGACCCGTGCGGGTCTACAAGAAGATTGTGTAACATGCAGTATGCCTTCGATCCAAATAAACTCCCAGATTATTAAAAGGATGTTTTTTCTCTCTAGAGGTCAAGGTGAGTCACCGGAGCTTTTTCCCTGTTATTAACCAAGCACTAGATATACAAGGCTTAGATATTAAAAGGCATTAGCCAAGGCATCATGGCCATCTGGTTTAGAGCAAATGCAAAACTTGAGGGGGAAGCTACATTACTTACAGAGCAACTAATGGTCTGAAATATCATAAGCCATGTATACAAACCCATTCAAATTTCTGTGGCCAAGTGACAAGGAGCTATAGCCAGTTGCCTGAGCACCTGAGGCCAGCCTCTCCCTAGTGTAATTCCGAATAGAAAAAATATATAACTACTGACTTACCTTGACCCAGAACTGCCAACAGATCTCTACATTCTTTCAATAATCTGGATGTTTATTTCCACCAAGAAGTGTGGTATCTGTACCACAATGAAACAGGCCCCCATCTGAGCTTTACGTCTGCCCCCACCCTTAAGAAGCAAGGTAGTCTATGTTGCCTTCTGATAAAAAGATTGCTGGCCTTGAAATATTTATAGTGATTCCAAATTCAAGACGTATGTAAGCCTGATGAAGCCATGAAGACACCCCAAAGTTGGAGTCGGGCTATCTCCATACCTTACGAATGATAATTTTAACACAGATTAACCTGGCAAAAAGCAGAGTATGAAGAAGGGTAGAGATGATTGTTTTTAGGCCAAAATGAGTCCCAGGCTTTATGACACCCTGGTTGATGGCCTTTGCCTTCAATGTGATTGTTTCTGTCACATGTAGAAGTTTCTCAGACCAGAGCCCACTGACTACACCTCTCACATCAGAGTTTTCCTGTCTCCTGAATAACCCAGAAGAGGAGGAAGATGGCACTGGGACAAATGATGCAGGCAAACAGGAAAACATGGCTGCCTCCAGACTAAAAAGACCTTGACAAGTATCTCTGAGGACTCGCTAACTGCAGCTACACCAAGACAGATGGGCACTGACCTGGGTTTCCCTCCGAGAGTTCCCTACTGTCTTATCAGTGGCACCTGCCTAATAGGCAGAAGCTGGGGTGCGGGGGGGCGGGGGGCTGTCTTCTCATGAACTGTCCAACAGCTTCCTGAGGACAGTCTATTCTTTTTGGCTCACATTCCGCAGGTGGCCTGGACATGAAGAATGACTCTGGACAGACTCTAAAGACAGCCCGCTTACTATTTATTTTCTTCCATGATACAGCCAAAAAGTCAGCATTCTCTGACTACCTTCCTTAATGTCAACTACCTAACCGTGTTACTGCTTCTTCGCATTTGTGTATTTTGAGTGAGGAACTGTAAGAAGAATAAGCCGAGGGATGACTAACGGTGCAATTTTAACTGTGGCAATGGGTAAGGAAGGTCTGACTAACTGAGGCACATTATACTTGCAGCTGCCACTACTGCCCTCTGTTTGCGGCCCACCTATGTGTGCAAGATGGCTAACTGCCTGCCCCAAATCCCTGTTCCATTTCCACAGCACAGCGTTCTCTAGGAAGCTGGTGCCCAGCCAGGGGCCATATTTCCCAGCCTGCCTTGCACTGAGTGGGGACTGAAGGGGTTGTTACTAAAGGAATGTAAGCAGTTCAGTTTGTGTCCCTCAAACACTTTCTTCTGCTGTCTGGTGGCTGGTTATGGAGATTCCAAGGCCCTAAGGGACAGCAAAACCGTAAGACAAAGGAAAGCTTCCTGACAACCAGGAATGCCCACATAGACCTCTTATATCAGAAAGAAATTTGATGAGTTATTTATTACAGCAGCCTAAACTGATGTTAGCCTAACTCACACACTATGTCAACGGAGTATGAAAGAAAGCAGGGGTGGGGGGGACCCCATATTCATAAGTATCTACTAATATTTATTGAGTATCTAGGTCTGTAGTACTTTCTCTGTCCACGTGCTTTCATGCAAGTTCTCTAGTATCAGTAACAAATTCAATTCCATTTACCAAACTTCCACAGAATGCCTAATGGACTACACCTGAAAATCAACCCTTCAGGGCACTCCCATTGCCTTTGACCTTCTGAACAGATTGATTCAACCACTGTGTGCCAGCAACCATGCTAGGCCTGGTGATACAAACACAGTCCTCTCCCTCAAGGAGCCCATTCAGCTTTCATTTCCAGCCTCATCTACCACTCTTGTTGTATGAAAGAGAGGATCTGGCATGTTTTGACTCACACAGAAAGTAGAAGAGCATATGCAAAATCTTCTGATGGTAGGGCAAATTTAGCGACATGGATACTTGTAGATATGCAGTTTGTGTCAAGATTCATATTTATATATGCATCTCAGCTCTGTTGCTTAGTGGTTGCTACTCTCCTAGTCATTTCTGTCCTTTTCTAGCAACTGATTGCAAATCTCCTCTTTAAAATGTAAAAGAAAGCTTCCCCTCAGTACCAGTCCAGGTTCTAGCCAGGAGCCCCAGGGTTCGTTTGTACTTGCTTCCGTAGGCTCCTCCCACGGCCCTGCTGCCCTGCAAAGAAAGGTGGTTCCATCTATTGCTATCTTCCACCCAGAAGGCTCTGCTCTTTGGTAGGCCAGTTTCTGGCTGTGTACCAGAAAGCTTAGCCCCTAGATCCTGCTCCATGGTCAAACCTTAGAGAGTTTCACTGATGTAGTTACATGCCCCAAGAGTTCCAAGCAAGCAATAGGAACCCACTGCATTTATACAGAATGAAAGAATGAATGAATGAGAGATGAATACCTTATGTCATTGGCTTGACCACCCAGAGATTTGGTTTCCCCTTTAGGAGATGCACTGGCCAATCACTATTCCTAGCGAGACAATTTTGCTAGGGATATTGACATTAAATGACCTGGTAAAGCCCAAGAATGACAAACAGATCCACTCTGGTAAGCCAACTTTGATCAACAAGTAGGTGTTCTCTGGAACACAGCATGAGAAGGATTCTGAGGCTTAGTAAAAGGGGACTATCTAGTCTATTAGTAATGATGCCATGGACAGGGTGATGAAGTGTGACAATGTGCATGCCAGGTAATGTCATTCCTGCCACAGGTCCGTGGCTGACAATCTGGTCCATAGGCCGGGACAGTTGGACCCGGATATTCCCAGCTATGAGATCGTCAAGTAAGCAAATGAGCTAATAAGTGTAAGGAATTATTAAAAAGAAAACTAATAGCTATAAAAGTTCAGTGTTGTTGGTATGTAAGCATATTCTTGCTTAAAGGAAGGACAATGGATTAAATGGCCATGGTTGTTTGTCAATCTCATGAGCATCTGGCAGGCATTAGGCGCTTATAACCAACTAGCCCCCACCGCTCACGGTACCCATTTCATGCTGGGAGTGTGAGTTGCAATTAATAAATTCGGTGTGGGAATCCTACAATGAATTTTGACGTGTAAACAATGATTTTTTTTTTTTGATGACTTTAGTCCCCAGACTCCCAGGCTAGTCCACAAAAGCTGATTCACAGCAATATTTCAATTAACCTAAATTCTCGGTCCTGGAAAAAGGCAAGGGAACATCTAATATAGGACAAAGGAGAGAGAGGATGAAAAATGTGCCTTCTGCCCATTTTCTGGTCAAAGGGCTAGCCTCAAACATTTTGAAATGGGCTGAGCTATTCCAGCCCCACTTTCACCTTCTCCCCTAGATATATCTTCCACCATCTGTTGCCGTTCTCCCTCAAAATCAATTCTTCCAGGGTATCCTAAGCCCCATATCATCCAGATTAATATAGACTTAGTCCCCACCCCCTCCCTACTTCAGTGTTTCATGATGCAAAACACTCTGTGCTGTACGGCCAATCAAAAATTTAGCTAGATTTTGGAAGGAAAGTGAATCTAATGTAGCTAGTTCATACTAATGTGTAAATGATTTATAATCTATCTTTCCCAGAGGAATTTGCATTTCTAATGCGGTATTGTGGAACCAGCTTGAATCTCCAACTAGAAGACTTCCTAACAGCATCAGAGAGCAAAACGAACCTTCCAGGAAGAGCTGAGAGGGGGTATCTGGAGGCCAGACGACCACCTCAAAGTCAAATCATTATGTCACAATATCTGTCCTTGTTCTTTCTCTCTTCTTCCCAAGGCAGATCTCTGAAGCAGCTCTTTTTTTCTCCTCATAACTTCTGCCCTGCTTCTATTTCTGACTTCAGACACTCTGGTACAAAGTTTCAAAATTTTTAATACCCTGTACCATAGCATGAGCAGAAGATGATCTGCTGTCTCTCTAGGTAAGCCATATAGGAGTCAAGAAATGCTTATATTCATACACACCCTCCCATGCACAGCCCCTCCCCCCAAATTAAAAACAAAACACAAAACTCTAAAAATCAACAGTGTAAGCATATGCAACAGAAGACCCATATCGGAAAGATGTCTGAATAGTTAGGACAAGTGCCTCCATCCTCTTTACATGCTCAAGTCTAAAGTTATAGTCTAAAGTTAGTTCTATCTTCTTGCTTTGACTTTTTCAGCAGCACCTTTAGGATAAGAAGATGGGCCAGCTTCTTACAGTGAAAACACACTAATAAATGTTTTTGATCATTCATTTACCAATGTCTAAATTGGAGCTCTAACAAATAAGAAAAGATTAAGGACTAAAGGTGCTCTTCCTAAAGCCAGACCAAAAAGTAACCTGCCAAGAGGGAACAGTGCTAGCCAAGTAAGTGGAGTGTACTGAGTCCCACTTCCCAGTTGGAGGAGACTACACAACAAAGCTATTACCTTCTGACCATTGGCTTGAAGAACTTTTCACGTATACCTTCTTTTTCCAGGTGTAACAGGGGGGGCAATTTTATCACACTCCCTTCAAACCCTTCTATTCTTTTCCTCTTGTTTCCTTTTCCCTTCTTTGAGAAGCCAGTTGGAGCTTTCATCCACCCTCCATCTCCCATCATACTGTGCAAAACAGCACCTGGGGCAGCCGCAGAGCCTGAGAGTGCCCCCCCCCAAAAAAAAAGAAAAAAGAAAGGAAAGAAAGAAAGAACGAAAAGAGGAGGGAAGGTGGTGATTGGCTGGAGAGGATGTAATGATTTGTAATTGCAATACTTTCATTACTGTCTTTTAGCTCTTTGCAGAGTAATGTCAAGAGCTTCGTCTTTGTAGTGTTATTGGCATTTTTCATCATATTCATGAAGTGTGGGTCAATTTTCTTCAAAAGGCGCACTTCGCCAACTTGCTACAGAGACAGACAGTAATAAATTCTACTAGTGCACTGTGAAGGCTTCGTAGCTGCAAGCAACAATAAAAAGCAATGAGCTGGGTGTCACTAAGTAACTCCAGTTTACACTGCATTTTCTTCTTTTATTGAAAACTCGAGAATATGAATTTATTAATGAATACACAGGCAGACTTTGAAGGGGGGTGGCAGTGCAGGAGGAGGAGGAGGGGTATGTGGATGGCGGGGGGGTGGGGGGTGCAGACACCATGTCAATTTACTTGGTATTCACACTGTGTGTGCCTATATTGTATTGTTCCATCATTTCATGGCCAGGCTTACCTTGTTAGGCTGTGGCCCTCCAGAAAAAACCCGAGCTCATATAGCAACACCTTGACGTGGATCTACAGCTGCTCTCGCTGTGCCTGTCTCACCTCTAGCCCCGGCTGTCTACTGCCGCCTTTCATTTTCTGCATTCATACATCAATAAGCTTTGCATGCTGACACCTAATTTTGCAGGCTACTTTGGTTATGGAGGCCGTGTTTTGCATATCACTACCCACCCCCTTCTGACACCTACTGCCTTTAAAGGGGAATGAGGAGAAGAGAGGAAGAGGCACCGGAAAGAGAGAGGAAGAGAGAGCAAGAAAGGGAAAGACGCTTTTCTTCTCGGCCTAATCAGAGATTTCTTCATATTTGTCAAAAGCAGATATGCCAAATCAACTTTAATTGATTCCTCGGCGGCGCTCACGGATGATTTTTGAAGGACTGGGCTTGTGTTCCCAGACACACTGTTGTGTTTCCAACGAAAAGGAGGTTTCTCCCACAAATCAAATTTTGATGCCAATTAGATAGCATTTTCCGTTCCAATTAAATTGGAGACTTGGAGACCTTTCTGATTTGGGAAGACTTTATATATATTTTTTATTAAACGTGCCCTTCAGGGGCTGATAAGCAAGAAGGGAATGTCCATGGGTGGCGACAGAATCTCAGGGGGTGGGGGCGAGATACGTGTTCTGGGCATTTCAGCTCCTTTCCCTGGTTTCCTTCACAAAGGTTTGTCAAACCCATGGCAACCTGTTCTGTGACATCACAAAGGTTTTTACCTTGCAGTTAGGTGGCTAATGTCATTAGAGCCTCAACAATCCATAAAATGTTATAATCTAATAGTTTTTTCTGCCATACCCCACCCTCCATACCCCTGAGACTTCACTGTGCAAAAAAAGAGAACTGGGGAAACAAGATTGATGGTAAAAAGAACAGGCTGTGGCTGGATTTGAGAGATGACACAAACAAAACAAGTAAACAAAAGCACAAAAGAAAACAGGAAAACAACCACACCAAATGCGATCGAGCTGCCTACGCACTCATACATACCCTCCCCATCCCAGCACGTGGCTATGAGAACATGCCTGCAAAGGAGGTGCCATCAAGAACTTCTCCGTCTACTAAATTCGGTATTTGTTATGTATACCAGAACACTTGCAGGGGGAGAAATTGTCAGTTCACATCCAGGTGTAATTTTAATTTAATAGCAACTAAGATCAGTGTGCAATACCACTAGCAATGATGATGTCTCTTCCTTTTCTTCTCCCTCACTTTCTGAGCCCTCCTTTATTTTTCTCTTCAGTAGGACATTAGTCTTTAAAAAAAAAAAATGCTATTTGCTTCATAAGGTCATGGCCTTGGGAGTAACCCAGAGCCAGTACGGAGAACCTATCTAGAGAATCTGGGTTCCGACGGCCAACCTCTATCTTCATTACTTCTCTTCCTGTCAGCATGGACACAAGCTCAAGTTCAAAGACCTGTGCACACCCTGGGTTCACACACATAATCTCTGTGCCCACATTTCGTACCCTGATATAACTTTAAAGGAAATAAGATGCAATACCCAATGCCTAGATTAAAATATGACTGGCATGTTTATAGCACTTAAACTTTCACACATGTTTTTCTGCTTGTTACTGATATATACTCAGAACAACTGAATGACGCTGGCAGAGTGGGTGCTCTTGGATATAAGGGACAAAGGTGTGACCACACCAGCAATGAGGGGTGGAGCCTTCTGTGTCACAGACTTGAGGTCCAACTCAGGGTTGATGGGAATCAGGGTCAAATGAGATAACTTGTCTGCTATTTGTTTTAAACTGGGATTTCAGGGCCACCTGGCTGACCCCAGTCCTCCTTTCACTTTCTAGACTACTGCAAGACAACTTAACATCTCTTATAATAAGTGCTCAGTGTATGCCAGACACCTTGTAAAGTGTTCTGCATGGATTATATCATTGAGTCCTCACAAGAGCTCTAACCACATCCCCACTTTACAGATGAGAAAAGCGATATTCAAAGTGATTTGAGTACATTCCTCAAGGTCGCACATCTGGTCATTAGGGCAGGGCCAAGATTTAGACCCAGGCGGTCAGCCTGTAGTGACCAGCCTTTATTTAGCCTTACCTCTCTTTGGACACCCCAGAGAGAAAGCATACAGTTCTTTAGGAGGGGTTAGCATCCTGATGAGTATACACACAGGATTAATTTATGGTTTGCTTTTGTTTTTATTTTTTAATCTGCCCTTGTAGATACCCAGACTCCAGTAAGTGACTTTTACACAAAAGTAGTCTACTCCCAATACTGCTAGGGAACCAAATATTTAAGGCCACAGGCTCCTCTCTTGAGTATAATAATATGCCTTAACTACCCAAGGTGGGAATAACTAAATGGGAGAAGTAAAATAAAATAACAACCAACCCCCAAACCAAAAAATAAGGTAGAATGCATCTGTAGACTAAAACTGAAGTTGTTAGTACAATGAGCCAGATCTTGGTGCAAACAGTAGGAGTACATGTACGTGTAATATTAGACAATACTCATCTAGGAGAAAGCTTCCTGCATAAGTGGGCTGGGCACAACATTCTCTGGACAGGCTTACCACCAGCCACAAAGAGAGGAATTATGAGGACGAGTGAACACTGCTCACATTCACACACTGCCGCACTACATTGTCAATTAGCAGGCGTGTTTCCATAATTGTTATACAAGGGGAAAATTTACAGTGTTAAATGGCCCTCAAATTCACACTTCTGTGTGAGTTTTTGTTTGGTGGTGTGTCTAGTATTAGCACGGATGACTGCCTCTGACATCTCTTTGCCTTTGAAGACAGAAACCACTAACCTAACAATGGGACAGACACACCAGAGGAGAACGCTACCTATTTGTTCTTTAGGCTAAGATAGATGCATACATAGACAGATGATAGACAAATAGAAAGATAGATGGATGGGTGGATGGATGGATGGATGGATAGACTGTTTTCTTTGCAAGGGAAGTTGGGGTGTGCTCATATTTATCAGATGTCTATCATTCCTTCATGTTGGCCTCTTTGTTTTTTGTTTTTTTTTTTAAAGATTTTATTTGAGAGAGAGCGAAAAAGAACACACAAGCTGGAAGGAGGGGGCAGAGGAGAGGAAGAAACAGACTCCCTGCTAAGCAAGTAGCCCGATGTGGGGCTTGATCCCAGGACCCTAGGATCATGACCTGAGCCGAAGGCAGACGCTTAACCGACTGAGCCACCCAGGTGCCCCATGTTGGCCTCTTTTTCTTTTTTTTTTTTTAAGATTTTATTTATTTATTTGACAGAGAGAGACCCAGTGAGAGAGGGAACACAAGCAGGGGGAGTGGGAGAGGGAGAAGCAGGCTTCCCGCGGAGCAGAGAGCCCAATGCGGGGCTCAATCCCAGGACCCTGGGATCATGACCTGAGCCGAAGGCAGATGCTTAACAACTGAGCCACCCAGGCGCCCCACCATGTTGGCCTCTTCTTATGAAGGTACACGTTGGATGGAAGTTCTCATTTTCAAGTTTCCTATTTCACACGGGGTGTGTCTATCTCCACGGAGAACAAGGGTAACCGTGACTAGATGACTGCATGAGAGATTTTTGTTTAATCTTGAAAGAATTTCTTAAAAACAAAAATATAAACAAAAAACTCCAAGAGTTGTGAATTTCAAAGTAGATTGGTCCATCAGTTTAGATCATTGTAGGTAGGGTTTGGTCTAAAGATAGAGACTGGATAAAATGGTATCTCAAAGTCACAGTCTTTGATTGCATAAGCCTGGAAGCTCCAGGCCCCGTACACACATATTCACCCATAAACACTGTACACAGACTGTATACACACGTACATCCACCAAAGAAATACCCAAATAACAAGATGGGATCAGTATAAATCTCTGAGCTGTCAGATAACCAAATGGTCCTTTAGACCACAGAGCATAACAAAAAGACCTTTCATGATTAGAAAACATGACCCCTTTATTTTACAAATCAGCAAAAAATGGTTCAGGGAAGTTAAGTAATTTGTCCAAGGTCACACAGCAAATTAAACTAAGAATTATGTGTCAACTTTTAGTTATTTCCAAATATCATATCCACCTTCAAAGAAACAACAGTTACTATTTCTGTTATTCAAAAGAATAGGTCACAAGTATAAAGAGGCATCTTTTTGTTATTTACATCCCCACCTTGTTCCATAAATAACGTAAGATACTCAGAAAGGCATTTGCAAAAGAACTGCAAGATAATGATGAGGACGGTGATGATGATAAAATTTGGAGCAGTGTCCCATGATTTAGACTAAATCCTTGTGTATTAATCTAAAAGTCAGTTACCTGATTTTATCATCACACTTTAAATTTCAAAAAGAAATTAATAAAAGGGGGGGAGTATGAATAAATGCAGACAGGTAATGTCCCTGGACAGAACTAGAGTACACATAACAGTTCCAGTCCCAGCTTCTCATCAACAGGAAGCCGGGTTCTTTTTGCCTCCGTCCTTTGTGTTTCAAGGAAATACTCCAAAGTTGCCCCCAAGGATCCTGGAGTCTTGAACACATCAATCCATAACATAGTGTTATAGCAAGGAGGCTTGAGAGTGAGAATGCCTTCAAGGACCAGAAGTAGGGGTAGGTGACAAACGATGGACAAGAAGTAAATAATGCAGCACCGTTCCACTTGCATCAGAGGAGAGCAATACACAAGTCTGACAATGTAAGTTTTACCAAAGATGGGAAACAAAGGGGGCTTTTATTATCTGCTGGTGAGAATACCTTGAGTGTATGACACTACACATAAGGGGAGAGCTTGGGGATTAAGATGTACATTCAGAAGTTTCAATGTCGAGATGGTATTTAAAGCCATGAGACAGGTTGAGATCATCTATAAAATGAGGATGGACAGAAACAAGAAATTCCAAGGACTAAAACATGGGGGCTCCCAACATGTAGAGGTTGGGAATTGGAGGAGGATCAATTAAAGGAGACAGAAAAAAAGAAGAAACCGAGTAGACTTGCAGTTCACGGAGAAAAAGCGTTTTCAGGACACTGTCAGGACAGCATTATCACCTGTGCAAAAGCTGCTGGTAATTCAAGAAAGATGAGGATTGAAACTGACCTGGCTTGTTAGCTGATGATGGCTTACAGATCACCCTTCTCCAGAGCCTGTTAGTAAAAGATCCCAGGAACTAGATATTAATTATAGTAGTAATAACAATTGCTTATTATCTACACTTAGCTTTTATGTGCCGAGTGTTTTACATACACTAATCTAATTGGGTCTGTACAACTGTGGAGGTAGGTACAATCACCCAAAATCACAGATGAGGAATTTTAGGCGCAGAAAGCTTATATGATGTACCTGAAGTCACCCGGTTAGCAAGTCTGAAACTGGAATTCTAGAACCAAAATGTAACGCAGGGTTACCAAAAGACCCAAAGGGCTGGACATCTAACATTTGGGGGACAGTTAAAGAGATGGGAAGCAGTAGGCTTTGCCCTACTTCCTCAGGGCACAAACAACGGCTAGGGTGACCAAGTATCCCCAGTCGGCCAGGGACTGGGGAGTTTCCCAGATGCAGGACTTGCAGGGAGGAAACGGGGAATGTTTCAGTCAAACTAGGACAAGTTGGTCATGCTCCATCCAGTGAAACCTTCGGAATGCCTTTCAGGAAGAAAGCAGCTCCAGTGACCTATTGGAGGTTTTGCATTCCGTGTGAGCTTCCCTGGGGTGGTCTCGGAGCCTCTGTAGAATTCTGAGCCAGCTCTCCAGGCTCTTCTCACCACTCCCACTAAATGGGACCCTGGAGTTGGGAACCAGACGCAGGGTCACTCTTCCGGGCCTCTTTCATTGATGAACCTGTTCACGAGGCTCCCCTTGCTTCCTGCTGCGGTCCTCTGGGAAACACAAACGTGTACCCCCAGTGGTACCAACCCCCCAGCTCCCCTGGAAACTAGCCGAGGCTTCCTGGGCATACAGGGGCCTGTTTGTCAAATTCCCTCTGATCTACCCAGCTAATGAGGTCAAAACAGCTATGTCCATAAGGGATACATTTTCTCAATGGGAGCTTATGCCTCAGAAAACACACTGAAAATATTTATCTTTTCTCAGAGCACAGGCAGAGCAATATAGAATACTAGCTTGTAAAACTGCTCTTTGAAAAGTGGAAGAAAAAAAAATCATAAAACCTAGGAAATGAAAAGGGAATCCTCCCAAACCATGCTACCAGTTGCTGTCCAAGAGATTTGCTCATGCCATTTGGAAAGCTTTGTCACAGGCTCAGCTGATAATACGCTGAAGTAAACACATGTGCCTCAGAGATCCTGGGCCGCTCTTGGGTTTGAGAGAGGCCACCCTGCCCCTGCCTTGGGATGTTGAAAGGGAAGCCATGTTTGGTCCCCACCATGGCTCTCCTGGTTCCCTGTGCCCAGTCATGCATCCCCCAGATCTCCATGCCCTTCATCTTCTCCAAAGCCCAGAGTATAGAACATAGGAGGGCTCATCAAAATGGGACAGACACCTTCCAATGGGGCCTGAACGGAGCTGCTAACTTCTGGTAATCAGCAGAAATCTGAGCTTGCAGAACTAAAAGCGCCCTGATTATATACAGTCCTTCACAGGACCCCGGCCATTCAAACTCACCCACATCTCTAATTCCCTCTGAATCAGTGGCTCTCAACTCGGGGCATGTGGCAATTTCTGAAGACATTATGACATGGTGACATTGTGAGTTGTCCTAACCGGCAGGGGATGGAAGGGACCATCTAGTGAGGGTAGAGAACAAGGCTGCCACTAAAGATCTGCCAAACCCCAGAATGTCCCCTCACAACAAAGAACTATTGGGCCCAAAATATGCACAGTGCCAAGGTTAAGAAGCTCTTGTCTAGAGCTTTCCTTTTGTACCATAACCTCAAATCCACCACAAATTGAACAGATCTCATCATTATTTTTCCTAGACCTATCTCATCTTCTGATATCTTAATTTATGTCAATGGTATTACCATTTTCTTAGTCACTAGACCAGAAAATCACAGGCATTTTTTTTTACTCATTTCTCTCCTTCAACTCCCCCCATACACACACACACACACACACACACACACACACACACACACACACACACACAGCCCCCCCCCATCTAATTAGTCAGTCATGTGAATCTGCCCAAGGGAATATCTTTCACTTATTCTCACTTCAATCTCTATCAAATTAGTCAGAGCTTTTGGTTTCATTTCTGAATCACCAGCCTCCTGATTCTCCTTTTGGTCTCCCTCTGTTCCAACCTGCACTAGGCTAGGTTACCTGCTGTGACAAACAATCTCCAAAGTCTCAATAACTTAACACGCAGATGTTTATTTCTTACTGGTATAAAGCCCAATGAGCAACAAAGGGAGTGGGAGGGGGGACTCTGATCCGCGTGGTCATTCAGTGACCCAGGCTCCTTACAACTTGTGGCCTCAGAATTTTGAAGTTCCCTGTCAGATCTTCTGCTTCTGACTAGCAGATGGGGAAGGGACTGTGTAGGATCACAGTTAATGGGCCAGGCCTGGAAGTGATGCCAATCTCTTCCACTGACATTTAACAGGCTAGGGCTCAGTCACGTGGCCTCACCTTGCCAGAAGAGAAACTGGGAAATGTAGTGTAATCATATGCGCAGCCAGGAAAAGCAAACTGGCTTCGGTGGCTTCGTGACAGTCTCTGCCACTCATTTTTTTCTGTATACTCCCGTCCTGTTTATATCTTTCTCAAATAGCATTTGATAACATTTTGCCACATTTCCATTCTGTTCAAAAACTTTTTGAATTATTCCCAATCATTTACCTAATAAAGACCCAGACTGCATCACCAATGACACAGCTCCATCTGCTCTTCCCACCGCACCTGGCCCTGCTGCCCGGATGAGCCCAGGCTCTGTGGCAACCTCCCTGCCCGCCACACCCCTCCCCCTGCCTCTGTGCCTTTGCCTCTGGCTCTTCTCTGTGCTATAAACCTTTCCTCTATGAATATCAAAACCTACAAATCCCACCCTTAACTCTCCAGCCTCCAGTGACTTCTCATTCTCTGCACCTCAGTCATTAACAGCAATCTTGGACTAAGTGCCGACAACATCTCAGGAATTGTGTGCCAAGCGTGCATATGCCAGTCATTTTTCATCTGCATGATCTCATTTAATCTCCCCAACAATCTATAAAGTATCTATCATTATTATTATTACTTTTCCTTTTAAAGAGATGAAAATCGAGCCTCAGAGAGGTAAAGCACCTTGCCAACATCACAATCTGCTCTCCCCACCACACCCATACTGCCCCGGAGCTACACGGCCCGTTGTCTTCTCCCGAACTCCCACTTATGAATCCCTCCACATGGGTTCCGAAAGAAGAAAGAAATCTAATACCCATTAGACAGTTATCAGAAAGATGTCCTCTTACGCTACGGTTCTATGAAGGGGCGAAATGCCCGCCCTGCCTCTGGCTGAGCCGGAGCAGAAGCAGTGGGCAGGGTGAGCCAGGTCCCAGCTTCAGCCTGGCATTCCAAACCAGAATCAGCAGGTCCAAGCAGGGACTCTGGCAGGCAGCACAAAGTGGGTTCTTGCCGTATCACGTGGGCTGGAGGCCTGGTAGGCCACACCACCGGGGATGCAGCCATGGGTGGGAGGGTCAGGAAAAGGGGAGCCGTGCGCTCTTGAAGGGTGCACTCACGTGTGAGACTGGCTGCCACGCGTGTGGGGACGTGTGCCCAGCCCAACAGCACAGAGACAGGGGAGACAGCCGGCCTCCCTGGGAGAGTCTGCCCAGGCCCTGTGCAAAAAGCCCTTCCCGCGCCAACAACCTGGCTCACCACATGAAAGGGAACGCTTTTCCCTAGTGGCGTGAACTTGAGCAAGTCACCTCTCTCCCTGGGCCTCGGTTCCTGCAACTATAAAGTGGAATTAACTCACAAGTTACTTTGAAAGGTGTTCTGAGGATTCTATGAATTAATACATGCAAGGTACTTAGAGCTAAAGCCGTCACTGGTTCCAAATCTTACTAAACGCTGCAGCTAGCCCATACCCGGCTGAAATGCATATTCAGTTTTGGCCCTGCCATCACAGATCCCGAGGACCCAGAGGGCTAGATCAGCCCCTTCCATGCGACAAGCACCCCATCCCTCAGTGGCTTGGATACCCTAACACCCATTCATGCCTTTCCTGTAGGTCAGAGGGTGACGGTGTGCATGCAGGGCAAGTGAGGAGCTCCTTCTACACCCACCCACCGTGGCGTCTGACATTCAACCACTAGGACAAGATTCCGTGGGCCTCAGAAAATCGTTTTTAACCTGGCAGACATCACAGATCTCCTGAGAGTTTGCCAGAAGTTGTGGAGTCACCACCCCCACACCACACCATTTCCTATACACTCAAAGAAAAATTCACTTACCACTTGGCATGCTGTTGCAGGACTTTCAGAGACTCTGTAAAGCCCAGCCCAGTTTAGCAAACCCTGACCTGAGGGCAATGCATTAAATGAGTAGCTATGTAACTAAATTTGGGAGCTTTCTTCAACAGCAGGTACTTTAAAAAGGATTTTTTATGTTGAGGGAAGAAGTGGAGGTTAAAGATAGCAAATTATCAGGATGAGAGCCATGGAGTAAAGAATTCCTCTGTTTCACTGAGCCCCATCCTTTACCCAGGATGGACGGTAGCTTTCACCACCCGGCGGAGAATCCCAAACCCCTCCCCTCTGTGCTCACAAGACTTGGCCTTCAACACAAGACACTGCTGGTTCAGGCCACTCTTTGGTCAGCATCCCTAAGAGTCACCTGGGAATCACACAGGACTCTGCCGCTACGTGCACCTGGGCCAAGACAGCTCTTCCTACCCTCCCCCCAACAAAGGGATAGGGAGAGTTCTGCTAAGAAATCATATCTCCACCCCATCCTGGCCCACCCTCCATTCCAGGGCACTTGATCCTTCAAGGACATCACCATGCCCAACCACATCCTTGCAGACTTTTAAATTCTGAACTCCTGGGATGGCCAGGAGATTGGACGCAAATCCTTAAATGAATTCGGGAATAAAAACAATTTAATCCAGTCCACTGTGCTTCCTCCTCACCTGTAGAACCCAGAAGAGAGATCAGGCAGGCTTTCACCACTACTGGTGCTTCTTGCCCTAAGTAAAATGTGAAATGTGTTTGGAAACAGAATGAGCATGTTGGACTCTGCAGCTCGCCCCAGCCCTACCCTCTGAAAAGGGACACAGTGTAGCAGCCCGCACAAGTAGAAAACCTTGTGCTGGAGCCTGAAAATCAATTTCCTGAGCCCACAGAAGGAAGGCTCTCCATGCCAGGACCTCAGCCCCGTATACAGAGGATGAAGTGGAAAAGTTGCTGCTTCTTGGCCATAACTCAAGACAGCCTGCAGGTGAGAGAAAGAGAGAGCGAGAAAGAGTGAGAGAGAAACAGAGTGGGAATGGGAAGGAATTTTTACCTTTTTATACAGAATGACGCTACTACTGGTGTCACCATTTGGGTTCCTTTGCAACAAGAATAGGTGACAAAGGGAACCAGAAGAAAAGTTTGGGTACCCGAGGACTTTCTAAGCATAGCTATGATTTTAAAGAGTTGGATGAAACACCCAATGTGGGCATCGAATCAGATGAATTCCTGAGAGTTTTCAGGTGCATATGCTCACGTGTGCCCAGAGGTGTTTGAGAACACACATGTGGTGTTGCACAAGTCTTTCTGTATATGTGTGTGCATCTGTGTTCGCGCTCACGGGCTTTATAAGGGACTGATGTCAGTGTCTACCTGAGTAGGTAAGCTCAATGAGCAGAGTGAGAGGAGGGAATACTTTCGTACCAAGCAACCGCAGTGCTTTAAGAGCTTTCTAGCGCTGCTCTTTAACAATCCCACCTTCTTTCACATCCCTTTAAATTCACCTGGAGAAACCCCGGATTCCCCGTTCCATGGTGAAAGGGTACTGATTTTGAAAGCATTATCTCAACCTTATAATTATAAATCAAGAGTCAGAAAATCCAGCCCACCATTTTCTTCTGATGACGGGAGAGGCGAGCAGGTGCAACAGAGACCATGTGGGCCACGCTATCTGGCCCAGTTCTTGTGAAGTTTGCACACCCCCAGCGATTGGCCTTGCCTGTTCGAGATAATTCCACCTCCATGCTCCATGCTACTCACCTCACCAAGGCTAAAACTGACACAATGGAGCAGAAAACGGGGTGCTCAATTTTAACTCAGAAGTCAAGTTCAAGGGCAGATGTTCCCTGGAAAGCTACTGGGATGTTCTTTCTTCTCGGGCCCATGTTTTGGGTGGAGGAGCTGACTTCTTCCTCAACCAGTTCAAATGCTGAAGGCAAGGTACTGACCTCCTGAGCAGGCACAGAATCTAGCTCTGGACCTGCTGCTACCTAACGTCTCTGGGCCTGTTGATACGATCGATAATTGCCAAGTATATGGCATTACTGCTATTGTAACTCATTTCTAAGGGTGTGCTTCCTCTGGATCCACGTAAGTTATCTTCCCTTCTCCATTTGTCTGTCTTAGAGATACAACCGAACCCCACATCACTATGACTATGCCACGTTACACCATTTTCGTCTCTGATGTTGTGAGAGCTCTCCAGTCACCAAATCCTTTTGAGCTCAGCAAACCCAGAAGACAAATACAGACTTATATGGCCACAGGTACTACTGCGTAAGAGGAATCAGAAGACAGAATCTTTGGGGATGATGAGCAGGCATGTGTAGGTATGGCATACATGCACTCTTGGGAAGCCTAGCTTTTTCTTCTGAGTCCACCGACATTCAGAAATTAGGCGTTGCAGGTCACTTAGCTGAGAACATGAGGTATGTCATGGAACCTCCCATGTTCGGCTTCCTCAAAACTAAAGAGGCATGTGGGGCATGTGACCAGCTTTCCTGCTGGCCCCTAGGAGACTGCAGGCCACCACCTGTAGAAGCCTAGAGCTTCTCACCCTAGAGGTGCTAACCACCACATCAAGGCTTAGCAATATCTTCCCCATCCATCTCTGTTCCAAAGTTGCAATCAGTATGAAACTCCATCTTCCCTAACTCTGACATTATAAATAATGGATGCGGTGTCATGCTCTGTGTCATGTTTCCTAGAGGACAGAGGGAGGAGACTGGGGGGCTCCAGCTGGAGGTGTGATCTCACCCTCTGGCCACACTCTGCTCTGGCAGTGGTGAGTCCTCCTCCTCCTCCTCTACAGAACTGTAGCCTGGCTATTCTCTTGGACTCTGCACATGCCGTCTTTCTTCCAAAGACGTTTATTATGACACATAATGTGAATAAAGGTTGGAACTGTCCACTGTACTCTGATTTGCTATAACTGTCACTTACAATGCTTGCTTCTCATTTATACCCAAAATGAAACTCTCCAGCATGGCACCAATACCACCAAGTACTCTTCCAGAAGAGAAGGATTTTGCTTTCAGCTGCATCTCTGCTCAGCTCTGATAGGAGGCGGCCTGGAAGCAGGGGCTCGAGACCCCATGCTGGTGCTGCACTGGGAAGTAGACAATGAATGAGCACGGTGGTCACTCTCAAGGGGCGCTGTGCGCACTTTTAATGAAAGGTGGAGCTCTGCCTCGGAGACCGTGATGACTGAGGAGGAGCACGCACCCTCCATCGCTGACGTCCTCGAAACAACTGACAGGCTGAGATAAATCAGTGTGTGTACTTCCTTCCCTTTCTACCGCCCCTGCAGGAAGGAGACCTCATTGCCTTTGAGAAGATGAGACAAAGAGAGATGCAAGGGGAGATGGATGTATCCTGGGCATGTTGATCCTTCAGTGTAAAATTAAGAAAACAAAGGCTGGGGATGGAACTCGGGGGGAGGCAGGAGGAAGGTGCAGAAATGAGATGAGGCAAGCACTTTGTCAGAGAAAAGGTTTCCGGCAGCATGAAACTGTATTTATAGTAACATACCTTAAAAAGATGCACACTCTCTAATCCAACTGCATTAGCTCCTCCACAAGCCAGTTTCCCACAAGGCATGGCACATGCTAAGACTCCATTTACTAGGCCATAATTTGATTTCTTCATCTATCTGGGTACCTTGGCACTGGGAAGAGGGGCATTCCTGGTCATCGAATGACGAGGCCTATGCCCCATGTAAAGAGGGAACATGTGAAGGTCTCTGGGCAGGGCAGGGTTAGCTCACCTGGGATTGGCAAAGAGCAAAGGCAGATCCATCCAGGCAGGAAGCTGGTCAATGGCACAGGGACACGTGCAGGCTAAGCTGTGTTGGGTCAGGCCTGGTTTTGAGACACGAGTCTTAGATCCTCGCCCTTTATTCTGCCACTCTGTGAGTCTGAGAAGTCACTGAATGTTCCTGCACTTCCATTTCTCTCTGTGTCCAATGACATATATAAGTTCTGTCCTCCAAATTCACTCTCTGTGGGTAATGATGAGGACATTCTTCAGACTTCCCTGTGAAAACGGTGCCATTCTTACATAGAGTGTTTCTTCCTAAGCTACAGCAAAACTTTCCCAGTATTTCCTCTCAAGCTAAAGAACAAGCCATGAGGGGTGCCTGAGTGGCTCATATGGTTAAGCCACCTAGCCCCGCATCCGGCTCCCAGCTCAGCAGGGAGTCTGCTTCTCCCTTTGCCTCTGCCACTCTCCCCTGCTCATGCTCTCTCTCTCTCTCTCACATGAATAAATAAAATCTTAAAAAAAAAAAAAAAGAACAAGCTATGAGAATTCACAAATGTGGCCCCAAAGAAGGCACTACCTAAGGTCATTAGTGACAACTGATTTCTCACACATTTGGAGGATAATCAGCTTTGGGTTCTAATCCAAAACATGGACATGTCCCTGTGTGCATGAGGAACAAGGGAGGAGGGTATGGTGGAATGGAGGGGGAGGTGCTAAGAAGGAAGATGAGGAATGGAAATAGAGACAAAGGCCCGCTGGAGATAAAGCAACTAAAACTACAAGAAGGATTAAACTTAAGAAATCAGAGTGGCGGAACTTACTTGGACAGGCACTGTGATTTCTCCCAGAGAAGTCACCAGTGACTGGTGTGGTCATTTTTAAGAATCTGGAGACAAATCCCACCATGAAAGGTGATGGCTGCTAAAACACAATTGTATTTATAGCCTTCCTGTCATCTGCTAAATGTTCTCCTGATTATATGTCAAGGCCTGGTTTCTTTGAGATGCCCAGTCTTCCATAAGCCCGTGTTAGCCTTCCACAATTAGGTCATCTCATTTGGAATTGTACTATTTGGACTCTCTTCCTCTCTCTCATAAAGCCTTCCATGGAATGGCCACTGGGGATGCTGTCAGGAACAAAAGCTGATGCTAGCCAGGCTCACTGCCTGCTGATGATGTCCACATGATATCTGCAACACGTGTCCTTAACATGTTGGCTTGAGGGTCCCACCACAGTTCCAAGGCATGTTTCTGTTTAATGAGGAGAGGCAAGTGATTCTGGAGATGAAAGGAATTCAAGAGATGAAAAATACACTCTTAGCACTTTCAAAATATAATTCCATCCCGCAGTGGGAGATGTCAACAGGAAGTGCTTGGGGCAATATATGATGGACGGGGTCTGCTGTAGTAGGCTTAGGGACAGAAGGCAGAGTGGCAGTGGACGCCTTGAGCAAAGGCAAAGACCAGATCTGAGGGTCTGATTATCAATGGTCTGTGACACAGATATGGGGTGTGAGGAAATGTATTCAGAGGAAGTAAAATCTGTAACACCCAAGGTTCCAGGCAGGAAAACATCTGAGCTTGTGGCAGTTCAGGTGAAAGTGGAGGAGAGAGAGCCTGGGGCCTGCACACCCTAAGGCGTCTCTTCCATGAAGCCCTGTATCACTGATAACCCCAGAATGCTCAGCTGCCTGCTTTTAAGGTGTCTTTGAACCAAAACACACGTAATAGGATTATGTATTCGTTGATGAAATGTTATGACCAGAGGCTCACAGGAACCTAACCCTGTATTTCCCCTAGGAGCAGTAGTCGACCATTCACTAATTCAGCATTCCCAGGGACTTAGGAAACATAACTACTGCAAATAACGGGAGTCATGTGATGCTGATGGTGTGGAAGTAGGGACCAGCATGGGGGACTTCTATGTTTGAGCAGGGAAAGGAGAGAAGACAGAGTAGGTAAGTGGGGGACCTGGTGATAGAAAGGGCTGGGAAGCAGGAAATGTGGGACTAAATAGGCCAGCTTGTTCAGGAAGGTCCCTAACCCAGTATGCCAGAAAACAACAGCTTCTCCCAGAACTCTGTGCAGGTTGCTGCTACCTAAGCACAGTGCTATGATCACTAATTAATAAGCACATTGAAAACCCAGGCAGGCAGACCCACAGTTAAGAGGCCACAGAGACCCAGAGAGGGCGTCTCAAGGGGCTGCCTCTTTGCAGTCCAGTTTATAACTCTTCAGGGAAGGTTAAGCTCCAGCCTTGTTATTTTCCTTCTGGGATTAAAAAGAGAACCGTAGTTTCCTGCCCTATTAAGCCAGTGCCTTTCATGATCATTAAAATACCTTTAAATACTTTATTTCTCCCCCTTAAAGTGTTCCAGGCATAAGGGAAGCTCTCCTTCCACATAACCTTGCTCCAAAATAACAAACACATGATGCCATTTCAATTTGGCTTCTCTCTTCTTCCCTTTTGGGTGTTCAGAAATAGCCACTTACAAACACATGAAGGCATTTGCCTCAGTGGTAAATATGTCTTACATGTCGATTTCAGCAGGCGATTCTCTGCAGATGTGCACATGTGTGCTCATTTCCTGCCCTCCAAAACTATTTTTTTTTTTGGTTGTGGACATATGGTGAGCAATAGTTGGAATAGTTATTCAGGGTGCAGACTCTCCTCTGGGATCCGTGGGACAAATCTTGCTCCTTCTGTCAAGTCGGAATCACCAAGAATGTATTGAGCACTGAAATGCACAAGGGGTTTTAATCATGGTTGCATGCTTACCATCATACTCATAATAAAATCATTAACAGTCCTCCATGGCGTGTTAATGGTCAAATGGATAATAACTAATGAAGCAGCTCAGAGTTTTTAAGAGCTTAACTATGATCCAGGTACTATTCTATGTAACTTGTAGGTATTCAGTAATTTAATTCTTGTAACAACCCTAAGAAGTAATTATTAATATTATTGCCATTTTATATATAATGAAACTAGGGCAGGGAGAGTTTGTCAAGGCAGGTAACTCATCTAAATCCAGAATTCAAAGGATGGATGGGATTGTGATTCAGATAATTTATTGACATAATAATTAGAATTTGAATTTCATGTATTCTCCACCTTGTTGTACAAATCCTACCTCTTTTAAGGAAGCCAAGCTCCGGTGCCCCCTGGGCTCTGGAAGATTTGTGGAGCAGGTTGGAAGCCGAAGATTCAGAAGGGTCCCCCCCCTCTTTCTGACATCCATGAAAGCCTAAATTCACTAGAGAGGTTATGCCAAAGTCCTGGGGGCACCGAGGGAAGTGAGTGGTTTTGATGGAGCTAGAGAGAGGAGGGGCGGCTCCACGATGGGACAAGGAGGGTACCCGCAGGTGCTGGGAAGGCAGAGACCCAGGCCCCAAGCCCCAGGAGTGCAAGACCCCAGAGGCCAATAGCTGTGTGGTCTCCCTGGAAGGTCCAATGTGGGCAATTGGGCAGACCCTGCAAAGCCTGAGAGTGACAGAGTCTGCCATCTTTGTGGACGACATGGGCTTGGGGAGAAAGACATCTCAAATAAGCACAACAGACTGAAAACCAGAGGCCCTTCCTCCAGTGTCCAGCTACAGGGAGGCTTGTAACCCCGAGGAACACCCTAATCTATGCAATTTGAATGACTATCATTCTGGGCAGACAGAGGTTTATAGTCAGATTTTATTTGAGTTAAAGAAAATTATGAAATGGGCCATTTTTGCAGACCTGACTTGGTAGCCTGAGAGTCTTCTACCCCTTAAGGAATGTTTAGAGATTTCACAGGGGAGAAGGGAGGAACTTGGGCACTTACAGGAAAAGCCAAGGTTAGAGAAGCAGAAGGAAGGAGAGGAGCATCCGGGCAGATGCCAGAGAGGGGCCGCCTGTGAGGACAGAATGGAAGCATGAGGTCTGAGCAGAGACCACGAGCAGCCCAGGCTGGAATGGAGGGAGGAATCAAGCCTGTGGAGAGAGAAGGTGTCAGGGGGCTGTGTCTCCAGGATCAGGGGTGTGGGCGTGCCTTTAGTGCCCTTCCCCATTAAGGCCTGCTTTGCCAGCACACTGTGTCAGTATGTTGTCAAGTCACTTTGAGCCAAGAACACTGGGTATCATCCTGATCCCTACGAAGCAGTCATGTGCCTTTCTGCCTCTTGGCTCTATCCATGCTTTCATCCTTGCAGTACTTCTTCTCTTTGTTCCTACCCCAACCCTGCTCAGCATCCCCCACCCTCACCCCTACCCCCAGAGATAACCAACAAGATCCCCACTGTCATTCAAGGTTTACTCCAACTACCACCTCCTATGCAAAGCTCACTCTGACCCCATCGGGGTACCCAATTCTCCTTCCCCTGTGGTCACACAACTTTCTGATGAACCATGATTTAATAACTTTTCATGTTGCCCTGTGCACTTCATAATGGCAGGAACCATGTTCTCTTTCACTCTGGGAACCTCCCTGTGTCTGGCACATCTGAGACAACAAATACTCCTCAGACAAACATAGCAGAGCTGGGGTAGGGCAGGGTCAGCCTGCACACGGTGGGAATGTCAGGATGTCTTATGAACATCACATCACCCTCAATCCTCAGCCCTACCCACCTCTGCCCATGGTGCACCCAACCCCTGGTAACTCTCGTGCTCATTCCTCTGGGTTATCGCTGGAGGGGCTGCTCAAGGGCAAGTACTTCACCGGGGCAGGGGACAACACATCATCCATTGTCTCCAGTGTCACAATACAGAGCATGACCCAAGGGAATCAGACAGGGGAGGGAGAAGCCTTGACACAGAAGAAGTAAAAACCAACCCAACTGTAGGAGATAAGGATCAGAGTAACGAGGGCAGCTGTGGGCGAGCACCACTCTGGAAGGCCTCAGAACACGTGAGGCAGCATCAGAGCTCAGAGTTTCAGAACAGAAGAGGGAAATATGGCCAAAAAAGGAGAGGCAGATGCAGAAAATCTCCCCTTCCCTGGGGCAGAGGATTTGAGCAGCCGTTGGGCACGGCCTAAGGTAATGCAAGAGAACCAGGCCTTCTCGCGAGTCCAGACAAAAAAATCAGCCCTTCTCACTGCACCGGGGCATGTGCACAAGCAGCAGCCTCATACAGAAAGAGCATGGGACTTCCATTCAGGGGAACTGGGCTTTCATTTTGACTGCTCCACTAATTAGTTGTGTGACCCTGGGCAAGCCACTCTACCTCTCTGGGCCTCCATTTCCTCATTTATAGAATGAGTGGGTTGAGCTAGAGAGAGACGGTTAACTTACTATATAGCCCTTTTTAGCCCCAACATTTCTAAGATGTCATTCACTCCCCAACACAGCCGTAACTTGACAGCCTTTGAGGCTTCCCTTCCTCCATCCAGGCCAACACCTAGATGGGAGAGGGAAAGTGCATGCATTAGAACCCAGAAGCATTTTGGGAAATGGTGTAAGCAAAACATCCAAGACATTTATCAAGAAAATCTGAATATCAACCATTAAGCCCCAGGCCGAGGGGAGCTGGGAATATTTCAGGGCACATTAACCACTGTTGTGGTAAGTAATTATGCACACTGACTTTGAATCTGTTTCAACGGTCACATCTCAGAGTGTAATTCCTGCACTGCTTCCAGGGAGGGAGGGACCCGAGCAAGTGCTAACGAGTCTTCCTAGAGTCTGAACTGTGGACTGGTAATAGCTGGCATTTCAAAAATGTAGCCTTTTGTTTCCTGAAAAACTGCTTAAAAGCATTCAACTCCCCCATCTCTGATCCTTCTCTGAAAAAGAAAACAATAAATATGATTTCAATCCATTGTGTTAATATCAGGATGCACACACAGAAGTCTCTGGATCCAGCACTGAGCATCTGTGATGCCAACCACTTACAAGAGACAGAAAGAGGACATTAACACTTTCTGGTCTCTTGAGAAGTAAGAGTTCAGTGGTCACTTGTTCTAAATACGTAAGTGGAAAAAAGATTTTATATATAGGGGCAGGGTTATTTGAAAACAAAAACTGACAAAAATGTATTAGAATAATTTGACAGATTTGGATGTGTATTTTGCCTGAAAATAATTTATCTCTGCAGAGACACCCATCAGTGAAACTGCTAGCCTAACTGATCTAAATTCCCACTGTTTGCCATTTGCTCAAAACCTTATCCATGTCCCAATTAAAATCTCTGCTGGCAAACACTATGAGAGATGTCAGAGCAATTTTCATAAAAGAGTAAAAGAAGAAGATCACACAGAATTTTTAACAATCTATTAGTTGGCACAAAGGCAAAGAAGGATGTGGGTAGACCCTATTGGGGAGTTGGTACTTGAAGGATTATTTTTCTCATCATCAAATCTTGGCCTTCTTAGATTAGAGAGTTCATCCAAGCAAGCAATCTATCAATCACAATCATTTACCCAAAAGCTAATAGGGAAAAGAGTTAATGTTACAAATTTTTGGAGGTAAAGATGAGGCATACGACATAAGGCCCTGCCACCCAAAGTGTGGCCTCATACCAGAGCATCCCAGCATCACTTGGGAGCCTGTTAGAAATGAAGAATCTCAGGTTCCACCCGGGCCTACTAAATCAGAATCTGCATTACAACAAAGTGCCAGGTTGAAGTGATTCATATCTTTATTAAGGTTTGAGAAGCTTAAGTAGTATACATGGATTTAAGAAACTGAAAGCAAGTGTGTGTGTGTGTGTGTGTGTGTGTGTGTGTGTGTGTGTGTGTGTTGGGGGGGTGGTGTGGATATGTGTGAGGGGGTATATGTTGGGGAAAAAAAGTGTCAGGTGCAGAGTGTAAATGTGGAATTGGGATTTTGAAACCATCCAGTTTATTCTAGGCCCATCCTCCTAGCCAGCAAGCTGTTCTACCTCAGAGATCATCTCCATGGTGAATACCAGTCTCTACTACAGCATCTACAGTAATAGGCACCTCATTCATTCTCATGGGGCAACCCATTCTGTTTTCAGGAGTTAGCCCATTTTCAAAGACTTGGAATGATTCACATGTTGTGACAAGTTGACACCTTGAAGTGATTCTAGATCTCTCTGTAATATGTGCAAACATCCCTTACTTTTCTCCATTCAGTCCTTCAAGTACCTGGAGATGGCTCTTGTAACTGCTCTTAAACTGGACTGTCCTTTGCAAGGATAGGATTGTCAGCTCCAGGCCATGATCACCAAAGAGAAATCCTCTGTCAGACTAGTTGTGTGACCCTGGCCACGGTACAAAGTTACTAAACCTTCGTGTACATGTCAGTTTTCTCATCTCTAAAATAGGGTAAGGGATAGTACCTGTCTCATGAGTTTTGTGAAGATCGGATAAAATAATCCATATGATGCCCCTAGTCAATGCTTGACAACACACATGAGTGCTCAATGGATGTCACCTATTATTAATCCCAACTTAAACACGCTTTGTTCAAAAAAAGGCATCAGAGAAAAGGTAAATTGTCTCTTTAAAAGGAGAGACAGAATCCAAGTCAGCCAAGAGAGCATTCTGGGGGACTAAGACCTGATAGCACAAAGTATCAGAGTTGGAAATGCTGAAATAGAAAACAGTAAATGGTTCAGTCTGACTGGAGTGGAAGGTGTGCGAACCAGTCAGAGAAAAACCTAAAAGGTAAGCGAAGGACAGATGATGTTTCCCAACAGTATGACTCTGAGAAGGGAGGGCTGGGAGCTGGGCAACATGAGACTCTCCAAGGCACTATTTTAACTGAATCTGGAGCCTCAGCAATGGCTCAGAGGATGACACAGGGCTCTGAGGTCAGAAGGTATGAGCGTGCACTATGTATCAGCTTAAACCATATGCTGTCATCGACATTAGGTTGCTTTCAACCTAGGAGAACAACAGTTACATTTGGTTCAACCTAATACAAGTCCTTCCTTACCTTTAATGTGTCAGGTGTGTAGGGAGAGTGGGGGAGTAGAGGGAAGCCAATCTGCCCTCTGCACCCCACCCCACCCCAAGCCTTCCTCAGAAGGTGAGCAAGCCCATGTAAAAGAGACTTGGAGGCACAGGAATGACAAGTTGAGTAAATCTAAGGTATTGTTAGTTTCTGGGTCTCCCAGACCCCTGGCACCACAGTGGTCAGAAGCAGCTTTGTCTCACATAGCCACTTTCCAGAAGCATCCGTAGTTCACTGCTGACGTCGGCAACCCAAGAACTTTCTTACCCCCTGCCCAACTCTCACCCAGGCTTTAAATGGTAGCTTTGCATAGAGCGTTTGCAATCATTTGGTTAAAAACTAAATTCAAAACCAAACCAAACCACAGGCTCCTTCTGATGGCCTGAAAGGACTGTTTAGGAGAAGGCAAGAGAGAGAAGCAATTTATTAAAAAGAGGGAAAAAATGCTAACAAGATACTTCAAAATAACGGCAGCTGCATGCACTTGCAGTATGTGAGGGCCTCGCCTGGGCCCATTTTGGTAACGACGGCAAACCGTGCTCTCTCTTTCCCAGGCATGTGTTTAAAGCGCTCTGCGAATTATTTCATGTTGGATCGAGCTTCATTACTCACAGTTCATATTTGGTCTAAATTACAGTAAATGTTATTTCAAGGTTTACAAGTTAATTATTATAGTATAGTATTTACTCCATTATATAGTAATTACTGCAGTATCTAACGCCTAAAGGGTTTTCCCCCATATATGAAGGATGCAGAATATTTTAGAGTTTTTTCAAGCAGAACAGGGCTCACTGGGGTGTGTGTGCGAGTGTACATGTGGGGTGGGGGCTGGGAAGATGGGACCCAGAGATTTGCCTGCAAATGCCCACATTCTTTCAGATGCAGGGCTACAGCAGCTCCCCACAACCCCCGCAAGCAGCCGAGCTCGCTCGCTTTAACCGCCCCATAAAGTAGCATGTCCTGTTCGTTGGGGCTAAAGAGATTGTGGCGACTCCCACAGATATGCACGATGTCCATCTCACCTCCAGCATGCCGAACTGTACAGCGCCGAACAAAAAACCCTTCCAACCTACAGATGAACAAAAATTAGGTTCGTTCATCTCTGGGAGGCAGCTGCCTGAGAGACCTCATTTGCAATCTGGCTCCCCCTCTTTTGGCTCGTGGTGAGAGCTTAAATGGTCTCCTTACATAGACTCTCTCCCCCAGCACCCCACCCTTGCCACAGAAGGGTCAGCTATGTGACACCAGATAGCCCCCTGCTCTGGGCTACATTTACACCTCTTCACTCCATTCCAGCCTCATTCTTTGTTCTGGCTGCCAAACCCAAAATGGATTCCATAAGTATCCTGCTTCCCAAATGTTGGTCCAAATGGCAGCCTGCAGGTCTGGGAACCCTAGGGGCCTGACAGGCAGTTGAGCTGAATGACAGGCTTGGGATCAAACCACATTTTTGTCCTCTGACTGCAGCTGAGCATCTTGGGCTGGTCAGACACAGCTTCCTCCTCTGATGTCCTCTCCTCCACAGAAGCCTGACCACTATTACCTTGATAAATGCGGAGCAGATGGAAAAGGAGAATTTGGCGATCACAGAAGCATCATGTCCCTTGACTCTGGCCCCTCTTCAGGAGGAGAGAAAATGATCAGAGACCAGGTGAGTCAAGGTGCCTTGAGTGAGCACCTACTGTGTATCTAGCCCTGAGGCTGGCACAGCTGGAAAGGAGAAATGGTTGGCATTTCTAGCACATGCTTTCTTCCACTGCAAAGGATTCCATACCTCAGCCTTTTCACTGTCAGGGGAGGCAGAGACAGAGGAGGTGGAGGGGGAGAAACTGCTAGTGTGTTTCCTCCTAAAATGCTCTTGACACATTTTCCTTTTGGCAGGTGGTGGCAAAAACCTACAACTGGAAGGTTTAAGTAAAAATGTTCCTGGAGCTCCAGATGGGTGTCCAGTTTTCAGGTAGCTGCTCCTGCACTGAGACACACGACTTGCACTCCTTGGACTGGCTTAAAATGGGCCCCAGCAATGGCTCAAGTGAAGAGGGTTTGGCCAGTGGGCACTGGAGGGTGCTTACCCCTGACCTTTCTCATTGCCCTGGCCCTCTCCTTAACTGCTATGGCAGCAGCTGGCTCCTCATCAGCCAATACATCCCCCTCCCTTGGCTTCCCATCCTCCCTATCTTTGCAAAATGGACATCCTGGTATATCTAGGGGTCCTTTCAATCCACTAGTGGTTACCTATTACTCATGGCATAGGTCCCACTTCCTTGAATGGCTAACCACACCTCACACGGCTGGGTTCTGCCTGCCCCTCCTGCCTCCCCTCACCGTTATCTGTCCTGCAGTTTTTAAGGTCCAGCCACTTGGGCCTCTGTTTAGTCCCTTGACTCTTCTTCTGCCCTTTCCCCCTTTGGGAGTTTACTTATGCTGCTCCTACCACCTTCCCCACCCTACTCCTCTCTGACCTCCTTCCAGTGGCTTTCTCTGACCCATCTGTCCTTCAGGTCCCAGCTCAGGGATCTTCCCAGACATCTAGAACTCAGGCAGTTCCCTGTTCTGACCCCTCCAATGACTCACATAAATTCTCACTATCAACACTCATCATACTCTGTTGTAGTCAGCTGTTAATTGCCTTTCTGCTCAGCTAGACCAGAAGCTCTGTGAGGGCAGAGATCACATCTACCCTGCTCATTCCCAGCAACTAATAAAGTGATGGCCAATGGTTTTGCCATGTCAATGGCAATGACATGTTTACTGAAAGAAAGCATTCTTGAGTGAATCCCAAATATGCCTAGTGAAAAAGGCAGTTTAATGTATCAACTGAGTAGAGAAACCTGGTAATAATAATAATGAGTTTATACATATTGAGCCCTCACAATATGCCAAACACCGTACATATCTTTACATTTCACAACAATATGATATGAGGTAGGTGCTCTTATTATACCTCTTTTACAGGAGAAAACTGAGGTGCAGGGAAGGTAAGCAATATACCTAAAGGCGCCCAACTCATAAGGGGTGGGACCATGATACAATTCCAAGCACCTGGATCCAGAGCCCACACATCGAACCATTCTGCTAGGCTGCATCTTGCTGAGCTGGATATGGATGAGAATAAAGGGCATCAGGCACAACCCAGTCCTTTCCCTCCTTCTCCTACTGTCTCTCTGTGAACAAACCCTTGCTATAATGAACATATATTTAATGGGAGAAGAGAATAAAGCGTATCAGCTCCTTAATCACTTCATACGCATCTTTCACTACCTGTCACATCTTTATAATATAGTCAAAGCATTTTCAGCAGCAAAGATAATTTAAAAAAAAAAAAAAGTAACAAGTTTGGGCAGAACAAATGGTTATCAGAGAGGAGGGACTCATATTTGTCCCCACCAATCCTGTAAGTGCCAAACTCAAGCCTGGGACCTCTGGAAAGAAGGGGTCTCCTCCTTTTCTCCTTGAAAGCATCTCCTCACCATTCCCTGCTCCTCCCACATCCCTCTCCACAAATGCACGCTCACAGGAGACATACACATGAAGACTTGCACTAGAGAAGAGGCAGAGGGGTGTGAGGTGCTCATAAAGTTCATTAGGAATTTCATCAGAAGGTAAAACCCCCAGCAGAGTTTTAGTATCCAGCTGTGCCCAGCCACCAAATTTCAGAGAGCAAATGGACTTGAGATAAGAAGAATCCATGAGGCCATCCCTGGTTCTGGAGGCCTCCATTCCTTTCTTGTCTCTAATGTCACCACCTTGGATTCCCAGCACAGGAATCCGGTCCCCATCTATTTGCCTCATTCTTCTTTCTATGGATGCAACTATTCTAGCAAGCTCTGGAAGATTTCTGTCCAGTAAGACTTTATCCCATAAAGAGTTTTCATTCATAAATGTTAAATACAAATAAGTATTGTTTTGTTCCCAAGCACTTTACCGAACTGCCAATTAATCAAGTTTCTTTCCATATTTCACTTTCTTTTATCTGTGTGGCAACAAATAATCATTTCTACTCTTGAATGTAACTATTTACTTGGACATCGTGGAGTTAGCCAAGCCACTGGCTATCTTAGGAGGATGCAGTGTGTCCCTCTTCCTGTGGTGCCAATTGCTGTTTGTATTGACTCCAAGCTGAGCTACCTCCAGTCTACAATATCCTTGAGTGGTCCTGACTTTGACAAACCAAGGGAAAGAGATTATACTTCAGAGTCACAGTCGCCCTAGGTATAATCCTGGCCTCAGCATTCCCAAATACTTTACACAACAGGGATAAGATAGAAAGAGTACAGAATGTGCTTTCCATAACATCTGGTATAGAGAAAGCATTCAAGTAACAGTCACTCTGTTTATTTATGATGATTTTTACTTACGGTACCATACAGCAAGCTCATAGGACATATGCTATCCTGCTGCCCAAGGCCTGCTAGTGACGTTTAGAATATAGAGGGTGAGCAGATACTTAAATGTTTTTCCTGATATCATTGGTGTGAAAAATCATCATGGTTGGGCTTTAAAGGATGGTTTGAAAGAAAAATCAGGGTGTGTGTTGCCCCCAGTCTCAACCACAAAATCCATGAAGTTTGACTCTCTTCTCTAGGCTTAATTAGGCTACATCAAAAGAGTTCTTCCCAGCCACTCCACTGTGGGGATAAATTCCATTAGTGACCCTGCTGAAGCAGATGTCCTTGGGAACACTTCCTCCTGCTGTAACCCCCTGTCCTATATCTGACATGTGTCCCTGGGAGACACGGCACCCTCCTGAAGCTGCAGCATCCTGAGCTGACGGGAGAAATCTGACCTATAGCCACCAGCACACGGTTGAACGAGGCTTTTATGTTTATGTTATTCCATAATCTATTTAAACTTTCCCAGTGTAACTGGAAGAAAGAAGATCAGTAATGCTAATGCCTGTGGTTAATATTTTTCTTATTTTTTAAAACTCTGAATCCTGTGGAATACGAGAAAAGGAGAGATACTGGCACAACCTATTACCTTCCACCTCAACTTCTTTTGTTCAAGTGCAGACACAGGACACGGAACACTTTTCTCTTTTGTGGGTGGTAGATTTTTTTTCTTCTTTACCAGTACCCAAATCATCTCCAAGTCCTTAGACCCATTAGCCTAATTAATATTAAGAACATATGCATATGCAAATAAGTCCCTCTCTGCCATATATTTCACTTTATAAGACAGGTTGAAGGGTGGTTGGGTGAGTCAATCAAATGTCATAAACTGGCTATGCATAAGAGCTCATTAATATTAATTGGGGCGTGGGCATTGTGCAGTAGTCCATGCCTCCATTAGAGATGGGCCCCTTGCTTTAATTGTTCCAAAGATTTTGAAAACCAAAGCCTCTGACCTGATTTAAATATGTAATTCCCCCCCCCCCAGGTAGTCTACTGAGCAGCATCAGAAAGGTATTAAAAAAATACAGAGCAGACCTTTTCTAAGACAGATGGCACACAATGAGGTTAGAAAAAGTATCTTGAGATCCAACCTGCAAGAACAAAAAAAAATTGCTTGCATTGTTGTTTTCATTATCTTGCTTCTGTCATTTCATGAGCTTTGTATCTTGCAAGGAAAGAAAGAAGGGAGAAAAACTGTGAAATTAATCTTTTGTGCATGGCCTGATAAAGAAGAGACATGCTCAGACAAAAGATAGACTGAGAGAAGGTACCGTGATTGATGACTAAAGTAAAGGTGTCAGAAGAGTATTATGTAAATTACTGGAGGCACACACCATTTCAGAGAGAATGAGAGGGAGAGCATGCAGGGGGAGCGAGGGAGAGGGAGAAGGCGAGAGAGGGAGTAAGGTACTGAGAGTGAAAAAAGGATTGCAGAGTCGATGTCACCAAAGAACTGGTCCCCAAACACCCATTTCTTGCCATCTTTCATCTCCTCCGACAAGCTCACCTCACATTCTGTCTGGGTTGCATGCTGTAACAAAGCGGGTGGGGGTGGGGGAAGAACTGTCAACATTAGCATGATTCTAGTCAAGGAAAGGTTTAGGGAAAGCAGTGTATGAAGTGAAATCGTCAAGGAGGGAAGTTTCAGTGAAAGGGGAAAGGGAGCCGGCTGGCAGACGCATGTGTCTCTGTGTGGAGCACGCCACAGGAGGCGGGGACAGGAGTCGGGCCACTCTCGTTCTTCACGCTAGAGATGGGCTGCGAAAAGGCCTGTGTCCTCCCCCCCAACCCCCCAGTCTCTGGTTAGATGTGCGCATCTGCGTCGGGTACCTGACAGGACCACTGTCCAAAGGCAGGTGGAGAGGGACTCAAAAGGCCAGGCGCCAGGAGTCACATTACAAATATCTCAATGTAATGAAATGAAGGCAAGTCTTGAAAATTGCCTCCATTTTCCTGACCAGAAGAGATGCAAAGCAACAGAAGGATCGTATTCCATTACGAGAATGGGCTTTGCCCCAGTGACCCTTGCATGCAGGCTGGTCTGCACCTCCTGTTATATGAGGTGCTCTTACAGTGTTCAAATAGCTCATGCTGAGAAGTCCAGCACTGGGACAGGTGGGTTTCTAAAAGAAAAAACATTCCAAATTCTTACAAAGCGTATCTGGAGATAGCAAGGTTGGTACTCGGGGAGAACTCACCAGACAGGCTGTTCACAGCCAGCACCCTTCTGACTGCAGTGACATCTGTCCCCATTTGTTGGGGCCTGCATGGTACTGCTGGCTAAATATTTTAAATAGCACCCTTCTGAAAAGTCCAGAGATGAAGCTAATGTCTAGATCAAGATTTTCTCCACACTGGCCCTCCCTTCTCAGCAGGGTATGAAGGTAAGGAGAATAAAATGAATCTCCATAGCACAGAGGGCCTCCAAGCACTTTCAAGATTATAGTCAAACCTCGACCTGCCATGAAACCCAAAATGCAATTAATTAATTAAAAAATAAATGATAAAATATGGGGTGCCTGGGTGGCTCAGTCGGTTAAGCACCTGCCTTCGGGTTGGGTCCTGATCCCAGGGTCCTGGATGGAGCCCCGCATCAGGCTCCCTGCTCCGCGGGGAGCCTGCTTCTCCCTCTGCCCCTCCCCCACCCTGCTTGTGTTCTCTCACTCTCTCTCAAATAAAGAAAATCTTTAAAAGAATAAAAAAATGATAAAATAAAATCTAAAGTAAATCTATGTGCAAATCCTGATTTTCCCATTTTGATTATTTTGGAAATCCTTCGAAATAGTAAATGACTGGGAGAATGAAAGAGGGGATAGAAGTGGACCAGATGGACACCTAGAAGTTGTTCCACAATATATTCCCATCAGGGATATCAACACCCAAAAATATAGTTCCCACTCCCACCCCCCCAGCCCTAGAGCTGTCTCTTCCTCCTCCGACTGCCTGACCATTCAGCCACAGCCACGCGCTGCTTCCTTTATGTATTGCACGGTCAATATTCCTCGAGTCCATCTGTGCACCAGATTCTCTGCTAGGGAATTGGGGATACAAAATTGAACAAGACACACTTTCTCCAGGGAAGTTAGCACTGCTTTCCAGGAGATAACCAGGTCCTTGTGACCATGTCCTATAGCTCACAGTACTCACTTCAACCTGGGATCAGGCCTTACTTATTTAAACTAACTTACCCAAAATGGGGCTTAGCCAGAGATCCACCTGAGCGTGCAGGCTGCACTAAGACAGGGCACTGTCCTTGAGAAGGCAAAAGGTACAGGGGAAAGATGTCTGTCTGCTTTCATCCTCACATGATTTACCTTTGAACTTCTTTAGGAATCCTTTGGTCACATGGGACAAACCTTCATTCGAAGAAACTCAAGGGAGAAGTTTTATTACAGGAGGTGCTCCGAGAACCCAAAAGGGACAAGTATATTTGGGCCTCACAAGATAACCGTAACTGTGGCCTAGAGAGGTGTCAAACTCCAATCTCTTATTGTCTCCATATTTATATCTCTGTCTTACTCAGGTAGCACATGAGATATTGACCATGCTTCTCTCTTTGTATCAATGTATTCCCCATCGCTCGCTGCAACCCCACTTCCTTTGCCGGTTTTCCTCACAGACCATGTTGAAGGTACCATAATGATGGTGATACTACTACAATAATAATAGCAAGCAACTGAGTAACTACCGGCACTGTTCCATGCACATAACACGGATATACATATTAACTACATATTAACTCATTGAACATAACAACATTATTTTTATCTTTCATTATTTTTTAGTTCCCTCGTTTATATTATTCATTTATGATTTATTATTAGGTATCATTATCTCTAATTTTCAGTTGTAAAAGCTGAGGCAGAGAGGTGACATGCCCAAGGCTGCCTCGCTGGGAAGTAAGTGGTAAGGCCGGCATGGGGGCCCTGGCAGACTAGCCCCACGAACTTTGCTTTCACCAGCTAAGTTAGATTGCCCAGAACCCACTGGTTCCCATGACCTTCCAGATCCAGCAGAGGAGAACTGCTATGTCCCAGCTGCAAATGTGCAAGAGGAAATAAATGGGGCAGCTTGAGAGGTGGGGCATCCCCGACACACTTAGGCATGGTCAGGGGCAGCACGTCAGGTGTATGTCATGCTGCAGGGGTGATACCAGACGATGGGATGTGAGTGTGAGGAATGCTAAGAGGTAAACATTGTTTATGCAAACATTCTCACTGAAAAAAATCTTTCAAATCAGGACTCCACCAATATAACAAAAAGGCTCAAAGAGGAAAGTTTGGGTGGCCACAGGACTAGAGGCAACTCATAATTGGCAAGAACAATACATATGTTTCTTGTAGGAAATCACATTTTAGCCTCTTGAATCCCAACTCCAAAAGGCCATCTCAAATTTGCTCTTCAGCTCAATGAAACGATGAGTAAAAGCTATTGGTGAGTGGCACAAAAGAGCAACAGAACAAAAAAGATTTTTGAATGGATGGGGTTCCTCGTGCTCCCCACTCCAAAGTCACTCACACCAGTGCAGAGTCCTGGGGCAGGCTGCCTCTGGGGCAGTGGTGAGCTGGACCAGATCTGACCGGGAAGCCAGGAGGCCTTAGTTCTACCGATGACTCCTTGGCCTCCTGATTCTGAGCCAGTCACCACACGTTCTGGCCTCAGTGCCCAGCACTGTAAGCTGGAACATTAGTATTTTTTCTCCCTCTCAGCTCTAAGCATCTGTGCCTCTCTCTAAAACCCCACACTTGAGTCCCAGAGCTACTCCCCTGGGTGACCAAGGGTTTCCAGCAGACACATTGATGTTCTGACTTCCTCAGGCCCTCTCTTCCTTCTCCCTGATCCATGGGTTCTCTGGAGGAAACAAAGCAATGACTGTAGACATGGTGGAAACAGCTTTCTGTGGAAACCATAAACAATTGGGAGAGACAGATCTCCTTCTCACCAAGTGTTCTCAGACACACTGGAAATGGTGAGCAGCTTCCCCGGGCAGGTCTCTGGTGTAGGCCCTGTCACAGTCGGTGCCATTTTGTTTTCTAACAGGTCCTTGCAGCCTTAGCCCTGAAGTCTTCTCGAGAAAGCTTTTTCCTTTCATATGTCTGACCTTATGATTCATCTGGCTCCTGTTTTAAAACCAATTATTACGTATTGTCTTTTGAATTTCACCCCTGACACCACTTTGCCCTGACTTAATTCTATGACTGGCTTTTATTCAAAACTTTCACTTCTGAGGAAGGTGTAAGAGCTGCAAATGGCCTTCTTCTAGAAGCCCTGAGTAAAACGGCAGTTCTGCTGATCAAAAATAGAGCACTGGCATTTTGATGCATGCTGCTAAAATATGTACTTGTTTCAAGTAATGTGGATAAAAGGAAAACCAAAACAAAGGCCTAAATGATGAGAGAGAAGTGGTTCCGGGTCATGACATCGCATATTAGGCTGAATCTTACCCCTGGGCTCTGAACCAGTATTACCACGTGTCTGTTAGGCCTTTCTATATGATAGTCCAGCCGATGCCACTGTCTCTTTCAGTATTCTTATAGTCCCTCTGGATGTTCACTGACTGTACACTGGTCTTCAACCTCAGTACACAATTATGCGACGAATCTATTCAATACTGTCTCATAAACGTCTCCCAAATTCACTCTCCTCTCTACACTCTGTCCAAATGGGTCTGGCACAGGTTTGCCTCCTCCCTCACCCAGGCTACTGGAAGCCTTGGCTTCTACATTGCTTCTCTTTGCTCCAGCTTTCCCTGTCTCTAGTTCATTCTCCACCATGCACCCATGTTCTCCTAAAACAAAGGTCTGTTCATGCCACTTGTCGGCTGCCAAACCTCCGACGGTTCCCCAGCGGGTGTAGAATAAGTTCAAACTCTTGGCAGAGGCATACTAATTCCTCTGCAGTCTGACCCCAACCTATTGTTTCAGCTCCTTCTTTTTTTCCACTTCACCCACTCACACAGCAGACGGTGGGCTCACTCCAGGTTTGACTCTTCCAGAACATACTCTGCACTTTCCTGCTTCTGCCTTTACCCATGGTACTCCCTCTCCCGAGAATGCCCTTTTCTCTACTCCCAGCCTCCATCAAACCTTGTCTAAACAAATGATACCCATCTGTCAGTCTCCAACATCCCCTAAAAATAACCTCTGCTCGTTCTCCAAGTATGGTTCACCATTCTCCCCCATGTGGTCCCTAAAACGGTATGTCTCAAAGCTGGGGAGCTTTTTAAAAAGCTAACTTCCCATTTTAATTCAATCAAAATCCCTAGGAATGAGGTCGTGGGGAGTCATCATTTTGAAGCCCCCTCCGCACCACCCCCCCAGGTTATTTTCATATTGCCCAGCTTTGAGAAGACTTGTTCAAATATTTGGTTTGTATCCCATCTACTTTTCACATCTAATTCGTATTTATTTATTGAGTAAATATACCATGAACAACAATTGTATTCTCTGTAGGAACACTGCAATGAGTCAGGCCCCCAAAATAAAAAGTAATAATAATATTGAAAAGGCATTATATTTTATCATGTTTTATAATCTATAAAACTACATTATAATACTGGGACACCTGGGTGGCTCAATCGGTTAAGCGTCTGACTTGTGATTTCGGCTCAGGTCATGATCTCACGGGTCATGAGATCTAGCCCTGCATTGGGCTCCACCCTCAGCGGGGAGTCTGCTTGAGATTCTCTCCCTATGCCCCTCCCCCCACTCGTGCTCACTTTCTCTCTCTCTCTAAAATAAATCTTTGAAAAATATACTATAATAAAACATAATACCTTATATTCTAGCCATTTGTGTGCATGTTTTTCTACTGCTATTCCTTGAGAAAGACTATTTCTCATCTATCTTTGAATCTTTTAGCACCTAATACAATGACTCATGTTGATAAACAGATGGTGATGTAATTAATTAATATATTTATTAATGTGTTAACTTTTGGATGAACGGAATGACATTTTATCTCCAAACTCATCTGGCCTGAAAGACACAGGAAGTCGTTCTTACACTGCTGACTCTGAAACAGTGTCTCACGCCATCACCTGAGGGACAAAGACTGGTGAGCCCCGACATTGGTCTGTGCCCATAGCCTGGACAGAGGAAAGCCTGCTGACCACTGAATCGAACTTCCACAGGCCCCACATGAGTTTGCTGACAAAGGCACAGACATAAGCTACACTCTGAATAACTCTTTAAGGAAGGGCAGATTACCAAATTAAGTTGTTTCCATTTTCCAAACACTGGCTCAGGCCCAGCTCTAAGAAAGAGGAAGGACGGGGATCCCTTCCACCTGCAGGCAAGGACAGGGAAGCCCAGAGTTCCATGTGAGGTAAGGGTACGTGCTGGCCCACTATCATAGCTGTGTGTGCCTGGGAGAGAAAATGATAAATAGGTGGAGCCCTTAGGAAGTTTCATTTTGTGCCTTTCCAAGAACTTTGGAAAAACTGAATGCTTCACACTCCACAACAATGAGCGTTTCAACTTTCAAAAGGAACCAACGTCCCTCTGAAGAAGTTCAGAAGAGTGAATGTTTTTTTCATGTTCAGGTTTCCTGATTTAAGAAATTCAAGGACCCACAAACATTTTCCAAATGGCATAGTCATATATGGCAACATCATTGTCATATTGCTTATAAAGGTAAATATTTGAAATGGTCACCTAAATCTTGCTGAGGTGAGAAATTAATAAAAATCACAACTGCAAAGTGCTTAAATTTTACATCATTTACCTTCCCTTTCCCTTTGTTGTAAATAAACCTTTGAAGGGGAAACATTTTCATTTTGTTAAATTTTTTCCCTTCTTTTTCTTTCACATCACTGAACCTCCCAACCAAAAGCTGAAATAAGGAAAATCAACCTTAAAGCTGAATCTATCGATTCTACCTTCCTTTCAATTTTCTCCTTAAAATGCTTCAGATGAATAATATTTCACTTCTCAGAAAAGAGAAAATTGATACCCTGAGCAAGCTGTAATGCAAATGAACATTAAAAGTACCAGAGAATCCACCTTTTTTAATGATTAGCTTAAGTGGGGGAGGGGATCAATTCTCCATAAAATCTCGACACACAAAATCAGTTTTATGCCCTTGCCCTACTCTGAGGCCACCTGGAATATTCTCAGCCACAGCCTTAGGATCCGAGAGACCCCATGTAAGATGACCAGCCCCTTACCTCTCCTATCATCCCCCAGAGACAGGGCTTATATCAAGAGACCTGTCTCTCTCCTCCTCTCTACCAAAATGTTTGTGAGTCTTTAGTCCCCCAGGGCCATGCTCTTCACTGACATATTAATCTCATTAGTGTATCAGTAAGCTACTATGAGAAATAAGCTACTTTTTTTGACCCAAAAAAGGACCTCAAGGGGACAAGAGGCCAAGCCACAGAGACACTCTCCTTGTGTCCTCCAGCTCACTCCAGAAGGCCAGCTCCCTACTTCACATCCCATGGTGCTGGCCTTATTTGAGAGGCTGAAAGTCTCTTTACACAGATTCTCTCAAAGGAAGTTGTCACTTTGGGCTGCACAAACCAAAACTCTTCCAAAATCAGGTGCTTGGGGAAAAAAAAAATTGAAGTACTTTTAATAATTTAAATGGCTCTTCTCTGCACATGCCCAGAACCCAAATCCCTTTTCTAACTGAAGTGCTTATATAAAAATTTGACAGCTCTTATAATTTTAAATTGCTCTACACTGAGTATGCCTAGAACCTTGATCACTTCCAAATTCAAGGGCTTATAAAAATTTGAAGCACTCCAATAATTTTAAATTGCAATGCACAGTGTAGAGTGATTTAAAATTATTGGACTGCTTCAATTTTTTTAAAAGGTCTTCAATTTGGAAGTGAGTCAAGCAGCATTCAAATACAGTGGTTTAAGACATGGTGTGCTAATCTAAAACTTAACACCTAAAAATAATGAAAATTAAACCACACGAGCTTTTTTTCTTTTTTTCTTTTTTTTTAAATAGGGGACGGACACTTGGAGAACACGTGAAAGGTTGGGAAGTGTCTGGAGAAGAGAGGTAAAGCTCAGGCCATGCAGGGGAAAAGATGGGGAGGATGGTACAGGTGGGAGGGCCAGGGCGGAAATGGCCCTAGAGTCATATCACAGAGTCTTGCCCAGCCCTGGACGTCTTGGACGGGAAACAAAATAACTGGAAATCGGAACAGCCAGAATGGAGCGAAGGAAAATGTGAATATGACCTGGAGCATTGTGTTCCATAAACCTTTCAATATCTAGAGATGCAAATTGGACAGCCGCGCCCTCTAAAAATTCCTCCTTTTGTGGCTGTATTATTTGTTTTTCTGATGGAGCTCTCGGACAGAATTCATATTTGTGCTGATTCAGGGTGTCCTCTCATAAGTTTGTTTGAGATGAATTTCAGGAGACTGGCCAATCATTCAAATATTCCCAGTCACAGCCACTGACAAGCAAAAGGCACATTTTTGTATGTCATTCCCATGGTGACGTCTTTTTTGCTCAGGATAGCTGTCTAGGTAGGTTTTCTTTGTTTCCAAAGTATCGATGTTCTTTTCTCCTCATCTCTTCTTCCTGCCTACTTTCTAATTTCCTTTCTGCCTTTCTTTTCCCATCACTATCTCTTTCTTCAACTACCCAAAACTTTGCAAAGGTAAAGATTATAATGGCTTTTTTACTCAATGGTCCTTTCTAGCTAACCCATAGGGGGCCAAGCTGCAGGTCACGGCAAACAATCACAATAAGATGAAGACCCTGAACAACGTCCCCTTGATAAACAGCATCTGTGGCAAAGGCTCCCTCAGCGTTTACCATAAAGCAACTTGTGCTTTTAAACGCCATCTAAGTATGCTTTATTCCATTTATTGTTGTGAGCTGTTTTGCTCTATTGGCTAGATAACGTGTGTCTTAAAACACTGTGTAAATACATATGTAAATGATAGCTTGTAATATTTCCCAGGGACCCACTGCAATCCAGGCTCAAAGGGAAAGGAGTTTATAGAAGTTGAACTTTGGCACCTTTCTCACCATAAAGGAGTAAGCATGTGATATTGTCTACAGATGGAAAGAGAAAAGAGCACAACATAGTTAAGAAAAGGTGGGATAAGCACATTAAAACAAGAACGTTATTCATCCAGAGAAGTGAGGTCCCTAGGAAAAGGACGGGAGGGACTGCAGACCTGATAAAAACTAGATAGTAGGAAACATTTTAATGAAATAAACTTTGGAAGAAAGTTAGTGAAGAAGAGCAGGGAATTTAAAGCACATTAGATGGAAACAGCTCTGTATACTTTTCTTCTAAGCTACATGATTTTCCCTTGTGCCCCGGACACAGAGGTGCCTCCAACATAAGCAACACACTGATTTCAAGCTGTGCCTGGTGGGACAGCTTAAAATGTGCAATGTTCATTGGTTCTACTGGCTTCATCATGAGTCTACCCAGGACACTATAGATAAACCTGGATCCCGAAGTTAAACTGTGGTTTTGTATAATTTCCGATTATTTCCCAGTTTGGATGATAGCTTATTGTTACTTCTTACAACAATAAAAAATAAATTAATAAGAGTCTATCAGCAGCAAAAAATATTAGGCATTAAAATTTCAAAATAGCCCAGATTAAAGTGAACGGTTGAAGTCATAGGTAATCAGGAGCCTTTAAAGTAGTCTAGAGACTAGTGTTGACTGGGAAGAAGGAAATAAACATGAAGGGAGAAAATGCTTCAGATCAGTTTTCTTAACAGGTATGTGACTATAACAGCCTGATCCAGAAGCTAGACCTTGACTGGTATTGGGAAAAGGGCAGGTTTGGGGTAAACAGCTAAAACAGCAGGGTAGCTCAAACAAACCAAAGGGTCAAGTACCTAAAGACTAGGAGTTCAACAATGGGATGTGGGAATAAACCTAGTCCCCTGGTTGTGAAACATACTAGGAGATGATCAGGAATTCTTTGCTAAGGAGCAAACAGATTTTCAGGTCACGTGTCTGTAGAGATGTCACCATTTAATAAAATGACAAAATCTATCTATCACATAGGCAGGAACACAGAACAATATAAAGAGGTTAACAGAAATTGATGGCATCCAAGGTTTAATTTTACACTGAATCGGAGTCTTTGGTGATTGAAATAGACAAAGATGTATAGGGTTATCTTGTTGAAGAGGCTGTGCTAATTACTGGCACTTGTCATTTCTCCATAGCTTTATCTAAGTCAAGAAGGCTAACTAGCTTCTTTCTCCCCAGTGTGCATTGTTTGTTTAGGAGCTTTTGCTGAGGAAGCCTTTTTTCATAACTGCACCCCATTATTAACAGGTTCATAAATAAATGAGTCCTAATATTTTTCTCCGTTAGCATTTATGATAAGGACATTTGGTCTACAAAAGATTACACTTGTCTTTAATAGAAATAGGCACTTACGCATGAAGACTATTAGGCCCTTGTTACTCTGGAGGAGGAGGAAAGGGGAGGAACCAGAGTTTAAATCTAAAACAATAACAACAACCTGGTGTGCCTGCAGCATTGTACACAGGGAATACTTAACGGAGCTTCAGGACATCCCCTGCTACTAACTCTTCAACCTCCTCTTCTAACCTCCAGCCCTCTGAAATGTGAAGACAGTCAAGAAATATTAAATGAACATTTTCCATATGACTAGCGCTGTGCTAAGTATTGCAAAGGACATAAAATTATAAAGCAGAATAACTATCCTTAAGGAAATTCCAGTCCAGTGTAAGACCTGAAAAAAAGAATTCAAGGAAATGCTTGATTCATCTAGAACTACTGGTGTAGGGCTCTCTGCTGTAGGATGCAGAGTCAGCAAAATCATATTGGGCTGAGATAATTAAAAGTAGGGTTTTTTTTTTTTTTAAGGAACTAGGGTTTGTGGAAACCTCAGGGGTTGTTTGGGGGTTAGATAAATATGAGGAGGGAAAAACATTGCTGGTTGAGAAATCCACATGGAAAAAGGCAGAGGTAGGTGGGAGAGACACACATGAGGGTAAATGAAGAGAAAAGTCTGAAATGAGAGTTGTTAAGGAATTTACCACTATTACTGTGGGAAACAATGTTGAATATGTGCCTTGAGGGTCACAATGTGTAATGGGAACTTGATCAGATAATATAGTTCACAATCAGATGAAAGCCATAGTAACCAGAGTATTTAACGAAACAACAGTCAAGCAAGGAGACATCTCAGGCAGTAAATGCCACCAGATGGTGGTGGCTGTAGTAAAGAGAAAGGCTTCGAACCTAAGAGACGTTTCAAAGGGGTCTCAATGAGACTTGATGGCCCTTGGGATGAGATGCGGCAAGAAAAGAAAGACACCAATAAGGATAAAAAGCCTGGAAGAGAAGAGGAGAAGATTGAGCAAGTCAAGTACTAGAAAGAGGAAATTAAAAGCAGAGGAAACCAGATCTGGTTGTAGGCATGTTAAATGAGACCAGCACAATGAAACTGGACAACCATGGGCTGGTGGTGTAGATCAGACTACAGGCAGTAATGGAAGGCATGAGTGTGCCTGAGCTCAGAAAGAGTAAGAACATGCAGAGAAAGAAGTGGAGAGTCAGGGCCAAGGCCTTGATCAATACCCATAGTTGTCAGGCAGAAGTTCAAGTCTGAACCATCTCTTGGCCACAGGTCAAGATCTCCTAGAAGCAGATTCCACAAAGTGTCACAGGCACTGCCAAAGCAAAGGAAGTAGAGGCTCAACCAGGCAGAAAAGCCAGCATCCAAAAGAGCCAAGACATGGTCCTGCAAATTGCTAGAAGCAGAAGAGATCAGAAAAAAATATAGACTCATATAGTACCAGGGGCAAGAGCCAGGGATAACAGGAAGATACAAGTCAGTGACCAGCAAAACACAGTCCTGGGCCACAGCCTAGGACCCCTTATGTGGGTACTCACAGCTTCTTTTCCTGAGCCCCTCTGGACATAATGAGATTTGAGTGAGCAGCACTGCAGCGTAAAGGGACAGGGCCAGACAGAAGAAAAAGAAACCAGAAAATGAGCTGAAACACGTGGAACACCTCCACACTGCATCCATTCCTTCTACAAGGGCCTTCGTTATTTTTTTTCTGCATCATTCTGATTAGTTCCAAAAAAAAAAAAAAAAATCTGTGGTTCCTAACATTTCCGTGTGTTTGTGTGTGTAACATAAACACAGAACAAGACACCTCAAAACCAGAGTATGGCACTCGTTATAAAATGCCAACCACTCTAAGAATGTAAAAACTCCCCATATTTCATTAGAGTTAAAGTATGAATATTTATTAGCTGATTCCGCGATACCTTAGCTAAGTCCTTTATTACAGTGAAAAAAGCCTGGATGTCCCTCTGCCTACTTGGGAAAAAGTAACCCTTCTTCAAAAAAGAACAAATGCTATCAGGACTTTCCCAAATGGAGGGGAAAAAAAAGTAAAATACATCCATCCATGCGCCTACCTATTTTCCTGGCACTCCTCAAATTTCTAGCAGGATTCTGAGAAGATATATATGTTTTTAAAGGCACCCCTTCTTGAGGACATCCATTTTGCACTTGCATCCCCCACATTTGCACATGAAAAAAAATCCATCACTGTGTATACAAATGCCAAATTGCAATGCAAATAGGCATTTGTGTGCCCAATTACCCATTTTGTGTGTTTGCAAAACGGATGTGCAGCATATTCTGCAGGTGTGAGTCGGGGAGTCTGCTGGAAACTTGGCTCCCCCTGAGTCAGCGCCAAATAAGGTGCTGTCTCCCCATGGTGCCAGTGCGGCTGAGGGGAGAAAGTCCATCTTGGGGCAGCCCTTCATTGGGGTACCAGGTGTAGACAGCAAACAGCCCATGCAGAGAGGAAGATAAAAACAAAGGATTCTAAAAGGAAAAGAACTTGGGACCTACATTTAATGACTGCATATGTCCTAGAAGCACTGTCTATGGGTTTTCCCTTGCATGACCCTAAAACCCTGTAGTGCATACTTTTTATTGGGAAATGCCATTCTTAATTTTATTTTACTTCATTTTACTTTAATTTTATTTTGGTAAGAACATTTAACATAAGATCTACCTTCTCAACAAATTTTTTAAGTTTACAATACTGTATTGTCAACTACAGATATAATGTTGTACAGCAGATCTCTAGAATTTATCTTGCTTCACTGAAACTTTATGCTCCTTGAGTAGAAACTCCCCATTTCCCCCCTCCCCTGGCTCCTGGTAACCATCATTCCACTCTTTAAGTCTATGAATGTGACAATTTTAGATATCCCATATAAATGGAATCATGTATTTATCTTTCTGTAACTGGCTTATTTCACTTAGCATAATATCCTCAAGATTCACCTATGTTGTCGAATATCGCAGAATTTCCCTCTTTTTCAAGACTAAATAATATTCCATTGTATGTACATACCATATTTTCTTTATCCATTTATCCATCAGTGGGTATTTAGGTTGTTTCCACACCTTGGCTATTGTGATCAGTGCTTCAATGAACATGGGAATGCTAGTATCTGAGATCTTTTTTTTTTTAAAGATTTTATTTATTTATTTGAGAGAGAGAGAATGAGAGATAGAGAGCACGAGAGGGAAGAGGGTCAGAGGGAGAAGCAGACTCCCTGCTGAGCAGGTAGCCTGATGTGGGACTTGATCCTGGGACTCCAGGATCATGACCTGAGCCAAAGGCAGTCGCTTAACCAACTGAGCCACCCAGGCGCCCTGTTTGAGATCTTGATTTCAATTCTGTTGGATAAAACCCAGAAGTAGGATTGCTGGATCATATGGTAGTTCTATTTTTAATTTTTTGCGGAACCTCCATGCTGTTTTCGTTAGCAGCTGCAGCATTTTGTATTCCCACTAACAGTGTACTAGGAAATGCTATTCTTCAAAGCATATATAACATCTTTTTGAAGTATGACTCTAAGACAGACATCCCAACCAATACTCTGAATATCCTGATAAATCCCAAAGCCATACCTGGTTGATCTGCAAGCCTGTGGCCACCATGTCAGTTATCAGAATCTTCCCCCTTTGTCTGTCAGAATTCTCAGGAAGTTGAGAAGAGCCAACCACACTTTTGACTTACTCATGCGTTCCCCTGCAGCCAACTGTTACCCAGGTGAGCCACCACTATTTCCTCCCAACATCCATGATGATCACAACATATATTTTACCCCAAATAGCAATGGGAGAGTCAAAGACAGCATAAATCACAAAGGTAAATGACCCTTAATTTGCTTGTGTGTTTGTTTGTTGTATCTGAGATAAGTAAAGCTCACAAGTGGTAAATCCAAGAATTCAATGTGTCTTTGGCAAATCTATAGTCTGGTCCACAAAATGTACACTTCACTTGATTTTTTAAACAAGGTTATTGATCAAAAATAAGATTACATAAGGTTCTACTTTCTTTGTGTGCCTGACTATATGAAAATTATTTAAAAACCACTGTTGTCATCATATAAATTTCATTTTTAATCCTCTTTTATACCTAACAGAACTTTAGTTTTTTAAAAAAATCAGAACAAAATACAGGCAACCTGCTTAATCATAAAAGTACCACTTCCTTTAGGATGTCAGTAATTCTCAAAATTGCCTTAGATATTTGCTAGATATCAGAAATGGGTAATGTAGTATTTTAAGTGGCAGAAATGCATTAGTACTATGTAAGTACATGATCCTTAATGTACTAATCTCGGCAATATGTGTAATGAGGACTTTCAGTAACACTTATTTTAAGTGTCCTCTGAGAAATGCTAATTTACAATGAAACACCTATGGAAGTACATGTGACATCTACATGAATACCAAATGAATTCATTTTGATCAATGCTATTACAATGAATATAAAATGAATTCACAATGATAGGACATTTAAAGTATTACCGAATTTTCTTTTAATATTACATGTGCTATGGAGATTAGCATATATTAAGAATGGGATTGAGTATATATATGTGTATATATATATACACATACACACACACACACATATATACATATACATATTTATACACACATACACAAAGCAAAAAATACGCCCCTACTAATTACTTCATTAGCAAGTACCCTTTTAAAAAGAAACATTCTATTCACTCATGCGCACACACACACACACACACACATACACATACAATCTTATATGTGCAAAATGCTTATGTCATGTTTACAAAATTGCATACTGGATATTAACAAACATAAGATTTGCATTATGAGAGCAAGCAAACAAACAGGCTTTGTGGATTTTAGATTTGACAAAAGATGTTTCCAAATCTACATTTTGAATTTTCCTGACTCTTTCATGATAGTAATGGTTGGTAAATTGATTCATACTACCTGTTAAAACTCACAGGTGATTTTTATAGCTCATCAACAATCATAAGTGATGGATGGACAGATGTATGGATGGACAGTAAACAGTATAATATTTAAATATAATCCCTGAGAGATTAGAGTTTTATTCAGTTTCCAAAAAGCCAGGAAGTGTGAATTGTCCAATTTTGACAGACTACTTCTTTTTGAGGAGAAACTAAGACTCAGACTGTGGTCACTGAATCTTTACTTAGGCTGACCCACTGTGAAATATGCAACACCTCATATCAATCAACAAGAATTGACCTTGGAGGACTGAGTCTCTGGTCCCATTTAGAGTTTCAAGGAGCTAACGTGAGCAGGCCAACAGTGGTCTCCCAGACGAAACCAGCAAGAGTCTATACTGTGGTCTAGATCCCACCTCAGAACCCAGGAGATCTCTGATGACCTGCATACCTGAAACAGACTCCACTCGAATAATAATCAACTCCTGTCCATCTGTATCAGTTCCTACCTCCTCAGCATCACTCACACGCCTTCCCTCCTCTTCTTCTTAACTGCCACAACCCTGGGTCAGAACTTCATCATCTTTTGCCTAGGTACTTGCAATAGCCTCATAACTCATCTGTCTCCCTGACTCCCTGCCTCCAATTAGTCCTACACACTGCCAACCAGATTATCTTTCTAGAAAGCATATTGGATCATGTGACTCACCTGCTCAAAATTTCTCAACAGCTACCTCCCACCTACAGGATTAAAACAGAATGCGTTTGTGGGGCACATAGGGCTCAGCCAACCTGTCCAGCTGCAGCTCCCTCCACTATGTCCTACATGTGCTTTATACCCCAGTAGTGCTGAAACACCACGGTGTCTTTCTGCATGGTTCCTTCTGCCTGGCATGTCCTCCCCTCGCCTGCCTGAAAAACACCTACTTGTTCTTTGAATTTCAGCTCAAAAGCTTCTTCCATGAGGCCTTTCCTGTCCCCTTGCTGCCATCTGAATCCCACAGATTCCACCACGGCACCTTTTACACAGAATTACAATCTTCTGTTAACATGTCCATAGAGTAACTATACTATAAAACCATGAGCCAGCCAAGAACAGTATTTTATTTATCTTTGTCTCCCGAGCCATTGCCCAGTTCTGACGCATTCAATGGCTGTTGAGTAAATAGACTTGTCCCCTAAAGATGCCATTGTCCTTTCTGTTGTCCATTCTTCAAGCAGACATTCAGAAATCTGTGCTCACAAATTGCTTGGTAAGCACCATTCTGATTTTAATTGATGTGGTGAGCACAATCCAAATGTGTGTGGGCAAAAGAGTGAACTTGAAAGTCCAAGTCACTCTTGACTATCCCAAACATCCTAGGAAATCAAATTACTGTAACATTGAACTAAAAACAAGAATAGCGAGGATTTATTAATCACCTGCTATATGTTGGGGATGATGCTAACTGCTTTACACACATGACTTCATGAAAACCTCACAACTGCCACATCACATCACTATTACTACCCCCCTTTTACAGATGAAGAAACCAGGGTTCAGAGAAATCAGGTGACTTGACCAAGGCCTCAGGCTAAGAAACAGACAACAGAGATTCAAGTGCAAGCCTGGTTGGCTCAGTTCTTAGGTTCCTAACTTGATACCATTACCTTTCCTAGGTATGCCAGAAGTCTCTACAGTTTCTAGAGGAGAGAACCTAACAGCTCCAGGGAGAAAATTCCAGAGTTTTATGTATAAGTTTAAAAGTCAACATATGCCATGTCACTCAACTGTCATTCAGTCCACATTCAATAAAGGGAAGTTCCTTTTGCCTTAGAAATCTTGGATTAAAATCCTCTCGTGCAGGAATTGACATCTTGATAACTGGGAGATGAAGTGGGATGGTTTCACCTATTCTAATGGGCTTTATTTTCTTTCTTTGGCAAAGGTTTGCTTCCCCAATAGTTTAAAAATTCATTTTCAAACGATTTCTAGCATTCTTCTATTTCCTTTTTTCTAGAACACAAAGTGGTACCAATTCTACTTTTTACTCTGATGGAAAAAGAGTTCCTAAATCTAAACTTGGCTTCTGGTTTTTACCTGATTTTTGTAATTGGGTTTTTGTCTTTGCTTGGCCTGTTAAGTATCCTAGGTGGACGGAAACTAGGTTCCTAAAATGAAACCCACTTTGAGTTTGAACACTTTTTTAGAAGACAGAAGAAAAATTATAATGTTTGCTTGTTTCTGGAATGAACTTAGCTTCCAGACAAGTTCAAAGCATGGGGTGGAAGGAGCTCACTGTCAAAACTTCAGGGACACCTCTCTCTTGCAGGAAATACTGCTGGAAACCCTAAGGCCATTTCTGTCTGTGGGCATGTGGAAGTCTCCTCCTCATCTGGTGCCAACTGACTCCATTTGCAATTATCAGAGTAATGAAGACATGCCCATAAATTTTTCAAGACAAAAGCTTCTGTAAGCATCCCTGGAGGTCTGAGACACTTTGGCCAATCAAGATCTCCTGCCACTCTCCACCATTGGAAGCTCGCCTCTTCACCAATTCAGGATTCTAACATCTAAGAGAAAAATTAGATTCCACAAAGCCATCCATATCTTGAGATGTCTCTATGCAGAAGACCCAGCAATAACTGGCCAGAAAAAAAAAAAAAAAGTATATCATCCAAAGAAGGAACTGTAACTTTGGATTGGGTTTTGTGGAGGCTGAAATAAAATATCTGAGCTACAGGATTCAAGTCCCGACTCTTTTTCTCCACTTCCAAACTGCCAGGAAACTCCCAACTCAAATGTTACCTTCACTGAGATGTCATCATCTCATCCCACTTCTTAAATATGTTTGTCCCCTGGTTCCCACGGTACTTCATTCAGATGTCCATCATCCTACCCTCCATAACATAGTATAATTAGATGCTCACAGAACGGAAGCCTAGTGCCTGGCACATAAAACAGGGGGTCAGCAAACTCTCTTCTGTAAATGGCCAGAGAGTAAACATTTTAGACTTTGCGGCAACATGGTCCCTGTCATAACCATGCAGCTGCCATTGTGGTTCAAAAGCACCTACACACAGTATGAGAACAAAGGGGTCTGGCCATGCTCCACAACTTTATTTACAAAAACAGGTGGTGGGCCAGATTTGACCTGCAGGCCATAGTCTGCCAACTCCTGATGCAGACTATCAAGTGAAAGCTATAAAGAAGGGAGGGAGGGAGACAACCAGGAAGGAAGGGGGAAAGGAAGAGAAGGGGAGATTGAAGACAAGGTGGAGAAGGAGAATAAACCCAGAAACAAAGTCAGAATGAAACAAAATTTGATATGCTTCCCAGATGGTAAAGAGCTATTCCTAGTGAGTATCTCTTCAGCAAAGCATTCAGTCCATGAGAAACAATTCTAATTAGAATCCTCCTATTATACTTCACATTGTAATTCTCTACATGTAAATCTTCCAAACAGTTTCTCTCTTTTGGCAAATCATTATTTCCCATTTATTAAGACAAAGTACAGTCGAAGGGCTCCATTGCTGGCTTATAACTACAGCCTACCTACAGGTGTCATATTTTATGCACTGAAAAGAGAGAATTGTTTTGCCACTCTCTATGCAGGAACCATGAATGCCTGGAAACAAATGACTTTTGACTGCTGATCAGAACCACACTTTAATCAGTTACTGGTCTATGATCAATAATTAATCATGCTATTCTGTCTAGGTAATAAATAATGGGGAAAATATCAATGAATATATAGTTGGCCAGATTCTCCCTGGGGCGAAACACAAAAGGACCAGCATGAAAGTCTATCTGGATAACCCTGTGGATTCTCAGTGTACAGCTTCAGTTGAAATTCCAGGAGGGTTAGGACTGGTAGGAGAGGAAAGAGACTTGTCACCACCAACCCCTCCCTCCAGGCCCCTCAGGACTAATAATCCCCACTCGGATCAAATGTATGTGTGAGCAAAGACAACTGAAAAGGAGCCTGCGACAGTGGGGGCACATGGGACAGGCCAGAGTCTCCCAGGCACACTGCAGGTGTGGAGCAGCAGCACAGACGCACTTGGCTTTACCCTTTAGCTTATAGGCTAGAGGTTGTGTGTCCACTGCAGCTTTACACGCTGCATCCTAGACACGCACCCAGTGACTTTGTTACTTAAGTTTTACGATGGAATATTTTATAAAGAGAATCACTGTACCGATTTTCTATTGCCGTACAACAAATGACCACAAATTTCGTGACTTAAAACGACACGCATTTATTATCTCCCGGTTTCTGCTTGCAGATCAGGGGTCTGGCCTCTGGCTCAGCCAGGCTCTCTACTCAGTTGCAGTGCAATCGCAGCATCCATCAGGGCTGTGTCCCTTTCTAGAGCTTGGAATCCCCTTTTTTTTTTAATTGTTATGTTAATTTGGGATCTCCTTCTAAGCTCATGTGGTTGTTGGACAAATTCAATTCCTTGTGGCTGTATGACCAAGAGTCCTGGCTTCTTACTGGCTGTCACCGTAAGAATCATGCCGTGACTTAGGTTTTTAGTCAACTCCCAAGCAGAGGCATAGGTAATGAGAACAGACACAGGGGACGGAGATCTGAGGGGAGCTGCTACCACATTTCAGGAGCTAGTGTCCTTCAGTGCTATTAGAGATTAAGATGATCTTGTCCTTTTTTCTCTTTTTTTTTTTTAAATAGCTTGGGAGTTCTCCCTGAGCAAAATAATCTAGGCAAAAGTCTCTATTATGGAAAGCCATACTACCATCATGCTAGATTTGTAAGTCCGTGGTCTTTCTCATGCTAATGTAGATGGAACCAAGCATTTAGACTACAACAATATTTGTGATACAAAAGTTATGATACTTTTTAACGAGACATTCTCAGTTGTCTTTTATTGTATCTGGGTTAGCATAAGAAAAGCATCATGTGTACTATGATATTAGCAAATTGCCTAATTTATCGAAGTAACCTGCTTTGAGTCAGGTGTTTTCTTTTTATTAACTTATTTCCCCCAAGACTTCAGCCTTCCTACATTTTGAGGACATGCAGCCAAACTCAAAAGCAGCTTTCTTAATAAAGTGTGACACTTGCCAATGCCTGGGTCTGCCTGTCTTGGCCTCACAGGAGCCTGGCCAGGGTGGCCCATGTTGGCCCTGCAGGAGCATCCGGGCCCGCAAAGTACCAGTGTCACTCTTCACAGCTCCAAAGGATGGGAAAGGCCCCCAGATTTATTGAGCAGAGATGATAAAGAAAAACTCTTAAGACCACCTAAGTAACTCCCTAGCAAGCCGGGGAGCAAGTCCAGAAAGGCCTCAGTGCTGTATGTTTCTAATAATCGTCTATCTACTGTCTACCTTTCCAACCACGGGTTCCTCATCTGACGGTCAATTACTGAAGACTTCACTCCGAGGTTTTGTGAATAGACATCTGAACCCTCTTCAAAACTGCAACACTGGGCCCCAGTCCCCTAAGAAGTGCACACCTAAAAACTGCATCTTTCAGAAGTACAGTTTCTATCCGCTCTTGTCTTTCAGTACTGTTCCTGAATAAAGCAAGTTGGTCTAAGGTAGGTTCCCACCAAGCTTGCAATAAGTGTCTCATGATGGCACTACCTTACTTTGCCATATTAGACATGTGAGCTTTCAAAAGCCAGGGAAGCAGGAAGAAATCTCAGAACAGTGTGAACTACATTAAAGCACATGAATGGATTCAACTGTGAAAAAGCTCAGCACCCCAAACCCTCCCATGGGCAAAGGGGCTTCTGTATGGTCGGATGTCTTTCCAGAACTTCTTGGAACCAGAGGCAGCATCCCGCCTCCTGTGAAAGGAAAATGACCCTGAATAACACAGTATCGGGGCACCTTTACCCCTAAGAAAGAGGAAAGGTTAACAGGAAGCGATGTGTCATCCAGAAATTCAGATGACTAAGTATGGACCAGACACCACCTTCAGCTGATGGGGAATTAGAATGGAGTGAGGCAGGCATACACGTGCGCACACAAGCCCCACACTACACAGAAGCACCAATGTGGGAGAAACCTACTCGGCCTATTGGCCACCCAGACTGGCTGCCTTCGCTGAATTGGAGAGGACTTGCAGCCACTTCAGAGGAGGGTACACAGCCAACGCAAACCAAACACAATCTGCTTCTTTGTGAATTGCAAGCAATTCCCAACTGCCTGAGCTAATGGTACGGAGCAGTAGAGCAGATAACCCAATACGGTGGATAATCTCAAAATCATTTTCCATTTGGCTTGTGGAATGAATTAAATGATTTGTTTCAGCTTCAGCAGATTTACCTTCCTAATTATGTTTTTTGTTAGGCTAGAAACATTCAACATCACAAGATGTCGCCAGGGATTTTGAAAGTACGGCAGATAATAGCCATGTGAAAGATCGGCCCAGAGCTCACCTGGGGTCATCGATATCTACTGACTGCCTACTGTGTGCAAGTTACTAAATGGGGCAAAAAGTGATGAGAGACATGGATTCTGCAGTTGGGACTGTAACAGAGTAAATAAAACCAGATCTAGAGTATAAAAATATACCTTAAAGAAAGTTGGTTATATAAATGCATGTAAAGCAAGGACATTTCTAAACTTGAGAATCTCCCTAGATGGTCTATAAATATTTGTCAGATAAATGAATGAATGGATAAACAATGCATATCTGGAAAGAAGTCAAAAAAATACTTCCAACAGTAAGCATTCCTGGGCTTCTAAGAAAAAGCAGCTCATTGTTCACTAGGGTGACCAGAAAAGGTATTCCCCTAAATCAGAAGCTCCTACAAGGCGGGCTACATGCTCCTCAAGGTTCTGTACAGGTGAAGAATGAGGTAGATTCTCTCCCCACATTGCCTGATCCTCTTCCCTTGGCTTAATCATCAACTACTGGATCTCAACCCAGTATCTCCTTCTCAGGGAAATCTTTCCAACCCCCGACCAAATCAGTCCCCAGGGATATGCCTCCTAAATACCCTTCACCTTGTGAGCACTTCATCCAACCGAAGTAAACACTTATCTTTGTAGTATTTGTTGAGAAGCTGCTTCCTCTGATCGAACGTAAGCTCCATGGAGGCAGGGATAATGATCTCTCCCATTTCTGTCACTGTGTTTGCGGCACTTAATGTAGTGACTTGCATTCAGTGAGGCTAGATAAGTATTTGTGGAGTATTGAACTCAAGTGCTGAAGTCAGGAAAAAAAAGTCTAACTAAGCCCCAAGGAATGGGCAGGAAATATTTAAATGAAGAAAAGGAAAGCTTCCTGGAATCCCAGGAAAGGGAGTGTGCCTGTATAGCCACATGAAGATGGAAAGAAATAGGAGGATATTGTGGGATCATTAGCAGGCTTCTTCACAAAGTTGTAATAAGGATTCGGAATTGTTAAAAAAAAAAAAAAAACAACAAAAATAGCTACCATCTATTGAGTGTTTCCCATAAGCTAGTTTAATGGATTATCTCATTGTCTCTCATAGCAACCCTATGAAATAGCTATTATCCTTTATTTTACAAGGGGACCAAAGCTTAAGGAATTTAAGGTCACTTCATAAATATATGGCAGAACCACTATTTGAACCCAGCCCTATTCATCTAAATGACTCCAATGCCCATGATCTTCACCAGTAAGCAAAAGAGGTACTGCATTCAAAAACGTTTAATAAATTGTAAAGCACTTGGCAGCTATAATGTGTGTGGATATAGTCAAATATCCAGGTAACAGACTGACTGACTGACTAGCTAAGAAATTCAGATTTTTCTCAATAACTAAATACACCTCTATTTCATTGGGTTATGTAAGTCTTGCCTTGCAGGGCTGGTGAAAGTCCAAAATGTTCTACTATCTGAAGGACAAAAAATGTGGGTCTCCTTGATGTCTACATATAACAGGTAACAATGGAAATACCCACGCACTTTGCTTCCAACTAAATGGTTTAACGCTTTTTTTCTTTTCTTTTCCACTAAGACTTAAGGAGACTGAATAAATATTAAGACCAATATGGCCCTTCTCCATAAATTCAAGGCTAACTGGTCCAACTAAAAGTGACTATCAGAACAGATTGGATGCAAGTGTACAAACCCTGGTATGGCCAGAATCGTCAAGCTGTTTTGGTGTAAGACATCTAGATCTCTGGACCACAAGCTCCAAGAAGAGAGGGTCCGAGCCTGTCGTTCACCTTTATATCTCTGGTGCCAGCACAATAGAAAGCGCCCAATACATTCATAGTTACAGTATGAAAGGGTGAATGTTTAAGATTCAGTTAGTTTTAAGTGTAAAAGGTTAAAGGGACATGGAAAGCCCTGGGCCATATATTTATCCTCACTATAATTGTCTGTTGTAGAACTAAGAAAAACAGGACACTTTAGGAGTCAAATACATTTGGCTAAATTTGGATTATTAAAAAAATATATTTTAGTCACTGAAGAAGCATTTATTTTGCAACACAGTGGCAAACAAATATAACAAACTAAGTGAACTGACTAGAATCTTCTTTTCCTTTGTAACTGATTATGTTAGCATCCCATTGACACGTCCTGACTGGCAGCTCCTAGACTATCATCGACTCTCAATTAGCATTTACTAGAATTATTATTAATAACAATCAGCATGTTTAAATTTCCACTCAGGAGATGTCAATGGATTTTCATTTTTCAATAATGAGGATTTGCGAAATGATTTATTTTAATACACCTGCAAAATACACCGCTGAAAATAATAAAACTTCTATTTGTCCTAATGGCAGCCATTACCTCTCACACAGGTATGCCAGGGTAGGACACAGAGCTTTTTTTGTGTTTAGCAGATCCTGGAGGTTTGCTGGGAGCTGGGCGCAAACCACAGAAAAGCAAACAAGTCACCACCTCAAGAAGCATTCCTCAGATATGCTGGTTTTTGAGACAAGTGGAATTATTCCCCACTAATTTATACATCAATGAAACTGGCCGGGTGGCAAGTCCACAATTAATGTGAACGCCAAGTGGGAAGGCAGCTTTGTTTCAGCTCAGAGAACCCTTTGCTGAAGAGCAGCCTCCCCAGCTGAAAATGCATGCAGTGTCTCTCTCTTCTAACTTGCTGCAGACCTAGCATGTCTTCATCTCTATTCACTCTATCATTATGATGCATTATACAATGTAATGATGTAATACACCGGAAAGCCGAAATGTGCACGCCTTGCCAAAAATAATAATAAGAAAAGTATACAATTATTTTCTGCTATGAAAGCCACTATCACTATCATTTCATCCTTCCCCAGCCAAAATGAAAGCTTCCCTAATGGCTCAGAGTCTCTTTATGTTTGTGAATTGAACATGAATGTGAAAAGTAGGACGTCACCTCGTCTGTACTGAGTTAGAACTTTTAAAGGATGTAAACAAATTTATCACTTGAGCATGGCGGGCTGGCTGCCGAATCTGCTCCGGCCATATTTTCGATGGTGTGATTCTAAATGTTACCAAGTCTTTATTTGTTAATAACAAATTTTCCTAAAAAGGGTCTGCCTTTTCATGTTTCATTAACATTAACCTACAATCACAAGCCACTGTTCTGGGCAGGAAGCACATTTCAGGGAAAAGTCACCGTCTGCTAGTAGCTGCATTTGTGGCTGATTAAATCAAAAAGAATCAAAGTAATAAAACCTCAGAAATAAAGCCAACTAATTGTTACATTTCCCTTCCCCCTAACTGAGCCCTATTTCGAGTTACAGAAGCAGAAAATTGTTTTAAGAATCAGATATTTTGAATGCATTACAAGAAAATATTCCTGAAAGACTACAATATTGAGCAGACTTTCTTCATCCAATTTCTTCCGGTTCTGTCCCTCCTTTTCTTTTCTCCCCTCCGTTACTGCTCCCCTCCCGTGCTCCCACTGATCTTCTGGGTAGATTTTTTTACAGCATATCTAATATTCTTCTTCATTATTACCAGGGACCAACCTCTTATAAACGGGACCAAACCAAAAGAAGAAAGCTACATCCCTGACCGTCCCGCTTGCTGGCAGAACCTCTGTCAATTTGGACTGCAGCAACATTTCAAAATTATATTTTCAGCGCTGTTATTATAATTGTAATTAGGAAGTGGTTGATTAGATGGAGACCAGAGATGAATTTTAAGGGAACACGGGGACCAGAGCAGGGGCATGATGCCGTCCACTGCGTTCTATCTTCAGCTTTGAGAAAACTGCCTTGACAGAGCTCACTCACAAAACCCAGCCACAGATCATAAAGCTCCTAAGTGGGCTGGCCACCAGCTTTATGCTGAAAATTTGTGGGATGCCATTTTTTGCCTAGCAAAATTAGTAGGAATGCTTAACGTAATTAATTTTTATACTAAACACGTGTTGTTATTTTTTTTTAATGTACAATTACCAAACCATTGAAACCACAGTAGAGCACAATCAGATGTGCCTGAAAACACATAGCTGACATAAAGGACGTGAAGGAAAATAACATGAAAACATAAAATAAATGGTTATTGCTATTTAGAGTCTGCATTTAAAGAGTGGAATTCATCATAATTATGCATTATTAGCTAATAATTGGGTGGAAGCATTCAGGGCATACCATGTTTATTGTTACTGTTACTATTATTTTCTGTGGAAATTTTTACCAACCTGAGATTGTTTTGAAGAATTCCCAGTGATTACTCAGTGCCTATGGCCTGTAGACTGTTTTGCATTATTCACTCACCACCGAAACACAGTCACCTCTGGGGAAGACCCCAGAAAATCCCAAACATCTCATAAAAACACACCAGCAGGTGTAGGGCATATTTCTTCATCCAGAAGAAAGCCAAAGAGGGGCAGAAAGTAAAGAGGTATGGACTCCTCATGCAGGGTAAAAGCAGCCTAAAGCGAAAAGCAGAACTATGCTATTTTGCTGAATCAAGCATTATTCAACATATCACTTCTTCATTCATTCCGTCTATCTCCCTCCTTCCTTCCCCTTCCCTAATATATATACACATACATGTATAATTTTTGTATGCGTATATATATAATGTTCATATTACATATATGTGTATGCCTATATACATGCATACACATACACACACACACACACACACACACACACACACACACACACACACACCTGTTCCCAGAAATATAAGAAGGATACGACATGGTAACCAGGTTTTTAATGACTGTTGATAGTCAATAGTTATATATGATATAAATTGTATCTGTGTCACTGAGGGTCAAAGGATAGAAAGGTTCATATAATCCAATACTTTCAATCTTCAGGCTTCAACACTCCAGGTTGGCAGCCCCGAGCTACCCACTCCAGGTCTGGTACTTTGGAGAATGTGTCAAGTGAACTATGGTCAAATTTCTATGCTATGAAACCATGAAGACTAAATGCCACTGCATAAAACAGAAGTGGTGTTCTCAAAGTGTCAAAACAACCCATCGGAAGGTGAAAAATTTGCTGACATAGCCAGTTTTCTTGGTCTACATGAGGTAAAATAACTTTTATGATGGATATTTTGTTTCTTTTCTCCACACTTAAGTATCACATAAATTGTCAAAAGAACAAGACATAGAAAAGAAAATGACCAAAACAGTAAAGACAAAAAGAGAATGCAAAAATGAAAAATCAACTTGGCTCATTTATAAAACTTAAATTTGTTATATATTTAAAATAAAACCAGTTTTGTTGATAAATCCAATCCACTTATTCCATTTGCTTATTTGACCATTATTTCTTGAGTGCCTACTGTGTATCAGACACTATTCCGGGCCCTGCGGATTCAGTGGACAAAACAAACAAAAATCCTGGCTCTCACGGGACTTATGTTATTTGTGAAGAGGGTGGCTGGGGGTAGAGGGAGGCACACAAACAATAGACACATAATTAAACCATATAGTAGATCAGATGGTAGTAGGTACCTTGGAGACAAAGCACAAAAAAAGAGGTCGTAAAGACCTCCCTGAGAGGGCAACATGTGAGTCATGACTGTAGGCCTATCTGGATAGAAACGTAGCCAAACTATCTAGCTGAATGAACTTTTCCTCTTTAGAGACAGAGGTACTCAAACTGATCCAGCAACCTGTTGCAAGCATAACCTCAGGAAATCACTTACAGGACTCCAAGGAAGATTTGTTCGGACTGCAGTTCCTGGGCCATAGTACAAGTTCAAGCTAACTGAATCCTTACGAAGAGGAAACACTGTTTTCCCAGAATAATTCAAGTTGTGTATCTCTCATGTTTTAAACACAGATCAGTTTGTCTGCATTCAGCAAAGTAAAACAACACGGAGCAAAATGAAAGAAAGAAAAACTGCGGTGGGCCCTCTGCATGGGGTAGGAGGAAGGGAAGAGCAGGATCTGGTCTTTCTAAGCAGCCAAGTAACCGGTTTGTCTGCATTTACCTTTTTAAGCCATTTGCTTTTCAAGCATTTAGATCCAAGAAAAAAGAAGGGCAGTATGCGTATCTCTAGTGACCATATTTCCTGAGTCATAATTTAGAACTCAGGACCTAATGAAGAATCCTTTTTGTGATTTGTAAGTGCATTTATATAAAAAGCTTTTCTAAGTTATACAATTTAAACTATGCTTGGTTGTTATTTTTAAAAATTACTTTCTTGAGGGGCACCTGGGTGGCTCAGTTGGTTAAGGATCTTACTCTTGATTTCAGCTCAAGTCTTGATCTCAGGGTTGTGAGTTCAAGCCCCGCCTCTGACTCCTTCACGCTCAGCTCAGCATGAAGACTGCTTGAGATTCTCTCTCTCTCTCTCTCCCTCTCCCTCTACCCCACCCATCATGCTCTCTCTCTAAAATAAAATAAATAAAATCTATTTTTAAAATGTACTTTCTTGGGGCGCCTGGGTGGCTCAGTTGGTTGGGCGGCTGCCTTCGGCTGAGGTCATGATCCTGGAGTCCCGGGATCGAGTCCCACGTTGGGCTCCCTGCTCAGCGGGGAGTCTGCTTCTCCCTCTGACCCTCCTCCCTCTCATGCTCTCTGTCTCTCATTCTCTCTCTCGCAAATAAATAAAATCTTAAAAAAAAATGTACTTTCTTGAAAAGAATATCCAGAACCTATGGTTCTTGTAAGTTTACCTCAAAACCAATGTAATCTGTATTACCCTAGCAGAAAATGTACTTCTTTCCTGGAGTACACATAGCTCCTGGACTCTTACTACTGTATCGGTTTATTTAAATAAGGAGCTTTAGCATAACCTAGCATCAGGCACATCCCTCCTCCCTCCTCCCCAACCCCACACACTGAGCTGATGGAGCAGGAAGTGGAGAAGATCACTTCCTCTCAGAGGCTGCACCCCTACCCAATGCAGGAAGGATAAAGCCAGCATTTACTGAAGGCATACGGGGAGGAGGCAAATCCATGCACCATTCTGATGGGAGGAGCCAGCAGGAATGCTGGAAGAGCCACAGACCCTAATCCCAGGCTCCCACCACCACTGCTGCCAGAGCCCATTCCTCCCTGAGTACCAAAGCCAATGGAGGGACTGAGGGAAAATTTCTTTCTCGTTACATGGATATGTTGCTGTGGTGGCACTGGTCTCAGGAGCAGGGGTCCTCCGTTACCACCTCTGCTTCTGTTGTCACCGATGCTTACTAAGACCTTCTCAGAGCCAGAGCCAAACCCAGATTAAAACTGTGACATTTAGGAAGAAGATTACATGTCATACAACCTTCTCTATTCCACTTCTCTCTCCTTCCTTATACTGGTCTGGTTGGGCACCCATAGCTCCCTCTTTCTCCCCACCCCCTGTTTATTCCCTTCACCAAGACTTTGCTATCAACTCTTATATCTTGGTGTGAATGCAAGTTTACCAGTAACTTCCAGGGAAATTAGCAACTAAAGTCTCCTCTGTCATTGAAAAAAAGAAAAGCACTGTCTCCCATGACAAGAGTTCCAGGGTTCTATATGGATGTTATCCTGGAGGCTAGAAACTTCTGAAATACATTTCAACTCTTCCACTTGGGCACCCACCTCCAGATGAGCCTGAGTTCTAATTAACCTTTAGCAACTGGTTAGAAATTTTCTCAAGATACATAAAAAGTGAAGATGGAAATGATTTGTGCAAAACCACCTGTCCATTAACTAAATATCGTCCTCTTTAAATGGTTTGATAGACAAGCAGAATCAATTTGGCCATGAAAAAAATACCCTTTCATTGGACTGAAAAAATAAATTTGCTCATTCTTCTCAGACATGGGGTTGCTTCCCCCCTCTCTACCCCATGCCCTTTGCCTCCTTGATGAACTTAGACCCATGAAACTAAATGTGGTATGTTGCTAGGATTTTCTCCTCCAAACTTCCTTTGCCTTGGTGGGTATCCAAAGGGTAGGGGTATAGGTGGGTGGGAGGAGTCCAGGCCATCCTCAGCCTTCTCTGGAGAATCTATTCCCTGCTGATGCTAAAATGGAGCTTTATTCACTCAAGCACCTCGTGACTTTAAAGCCTGATTTAATAAAAAATGTTAATTATGTTTCTCTTTAACATGATTTATAGGACATTAGTGACAGCAGGGGAGTGTTTACTCCATGCAGGTAAGAGACCAGTCTAGGGGCTGCCTCTGATTTCCATGTAATTAGGAAAATTTGGCCCACCCAGGGGCCTAATAAGATCGCCACTCTCTTTCCCTCCCCCAAAATACAGAACAAGCTTCTAACCGGCATGTTGCATCTCCAGTTGCCAATAACATTTTTTTTTAACTATAAAATTTAAGGTAACCAAAAAAAAAATCACATTTATATGTATGTGTCATCTGTGAGTGGCTCCGCGCCAACAAATGGGATTGGTTGCTAGCAACTACAGGTCTCTGCTAAATGAAAATCAAGTGAGTATTTCCTTTCTGGAGGAAGAACTATGTGCTTTGTGTATAAGCTTTTTTTTTTTTTTTTTTTTTTAATATAAGCTCACCCACCTTCTCAGAGCCTTGTTTTCTGTGTGTATTTCCGTGACTGCTTGTGTGTGTACATGTATACTTCAACTTCATCAGTACACTTGGGGAGGAAGAGCATTGCTTCAATGCCTACAAAATGGGTCTGAGGAAGGCTGCCTCTTTCACTGCTGAAATGACTGAAAATCTGGAATGGAAAGAAGACTTAACACCTAAGACACATAATGAACACAGAAATAGTAAGAGTTTATACCTCCTCACACCTCCCCTGTGATAATCACAGGTATAGTCATGAAACGGTTATACACTTGCCCGGTGTCTCATCTATAAGCCCACAGGTAACCACGTTTCCATTCATCCCTTCCATCTGTGCAACCATCTTTCAAAAACACAGCCCCTCAAATAAGAGCTTCCGCCAACCTATACTTCTTGTGCCTGTAACATGTGCTTGATTTGGCTTCTAGGAAACTTATGTTACACATTTTTATGCTGTTACAGCATGAAGCATCTACACAGTATAAACAAGAGTGTAACAAGACCCCTATAAAGGGGCAAACCTGCAGCAAAAGTCTGAACCCATTTTAAGGATGTACAGCAAAAGGGCTTAATGGCTATTCTGGAGAGAAGGGACAGTGATTACAAAGGAGAAAGGGAAGTCTTTCTTCTTTTTTTTTAATCAGAGCGTCTTTGTGTGAGGGTACACTGAGCTTTGACATGAGCAATGTTTGGGTTTGTGTTGCCAGCAAGAGAAAATTCAGTTTGTGCCACAATATATATGTGTACCGGAAGAGTATTTTTTAAAATACAATAAAATGTTATCTCTGATTAGAAAGGAAAGATGAATTCTCCTGCTAAACCAGGTAACCCTAAAAGCATGTTAACATGAAATAATAAATAAAATGCTACTCATCTATAATAAATCTTATTACACATTTTGGCAATTTTACTACTAACATAGTGAAGGTTTCAAGCAATGTTTGAAAATAGAAATCTTAAATTGAATCATTGTTGCATGAATATATGCAAAATATTCATTTCTAGCACTGTGAGGGTTGAGTGCTTTTAAATTGGAGAAATCACTCATGACTTCACCTTTTCATGCAAGATAAAGTTGTATGTGGTAACATCATTACAATGTCATGAAAGGAGTAGAAATCATACAACAGTTCTGCCTAAAGCTAATATACAAAAAAAGGGCTTCAATATTTTTCAATATTGTTCAATATTTAAAGGTGCAGTGCAAGGGTTTAAATATATTTTAAAAAAATCATTAGGCTTTAGATGTCAGTGAGGCCTTTACTGAGCTCAGAGACTAATAAAATCATTGATGAGATCTCTTTAATATTTAACGGAATTCATGTCTTAGGTAATCGCCTATTTTCCACTCCTATCTCTGCAGATGGGGCTAAATATAGATTTTAAAAAAAGATTTATGAGAAGGTGATTATAGATTTTCTTAACTATAGCACTCAAATAAAACTATTTACTCAATGATACTGTCATAACAAGAGAAAAAGCATTATGACATTTAAATAGGATTTTCTATCAATTCTTTAATAGAAGATCGCTTCAAAAGTAGCTAACACATTTATACACACTAACAATCAGGGAGTTCAATCAGTGAAAACAAATGAGCAGATTTTCAAATGAGTTGCCGAACCATGAATCATCAGTAGAGGGTTAGGACTGTGAGAAACTGAAAGATTTTTTTTTTTTAATATTGAGGACAACAGTAATTGTTGTTGCTCATGGATCTCTTTGCTTTTTCTCTATCCAGTGATAGAGAAAATTAGGAGCCAAAGTTCAGACTCAAAATCCTAAGGCGCGCGCGCGCCTGTGTGTGTGTTGTGTGTGTGTGTGTGTGTGTGTGTGTGTGTGTGTGTAAGATATAAGAACAGCTCTCATTTAATTATATTTTTATAGTTACTCTGTGGGGGGAATATCATTCATTCTAAGGTAAAGTAAGGCATTCACAGGCTCAACTTTAAACCCCTGTTTATGTGTGAAATTGATAGCTTCCTTTCTGTTATCAAGTCACTAGTCCAGCACTTTAAAGTCATGGTCTGCAAAATAAAATTGTCTCCCTTTTGAATGTCAACCCCTAAAACCAAATATTCCCATTTATTAAAATAAAAATGTAAATTTATAAATTATCATCCTATTTTTATGTAAAAGCATTCTGGAAAGTACCACATCCCACTGTCACATGGCAAATAGCCCTCCCCACCATTGGCTGTTGCTAGGCTACCAGGAAATGGAATGGACCATTGCCAATGATGAATTAACTGATGAGCCAGGATGACAGTAATCTTTGTCACTGGATGCAGTAGCTGTCTGAGCCCTGTCATTTTCTGCATTTCATGTTAAACAGATATACCTAGATTGTAAAACAATACAAAGAAGAATCTGAAAAGAAAGAAGTAAACTTTGACAATCAGAGGGCGGTAGCTTTTTATATATACACACGAGGCTTATTACCTTCGCTGAAGAATGCGATCCAACATTCATTAGCTTTTCTCTTTTAAAGTAAAACCTGTGAGCAAATGAAACTTTGATCTACATCAACAGAGCAAATTCAAAAAGATACCTATTGGGAAGCATTCTGAAAAATTCACAAAATAATCAGGATGTTTGGTCCATGATGTTAACTATTGGGATTTATGTAATATGTAAGAGTATCCTTATTTGGGGAATTGTACAGACAAAAATGACCAACCAAATCTGGGTGTTTGGGCTTTGTAGACTTTATAGGCATAAATAATTAGCAACTAAGATACCCAGTGAATAACGTCATGTTCACACAGGACATAAGATTTTTCCATTTGAAAAAACTAATTCAATCAAATTGACTTTTTCTCATGAATTTATCTAAACATATTGAAGGGATTGGTAGTTTTGTTCTACTTATAGATTCAACCTAAAACCAGTCATGAAATCTCACAAGCAGAGGACAGGGACCCAGAAGTTCTGAGCAGTGGACTTCAAGGGAAGACAGAAGTAAAGTGAATGTATGCTCAGAGGCGTGAGCACACACCATAGCAGAAATCCACTGAGAAAAGCAGGAAAAATGAATTTATGGACCCAATACGAGCATGGGGAGGTCCAGAAAGTGAGCACAGTGAGACACCATCAGCCAGGAAATTATACTGCAACAAGCATGGCTTGACTCCAAAGCAGTAAGACCAATTTCCATAAGTCAAACAAGAAAGGCTGCCTTATCATATTTTTAAAAGATGAGAGGAAAAATAAATGGGGAAGATCTAGCAGTGGCACCTTTAGACAATGGAAATATTTAATGCTAAAGGTCATAAGGAAGAAACAGTATGGAGAGAGAGACAACATCCAGGTGGAAGCAATTATAAGTTAAAAATGATGTCTTGCCCAACCATTTCTGTACCTAGTTTTTCCCCAAACTGTCCTGGGGACAAAGCTCAACAATCTGACACTTGTACTGATACCATACCCCCTGTAGAAATTTTAGAAATGGCCCACTAGTTAAGACATCCTCCTTCTACTTGACTATGCAGCGACTAACTCATTATGAAATGGGTTAATTCTCTTAGATAGATAAAGTAGTTGTGAGCAAGTGAGTATGGGTATGCATACGTGTGTTTGTGTCTGTGTGTGTGTGTGTGTGTGTGTGTGTGTGTGTGTGTGGTTTCAGTAGGACAAAGGATCTGCCAATGAGACAGAAACTCTGGGGTCTTGTTAGTCCCTGCATTAGTGAGAAGATAAATGGCAGGGGGCTCTTTGGACCTAATACTTCATAGCACTCAAGCCCCTGTTCTGCTCTTTTTTAACATGTGGATTTTCGAAATGATAGATCATAACTATAGACCCAATACGTGTGGATGCAGGTTGTATGCACTTAATATTTCAGGGGAAGTGTGTGCAACCTAATCCAATCACTCTGAAAAATGTGGAAAATGGAAATGCATAAGGAAAGCTGCTGGCATAAAGGAGAATAAAGAAGAAATATTGATGAAGCTCTGTATGGATTAAGCATAATATATTCATGTAGCATTTGAATATATATGTATATGTATGTATATATTCTGATCTATGTATGTTTGCATATATTTAATATATATGTATGCATATATACATACCAGATAATCAATGTATTAACACAAAACAAGTCGGATCAGAAAATTCGCTTTCTCTGAAGTTAGAATAGCTGCCTATCTTCTACTGTGGGTTTTTACCATCTCTGTTGCAAAGATCTAGAAATTATGGAAGATTTTTAATAAGACCATAACTAATACTTCAAAACTATTAGTAAATATTGGAGACGTAGCCTAATTATTAGATAAAAGTGTTGACTCTGGAGCCAGATCTGGGTATGCAAGCACAAATTTCAGCTCTGCTACTATTACGTCTCAGTCTCAAGCAAGTTACTTAACCTCTCCTTGCGCCTAGCTCTTCATTATAATATGGTGGGAGGGGAGATGATAAGACTAGTACTTACTTCTAGATGCCTTAATATTTATTTTTTAATCATTTAGAACAGTGCGTGGCACATAATAAGCATTACAGAAGTGTTTATTAAATCAATAAGTACACACATACATAGAGTATTTATACAGGAAATGTTATCAAGGGAGGTTTTGAAATTGTCTTTCCCATAAAAAGCAAAACATTTCATCTTGAAACCTAGTGTGGATGTGGACTTATGTTTTACTCTCTGCCCAGGTAACTTAATCCTACGGACCCAGAGAAGAATGGGTGCACCCCCTGAGCTCTGCCTTCCTGACACCAGGATGCTCTTCAACCACCTGCCTCCTTGGACAAGTGGCTAGTCACCTTGTCTACCCTAGGTTGTCACCCTCACCTTCCTCACACTACATCGTGACTTAGCATAAGGATTTTGTGGAGAGAGAGGAACTTGCCCCAAATGACCATGAGGAACACTGAATGGAATACGATATAGAGGACAGAAAAAGAGAGAGAGAAAGCCCAGGACAAAAATGAAAACAACCTCTCCAGCTAGCCCCCTGGCCATAAAAGAGCTGACACGTAGAGACAATAACAGAGGAGACAAAATGGCTATTGTGAACAGAAAGACAAAGGCAGGGCCTCCTGGCCAGACTGTCCTACGGGGTGTCCGGCACCAGCATTCATTCCTTCAACAGTATTTAGTGAGCACCTAAGAAGACCCCTCAAATGTGATCCAAATGTTCAAAATTCCCTGCCCCTATGGAGCTTACGTTCCACAGAGGAAAAAGCTAAATAATATATAACCTAAATCAGTAAAATGTCTAGGATGATCCATGACAACCAGGACTAAGGGAGAAAAGCAGGCGAGAGGGTCAGGAAGTGGGTGGGCGCAGGCAGGGGGCTCACATTGGGCACTCACCTGCGGTAATTCCATACTTCGCCACCTGCAGGGAAGGGCCTTATGCTCCGACCACTTATCTGATCACTGTCTGATCATCCTACTAGGTTTTACCCAACTGCTCCCATTAAAACCTCTCCCCATGGTAGAGTCCTACCCTGGCTTCTCCCCTGCCACAGACCCCATGGTCTTATCTGGAGAGGAAAAGATGGACCCAGAGTCTTCTGATTCCTGATTCTTGCCTGAGAGGCCAGACTCTGCCTCTCATACTCTCCAGTAAGGAAAACTCATTGAACACAGCAGCATGGGAAACCGATGCAAAGTTTATCGTCCCACATTCGGAAGGGCCTTTCCCCTCAGTCTTTCCTAGTGTCTATTCTCTAATGACCTGCTTTTTGTCATCTATGGGGCACCTTTAGCAGAGAAAGAAGCCGCTAAAAACAGATGAGCATTTCCAAACAGAGACGCGTGTGCCCCTTCTCTCCCACTCTCCTTCTTCAAAAGATCATCAACAAGCTTCTTAGCACTCCTCCAAAATTCTCCTCCTTGCTATTTTGTTGTTTGTTTTTTTACCTTGTTTTTTTATAGGAGTTTTAGTTTCACAGCAAAATTCAGCAGAAGGTACAGAGATGTCCCATATACCCTGCCCTTATACACATGTGGCCTTCCCCATTATCGATGTCCCCCATCAGAGTGGTACATTTGTTACAACTGATGAACCTAGAGTGATGCAGTATAATCACCCCGGGTCCATAGTTAACATCAGGGTTCACCGTCGGTGTTGTACATGCTATGGATTTGGAGAAATGTGTAATGGCAAATATCCATCATCATAGCATCATACAGAGTATTTTCACTGCTCTAAAAATCCTCTGTGCTCCTCCTATTCATCCCCCCCCGCCCCCGCCCAGCTCCTAGCTTTCTCTTCTCTTCTTGATCTTGTCCCCTCCCCTTTGTCTCCTTATTTTCAAAACCACACATAATAAATAGTTTTGGAAGACTTATTAGGTCTGGGGTCTGAGGATGAGAATTGAGGTATGCCTGGAAAGGAATGATCACAAGGGAAGGGCACTTTGGTCATTCCCTTTAAATGTTCACATTACAACTGGCTGGGTGCTCCAAACACAAAGCTCGAACTCACAATAGGTTCAATCCCTGATATATTCCTTTCATGCTCTGTGACTGTTAGGCAAGTTACTTAACCTCTCTGAACCTCAGTTTATTTATCTATAAAATTGGGATAATGAAAATATCTATCTTGAAAGGTGGTTTTTAAAATTAAATAAGATGATCCAGGTGAAGCTAACTTAGAACAGTGTCTAGTACATGACTTATTTTAAAATGTTATTTGTATTAAGTTACATAGCCCTGAAAGGAGCAGTGACTCAGGGCTATTGGTCTCTTTTGCCTACATATAACAAGACTTCAGAGGACAAGAAATCAAAAACCAGCGTCTCTTTCAAGTGATTCAGTTGTTGTAGGATTCCATTCAAGCTTGGGTTCATTACATTCTTCTATTTTACCTAGTGGAACAATTTAATAGTATCCACGGACACGCAATCTTCAGCATCCCCCCAAGGTTAGGTCTCTTACAGAGTCCAAGGACTGAAGCAGAAGGGACAAAGCTAATGCTCTTAAACAGTTTTCACAAAGGTGTTTTGTGCTAGAACTCGCTGTCACTAGAACTAGAACACAGTACTTCAAGCTCCTGTAGGTATGTCTGTCTCCAACTGGAGAGTAAAGCACTTTCGGAGAGATCAACCCTTCATAAACCCTCTGCCCCATATTTCAAGGCCAGCAACCTGTGTGAAAAGTACTTTTGGAAAAGGAAGTATGTAAAAAGGGTATTAGAAGTGGGACCATATTTCTTACCTGGTAGGCCATATTGGTCGCTCTGTGATGGCATAACAATTCTGCTTGGAACCTTAAAATGACAGGAAAAAACTTGATGTCTCAGCCTGTCCAAATACAGATGCTTTTATCTCACTGAGGATCAACTGGCTGCCTGGGTACCACAGAAGTCTGGCGAAAGAGCAAGTGAACTGAGTGAAGTTATCTAAGACCAGGATGATGATACCGAGAGGAGGGAGCTCCCAGGCACCAAGAGAAGCTGCCCTCCAATCGAAACTTCCCTGAGATTGACTATAATTTAACCTTTCCTCAGAAAATCATAGAAATCTACTCAGGATTATTAGAAACCCCTATGATAACCTACAATCAGCCTGACAGAAATATCTGAATAGCTAGCTAAACTTTTCAGGAGACTTCAAGACGCTTGGGGCCATGTGCAAAAAGCCAAAAATTCTACGGGTAGTAGCTGTGCCCTCATATGAAAATCACATAGGAGTAGAAAGGAGAGAGGTGATTCTCCAGTGTATTCTAGGGTTGGGCGAGGGGGAGCGTCAAGGGGGAAAGGATATTTGGCTGAATTTAAGTTTCTCTCTTCCCTGGATTCCAACAAATGGACTTGCATATGGAAACAGAAATGAAACCTTCCAAGAAACACTCCGTGATTTCAGTACAGAAAGAATGGAGATTCTTCACTTTAGATCTAAATTCAGGTACTTTGGTTTCCCTGGTGCCCTGCAGAAGTACTGCTATCTACAAATGTCCAAAGCAGGGTTTTCTGCATGAGCATTCAGTTTTTCTCTCTTGGGTGTATTGACTTAAAAATCTGTCAATGTACATAGTTAAGTCCACTCCCCCCCCCACAATCCTTACTATATGGTTGGCCCTTGAACAACATGCGGGTCAGAGGCATCAACCCCTTACACAGTCCAAACTCCTGGTATAACTTTTGACTCATCAAAATGTAACTACTAATAATAGCCTACTGTTGACTGGGAGCCCTGCTAATAACATAAACAGTTGATTAACACACATCTTGTATGTTATATACTGTACTCTTATAATAAAGTAAACTAGTAAAAAAAGAAAGTATTAAGAAAGTCATATGAAAAAGTACATTTAATAAACCGTACTGCAAGAAAATCCATGTACAAGTGGACCCACACCATTCATACCCATGTTGTTCAAGGGTCAAGTGTAGATGACTCTAAAAAGACAAACCTCTCTACCCCTAATTCATTCCTTCGGAGACTTTCCCAGCGTCCTGAGGAAGTAGCCCAGCATGCGGGGTCCCTCCTGTCCAGCCACCCTCGCTCACTCAACTGCTCAGACCAGGAGTGGACAGGTGACCTGGGCTGCAGCAGGTTCTTTCTCCCAGGAATGTGAAATAGGGAAACAAGAATCTGCATTACTATGACGTGGGGAACAGGAAGTGCACAATCATGTCAATTTGCAGGCTAAGGCCACCACTGCCCTACTGGTACACCTGGGTTTCAGGAGATGCCCATGAAGACTTTTAAAAACACCTAGTTTTTTAAAGATTTTATTTATTTATTTGACAGAGAGAGACAATGAGAGCAGGAACACAAGCAGGGGGAGTGGGAGAAGAAGAAGCAGGCTTCCCGCTGAGCAGGGAGCCCGATGTGGGACTCGATCCCAGGACCCTGGGATCATGACCTGAGCCGAAGGCAGACACTTAACAACTGAGCCACCCAGGCACCCATAAAAACACCTAGTTTTGTTTTGTTTTGTTTTGTTTTTTCAGCTTATTCATGTACATTCTCTTCCTTGTACCACGTAATTCCTAAAACAAGTGGTAAGTAGTAGACATGCTATAGCACAAACTCTTCAATGTATCTTGTGGTTTAAAGGACTGCTCACCATCAGGTAAGAATTTCATTGCATGAAAGCTGGACGGGGTAAACAACACAAGAGTTCAGATATTGAAGGACTTGCAATATTGAGAAAATGAAATGGTTATCTGTGAGCTAGGCATTGAACAGCTGAGAGGAAGGGGCTACTCTCCCAGTATTGTTTCATGAGAAGTTAGCAAACACGTCAATGCACTTTGGTAACATAGTGATAAGCACTATGTCAACCTAGAGAGGGAGCTAAAAATCACCAAGGATAACGAATGCTAACAACTATCTTCATCTGTAGCACAACTGGCTTGAGAGAACAAAGTTAAGCATCCCCTGCTCCCTGGAGACAAACTCTCTGGATTGGGACTTAAAGAATACGACAAAGGCCTTTACTTAAAATAAAGATGGGGGAAGCATGCTCTCGCCTATCATAAAGGAGCTCCTTCTAATCTACTAATCATCCATCAAAACAACAACAACAACAACAAAAACAGATGGGTATTCTGACATGTGTGTATAATTAATGAATAAGCATGGGTGAATATCCATAAGTGAATATGGTATGGATTTAATTGTCAACATTCATTGAACAAACATTTAGGGTATGGGAGATTTGATTTTGAGTTCTGCCACACTATTAGCCATATGACTTAGTGTGAGTCTTAGATTTCACACCAGTAAGAGAGAGATAATAATACCAATTTTGTTGGGTTGGTATGACATAATGTTTGTAAAACACAGTACATAGTAGGCATTCAAAAATGTGCCATAAAATCTTATTCCATATCAAGTGCTTTCACAGATTAACCATTAATAAAATCCTAACTGCAATCACTTCAATATAATATTCAGTACTAGATGGAACTATCTTAAAAGAATTCCCTCCTATGCTATAGAATGTTTCACTCTGATATATTCATTGATGTCTACATTATAGTATCTAAATAGACCTACAGTATCTTAAACAAATAGGAGTAAAACATGAAGAAAGAGCCTAGGCCTAGCAGCTTCCATGTTCTTGCTGTTACATGGCTGGCTGGAAACAGTAACCTGGCCCATTGCAAAGGCCACATGGTTTTGACTATCTTAAGAGTGCTAATTAAATTAACTTACTTGTGCTAATAAATGATAACCAAACTGATACTTCATAAACTCTTCTACTCACTTTCCTACTTCAGGGCACACTAAAATAGTGTTCTCCCACTCCCCCAGGGCCCTCTGTTTTAATCAAAAACCACCTCTGCTCACCCTACTAGAGACTACAGACACCACTTCAACCCTGCTTTCCCCAGGTCATATCTTCTCCAACCTCAGCTGCTTCCTACTTTTCCTCTCATAGAAACTACACCAAGTCCCGAATGATATGGTTGATCTTTCTAGAAAAGCCCACCCCACTCTTAAAAAAAAAAAAAACAAAAAAAACTAGGCAGCAATATTCGTCCTATTCTGAACTGAGCACTGTCTTGGTCAACATGTCACCATTAACTCTCCCTTGCTTCTCAGACAAGATGAGCCCTCATTCTCCCTACCCCACCTCCCACCCCAACCTTCCCAAAGACTGTGCATGAGATCACTCCCCAAGGATCTTCCTTCATTAAAAAAGGCAACGTGGAGTTTCCGGTAAGAAGCTTCTCTCCGACGGCAGACCAGAATGCTAGCGAGAGAAACCAACAAGGTGTACATGCACATCTAGCAGCGGTTTAAAGGATAACAGCTTTGTGTTGGGCACAGGTCAGGGGAACTTTGGTTTGGAGAACAGGTGGGCTACCTGACAACCAGCAGGCAGCCTTGCTTTTGACTACCACCATTTTAAATCAGGATGTTTGGCAAATCATTAGTGTCTGCTAGTTATTAAACAGAGGAAAGTTCAAAAGCACACGCATGTTTTTCTCCCAGCTTCCCAGGTGGTAGCTGTTTCAAGCAGCAACCTTTTCACTTTGTGCAGCAAGACTTGTACACTTCCCGTGGCTAAAACCGTGTTTTCTAACCGGGTGCCCACAACTGAGCCTCAGCCTCGCAAGAGTGGCAAAACCAATATGCAAACGTCTGACTGAAGATTTGCCATTCCCTCTCCTTGCAAGTTTATTGTAGAAATTACTGAAATGTACACAAATGACTGCATTTGAAGGTGAAATTTGGTGGAAAAATAAAGATATAATAGGATTCTTTCTTAAATAATTTCCTAGTGTGATGTCTGTCTGAAAAAATGAAGTGAAATTATATGATGTCAAAAAATCATGTTTCAAAATGATTGACAACATGTGAATGTTTTGCATTGTGAAATGAGGTGGAAAATTTTAATTGCATGATGGGAGGACATAATATTTATTAGAACCTTGTAACTACAGAGGATTGCAATGAAGAGGACACAATTTTAAATTTGGCGTTAATACGTCAAGTCTAAATCTTAAATGAACATGCAGGAGTAAAATTCTTTATCAAAGCCTTTTCTTAGAGTGTATGATTAAGTTTTCAGATTCTAATAACTAAACAGGATCGACGCGGGGGCATGTCCACATCCTGACAAAGAGGCTTACTAGTCTGCATTCGTATGCAATTCTGAACAGTGTTACCACACAATACATGCCTTGGAGGGAGAGAGAGAAAGTTTGATCCTCCAGCAGGGCTCACATGAGAAGTGGTGTTTGCTGGAGACCTACAATTTGCAAAGAATGCGAAGAAAGGGGAAAAGGGCTGAAAATTAAACATAGAGGTGAGAAAAAGATACAGAAAGGAATATATACAAAACTGGCAAAACAGAGATCTCAAGCCAGATTACCTTTAACTCAACCTTGAAAGCAAATGACTCAGCTGAGGAGGGCACGTGGCACCCACATTTGCTGGTCTACTTGTCAACTTATAAGACCGGAGCAAGCATATACTACGTAAGTGATAAGAGTGGCTCAGCTCCTTCTAACAGATGGCTCCACAACTCTCAAAACCTTGACAGGAAAGGGGAAAAGGCTCTGCTTCCCCACAGGAGAGCATTGGTACATTGGCCAAGGCAGAAGCAGGCTTCCCCTCCCTTCTCTGACTCTCCCTGAAGTCGGCAGTTTTATTGATCGGATTACAGACTGTAGGATCACTTCTCATTCCATCCTGCCCCAAACTCCACCACTCAAGAGAACACTGCCTCTCAGTCTGTAATAGCTCCAGCAATTAAAACCCAAAGAGGAGTCCTTTTATTTTTAGGGATGGGAGGGACATTGCTGGGGACATCTAAAATTGCCAGCACCAAGATCATTATTAAAATTCTAAGAAAAGAGAAAACAGAAAGAAAAGTTGTTCTGACACCAAGCAGGAGAATGGTAGGAAAGCACCTTTCTCTCTCTCCCTCCCTCCCTCTCTCTCCCTCCCTCCCTCTCTCTCTTTTCCCCTCTATGTGAGGTTGATGCTGGCGCTTCACATGAATATGGCAAGGACATAAATCACCGAGTTGGAAATCCTAGAGGGTCAGTGAATGGGTCTATAACTAGTGGAGCAGAAGAGGTCAGAAATTAAAATGGTTAGCAATGAGCAATAAGAAATCTGAGCAAGGCTTAAAGAGGACTTGGAAATGGATACTTTATGGCCTCTTTCTTACAGAATTGAAGAGATGAGCTGAGAGTAAAAGAACAAAGATTTGGTCAAGAAAAGAGAAAGTCACCATCTTGTGATCGATTTCTCTCTCACAGATCCATGTTTCCCCTTTTCTGTTTTTCCCAATGTCACAGATCCTTGAAAGCCAAACTTAGCCAATAATATGCATACAAATAGACCCCTTCTTTTAAGGTATTTTTGCTTTCCTGGAGATGACTAATGGATGAAAAATTCCCACCCGATAAATACAATAATTGTTTTTCACATAGCCTCCACTTTCGTTAGCCAAAATCATTTTCTTTTCTGGTAGAAAGAGTAATTGTTCAGTAAATTAACACCTCATCTCATGTAGATAATGCAAGACCCAAGATTTTTCAAAAGCATCTTTCCCCTCCCAGAGAACAGTTTAAATAGTATGCATTCAAAACTTCAGAGATTTCTAAATCGCAGGCCACTGAAGACTTATCTTCCACCTGCTCATATTGTTTGCTGCATTCTGATCAGAAAGGGAATTTGCGTCTCTGAACCAACAGATATAAAGTGCACGAGAACATCACAAAGTAATTATGAGTTTATGACATCACCTTAATATTACAAGAGAGAGAATGAAAGACTCGAGAGAAACGTGCGATTTCCCTTTTGGGAAAACATTAATGGATGCTTACAATCTGTTTTCTTTTGTTTGGATGTTACAACCAATAATACACTTTTATGTCTATAAATAAAGACTAAAGTTGAATAAATCCAACAAACCCCTGAGCCTGCAGCTTGGAATCTTGATGCACATTCAAGGCCAAGATTTATGAGTCACTTGCAGAGAATAAGTTGAAGCTGCAAGATTTGGGGGGAAATTATTCCACATGGCGATTATTTGGGGGAGTGATTATGCATGCACACCTGATCACAGCGTCACCTATTCCAGCTCATCTGACATGATAAAACATGGCAATTTTCTCTATTTCCCTTTGCTTGCACAACAGAAACTGATGCACACAACCTCACACCATTCATTTTTAAATGGGCTTCCTTGTCAGAGGCATTCCTCCCTTTCCCACTCTAGCTCTGACTTCTGGAGGTATTATACAATGATTTATGTAAATGCCTTGATGACTGCAAAGGGAAATGAGGAACACCAACACTAACGATCTACAGTAGAAAAGAACAGCTTTCGGAAAGGTTCCCCACCCCCCCAACCCCCCGACAGGATGGGCTTTGCTCCTGGAGGATACCTACCGCCTCCGCCCCCACTGCCACACACAGGATTTAAATTAGGGTGGCGGCCTCCTGGCTGTTCTAGCCCCATTTTCCTGTACCGGAATGTCTTCAGAAAAGGCGGGCTTTCTCTCCTGTCTCCGGAGCTCCCAGAGTCTTTGAGCTCCCCTGGAATTCCCGCGACACTTGCAGTGATGGGGCCTCAGCCACCTCCCCGGGCAGTTCACTTCGGTGCCTAATTGCCCTTACTGGGAAGAAATTTTTCCTAATGTCTCCTAACCGACATTTTCCCCTTTCCTTGTTTCAAGCCGTTACTTCTTATTAGACCATTCTCAACCACTGCAAGCAATCCTCTTCTTTCCTTAAAATTATTATTGCTCAAATATTTGTAGACAGTTAGCATAGGCTTCCATCTCTCCAGCTCCTTTTCCTGAAAGCTTTAAATGTTATGTTCCTTTAACCTTTCTTTATAGGTCGCCTCTTCTAATCCTTTTATCTTTTTTGTCACCCTTCTCTGAGTTCTCTCTAATTTACAGTATTGATGTTCTCTTTATAATGAGGTGCCCCAAACAGTATGCCGTGCTCCGTAAGCGGCTGCCGGGAGAGGCATGATTACAGGAACTCCATTTTCCTATAAGCAACACCCGCCTTGTATGCTGTGTGCCTCAGTAGAGCATTTGTCTTCTTCGCAGACGCACTGTATTATCTAAATACACTATCAGTCCCAATTCCTTCTCCCATCTGTCTCTTGAAGACATATTCACCTAATCCAGTGTTTTTACTCTTCTTCCTACCTGCCCCCGGAGCCCCAGCCCCCACACCAGGATTGTTCACAACTTGAATCCAAGACTCCCTGGTCAATTAAAAGAAAGCTTTAACTCCTTCAGTTATCAAGGCTCTAGTCTATAATAAACTAGACACAGGTAATCGTTAGCCATGACCCTTTTATTTACAATACCATCAGATTGGGTTTATTTTTACAGCATTGTTAGACATTAAGAGCAAAGCTTCTGTCTTCATCACATTGGTTTTACTGTGGGTTAGGACCTACGGTGCCCCACTTCATTTCCTGAGACCCGAGCAATGAGCACAGAATCATTTCTAGTAAGTTCTGACTCTGATTAAAAAACAATCTTTATGAAATAGAAGCTAATAAAATTGCTTTCCTAATTACCCTGAGCTAGTTCATTTCCCAGCAAATATAATAAAATAGAGTTACTTGGCTCCGATTCACAAAATCTGAACCCAAGCTCATTATTAAGGCATTTAGCAGGGAAAAAAGCATGTGTGCATAAGATGCTGTCCCATCAAGCAGAATGCAAGAAACCTTTTGAAGTTTAGACCTTTGAAGTTTGAAGTTATTGCATTTTTTTTTAATGCAGGTATTTCTGCTAGGAAAAAATATACATCAGAGTCATTTATATTAATGGAGCAGGGTACCTATACTAGCATAATCTTTGGAGGAGCTTTTTTGTTGAGAACAGCAAATCTTTATTTAAGAAAAATATTTAGATCCTTTGCATTGTACTCGCTAATCTACAGGGCTATTATACAAGGCAGCGAGACTTTTACGTAATAGAATAGAGTAACTCATGTCCCAAGGCTATTTCTGCCGTGACTTATGCCACTCACAAATCTCTTTCATCTGTTTAAAGCGTGAGAGTCTGATGACTATAAATGTATGAAAATGTTTGGGGATTGTTTTATTTTCCCCTAAATGTCCTATCATTCATTAACATGGACATGATTTGCTAATATTTCTAATGCATGCATGAATACTCCACTAACAGAGGTTTAAAATGCTCCATTCCCAGGAGGGAAAAAAAGACAATTACCAAAATTGAGAGACTTTAAGAAGAGCACATCTATTAACGAAAAGGGAGACGGTTACATGGCAGAATCAGGTAAGCCAAAGAATGAAATCTCTCCTCTGTTCTATAATGTGCACATACCCATTTTATGTGACAGCGCCAATAGAGTTACAGCTCAGGGTAACTCTAACACCAAAGTAAATACAGCCAGGATTGACTCACGAAGGCGAGCCAAGCTGCTCTGGCCAGTAACGGAGATGCGAAAATCTTTTCTCCTCTTTGGGTATTTGCCTGAAACCAATCTCTTAGAGCTCAGTCTCGCAAATCTAAAATGGGGAAAGAAATTGCCTGTGTCTTCTACCAGGAAGTGCAGCTCTTCTTGGGAAAATTTGTGAAATTCCACCCCCTGGGCAAAAACCATGGCTTTTTGTCAATATGCCCTGGGTGGAAATCTGACATTTCCATAATGATATGACAGATTTCCATCTGGGAAAACTGCCTTCTGTTTTCACAATGAATTTGAAGCAAGAATGAAAAATCTTTCACTTTGTCTATAAAACTATTTAAAAGAAAAAACTCTGTACTTTTCCTGCCTTGAAATAATGGAGTGGGTATTAAATGAGAAAAATCTGTAACTCTTTTGAGTTCAATCAAATCGTCAGCAATACTTAGAAAGAAAAGAAGGGAACTATGTGGTGAATAAATCCTTCCGGACAAATTTGTTACTGTTTTTTGATAGTTACCAGCAGATGAAAGGAATAATGTATATCTAGCAATCAGTGAATGTGCATCAACAGTATACAGCTGGAATTCAAGAGAAGATTGACAGAGGGCATCAGTAAGTCTATTTTGTAAAACTGGTTCTAATTGATTTCAATAGGAGTATTGTCATATGGATTGAAAATTTGCTGAAAGATGATAAACAAAGAATAGCAATGAATGAAAAGCAAAGGGGATGACATCGAGGTTAATGTGAGTTTTGATCTCATTTCTCATTTTTAGAAATGCAATGGGAGAGGAGCAACCTGGACAAAAATGAAATATGCAAATGTGCTAAATGAATGGTATAACAACTGCCAACAAAAACTGAAAAATGGAATTTCCTTAGAGAAGTGGTTGGTGGAGGTCTGCAGGGAGAGGGGAACAGAGACATCAGCTGGGCCTGGGAAAGCTGGAGCAGGGACGTTTTAGGGGAAAACTATCTAATACACAAAATGAACGAGCAGCTCCACTTCTCAATATGGACCCACTCTCCATCTCAGTCCTTTGAATTGCTGGTTGTTTTGTTTGGTTTGCCAGCGTGGGGGATGGGGCTCCACTCACTCTCCCTTGTCCCTCCTCTTCCTGAAGTTGGAAAATCTGAGTGAAAATCAGGAGATCTAGGGTGGGCTGGGTTTTCTTTCTTCTATGCAAAGTTAAGTCTGGGATACCAGACTCTCTGAGAAGAAAAAAAAAGGGAAAAAAAAAAACCCCAAAACAAAAAACAGAAACATTTCCCTTAGTGCCTAATGCCAACAGACTCTGCGTTTTCTTCTCACCACCTGAGAAGCCGGAAGCTGCTATTGCAGCTTTTTGTTGTTAGTGTGGTTTGCTCATATTTTTAGTGGGACCTGTAGAGTAAGACCATCCTGCGGATTTGAAGGCCACCAACCCTTGCAGAGTCAGCACTCACCTGGAGGGAAATTTCAGAAGGAAGCGGAGGTGCAAGAGTGGGGGAAGTGGTTTGTCTGGGAGAGGCAAGCCTGCCCTGATGATTAACACCAGGTCGACGTGCTGAGAGAAAAACGACACAGACACAGAGACCGTGCAGCATCCGGTTTGCCGGCACATCCTAATGAGCACAATGGTCAAATGCCCTGGGTTTGCCATATGTTGCGGCCATATGCATATCTGGTGAACCAGATGCCCTGTTTTTTGTTCCCCCATATTGCACCATTTTTCTCACAGCATAAAGACATGGCTTAAGTGAGAAGCAGGAGGGGGTGTGGGGTAAGCAATGAGAGCTTGTTATTCCAAAAGGTTGTCGGACAGAAAACATCAGGAAATCCATCCATGCTCTCATTCCGCTTTCAAATATTTAATGAGCACCTACTAAGTTCAAGAAGAGCTTAAACGAAACCAGAGATGACAAATCTTTCCTGAGTTTAGTAAGGAGAGGTTAGACAGTCTCTGTGCACCTGCCACAGCTTCTCTCCATAAGCCCTCTAGTCATTGAGTAAAAGGATCTGCTGCAGTTTGCCACTTCTAACACGCATAAAGTCTCTAGAGATTAACAGGGGGCCACTTATACTCTGTGCCCAATGAAATAATGTTTAACCTCTGTTAGCCAACTCTCTCCCTCCAACCTCGAAAGGCTTGCACCATGCCTTCTGCCTTCTACGTGCCTCTCTATCATTGGGCACAATGTGGCAATCACTCACATAGTTCCCTCCACCCAGAAGATCCTTCTCTACTCCAGTTCCTACCTACTCATTGCCCACTCATTCATCCATTTATTGGATATTTCTGAATGTTTTCTAATCTGACACTGTATAAGACCTGGTGGATAACACAGTAAGCAAAAGGAACACAGTCTCTACCCTTCTGGGGCTTACAATCTAGTGGCACAGACATTATTCCAACAGTGAAATAATGTGTGATTACAATGGGGAGACATGCCAAAAAGGCCGAGTCCTGGGAGCTACAAAAGTGTGAACCAGAGCAAGCCAATCCCAGCAGAACAAGAACACGTCACCATGATGGCGTCTCCTGCGAGGACGCCTTTCTGATTCCCCAAGCCAGGTGCGCATGTGTATGCCTGTGATCTCTCTCTGTCTCTCTGTCTGTCTCAGAATCCTAGAGCACACTGCTAAGCCCTTAACAAAGTCCATTCGTTTTACTTACAAATCAGTCTGACTTTCCTAACCCTCAACAGTACACATTACATGTCACCCCACCTTTGCATCCTTAACAGCGCTTCCCCCGCTCAATAAATATTAGCCGAAGTCCACTGACATCTCAATTACTCATCCATAGAGAAAAGAAATGGGAATAATATAAAACATCAGATAATCCAAAAATCCTTATGGCTAAATTTTGCCATTTCTTGGGCTCATATAGCTACCATGATACTTATCACAAGTTCCTGTTTGTTCACCACAAGCTTGTGAGCTCTTTGAGGGAGGGAATGGGTCTTCATGAAGGGAACTGGGTTTGAGCTGAGTTTAGAAGAAAAAAATATGGATCAGCCTGGCACAATTTCTGGCACCTCGTAGATTCTTTACACATGTCTATGAAACAAGTACACAAACACGTGCACGAAATAATGCTTAACCTCTGTTAGCCAGGTCTCCCCCTCCAACCTCAAAAGGCTCGCACTGTGCCTTCTGCCTTCTACATGCCTCTCTATCATGGGGCCAAAATGAGTACTCAACAGCTATTATTGATTTAGAAGTCAAGCCTGGGCCTCAGCAATGTACCATTCATTCCAGAAGACGCCATTCTCACTGTGGTATATGTGAATGGAGCCTCCCAGAAGCACCATACAGACTGCAATATAAATAGCGCCCCCTGCAGTTGTGCAACACAGAGGTCCTGCATCCAAACATTTCCTCTTCCAGGGAGGAATGCGAAATTTAGAGGAGGTAAGGGAATGGCCACAAACTGCACAACGAGCTCGTAGCACAAGTGGAGCTATGTTTCTGACTCCCGGGCCACTACAACAAGTTGGCTTATATGTTTAAAGTGAAACTGAATTTAAAATAATTTATTTCAAGCACTTTTGACTCTCCTTGAAGTGAGTCCAGCCAGCCTGGAGCACCAACACAGCAAGGCTTGGAGTTATTACTCAAGTGAATTTCTGCTGTGAACCACAGTCAACATACTTATAAATCAGCCCTATAAACAGTCCCTTACATATGGCAAATACTCCAAGACCAATTGTAAAAAGTGTGATTTTCCTTTAGCCATATACCTCTTGAGAAAGAAAAGGATGGGGAAATTGGCTAAGGAAAAGGCCCAGAGGTTTGATTTAGGTACAATCCAGATTATTCTTATGCTTATCTTTGTTTACCCCCATTCTAGAATCAGCAGAGAGGAGGGTCTGCACACGGGGAGTGCAGCGAGGGGCCATGTCAGCTCTCCTTTGAAGCCCTAGGATTATGGATGATGGTCTCAGAGTAGAATTTCCTACTCAGGAATGCAAGAGAAATGATAGTAGAGCCTCAAAACAAACAGAATGAGTCTATTTATGGAAAAGTACAAGTTGTATAATACAAAATTGTTCTTAAAGTAATCTGAAGGAAACTAAAATTAGAATAAACAATCAGGCAGCCATTCTACCTTAAATCCCCAACATGATATTTCCATTCTTCCCGGTCACAGAGCTCTGAGTGGCATTCCAGCCCAGTCCCATTCAGCTCAAGTGAAGACAGGATCCAGGCCCTGGTGTCTTCTATTCCAACATTCCATCCTACGACGAAAAGTTTCCTTAGTGAAAAGGATTCTACAGATCAAGGGTTGGCCCTTTCTGTGGCAGATTCTAAAATGAGTCGTCTATATATTTTCTTCAGGTACTTGCAGAACGTGCAAGAGACTGCCATTTGATTTTCTGTAAATGGGTCATTTCTCAATTCCTAATTTAGAAAATTCACTCTTAGTATTTTCTTGCTCTGGGTATCTGGCAGGGAGTTGAGTGTGGGGAGTGTCAGAAGAAATATTACGCCATAAGTTTAAAAACATATTTAAATTATTCTCTTCTATTTTTGAAAGCCTTACATTATGTACCAGTATAACTGAGTTGGTTCCTGAACACTTTCATTTGGTTTCTTAATTGGACATTTTATAGATCTGGGGGTACATGTTCAATATGTCTAGGGAGAAAAATCTAACTAGCCGATAATATCAAAATAGGACTGGAACCAGGAGAGAAATCTCTTGTACCTATCATCTTCCCATTCTTCTTTGCTGTACTTTTTATTTGGGGCAAGGGGAGAAGAAGGGGTGCAAACCCAGGGTCTGCACTGGCAAAATAAATTAGAAAACTGAGGCAGCTAGTGAAATAACCCAGTTCAAAAAAATGTGGTGACCTGAATTTTGCAGACTGGATGTCTAATAAGCACTCTTACCTGCTAATGGTTCTATTCTCCATGCCCCTGCCAGCTTGGGGTTTTCTAAGTCACATTTCTTCAGAGATTTTAGGTTTGGGATCAGGTCGTTAACCGTATAGCCGTTGCATGCACAGTAGAAGCAGCAGAAAGAGAGGCCTTTCCATCCACTGACTAGAGCCAAGAAACTAACAGCCAATGTGCTGCTCAAAAATAAAGAGGTGATTTCTAATGTGAATCTAGACAAATGGTCATCACCTGCAGAAAGTAAGTGCATCAGTCAGGATCCCAATAGGAAACAGAGTTGTCTGCAGATGATTGAAATGAGACTTTAACAAGGGGCTACTAACAGAGGAGTAAGCAGAGTTAAGGAAACAAGCAAGGAACAAGGAACGAGCAAAGCAGCAAGAAGAGACTCAAGTTAGCAGGAGGCCCTAAGGAAGGGAGGAGTGTAGGAAATGGTTTCCTGAGACCAGTGAGAGCTCAGCCAAGGGAGAGGTGCCCCAGCTGCCGCCAGAGATGTGCACTCAGGGAAGTGAGGGAGTGGGCATACCCACCTACTCTTTCCTTCCTCCCTCTCTCCCACCAGTCCATGCCAGTGCCTTCCATTGGCCAAATCCAACCAGGAGTTCAGGTCAGCCTCCTGGACACAGAAAGAATATAAAGAATAGAATGAACTCAGGGGTGGGAAGCAAATAAAGAATAACCAGCACTATCAGTAACATTCTTCAGGTCACAGTACATTGAACTGTGACTGGTGCTTCAACCCAGAGTTGGCACAGGGCAGTTATCTCCACATATTCTGTCATATGTCCCCATATATCCCTTAGCCAGCACTATGCATGGTTCCCTGTCCAGCCTCTCTCCTAATACCTTCCCATTCTGCTCCCCATTCCAACTCCCTCCTTCAAAAACTAGTATTTGGGCGCCTGGGTGGCTCAGTTGGTTGGGCGACTGCCTTCGGCTCAGGTCATGATCCTGGAGTCCCTGGATTGAGTACCGCATCAGGCTCCCTGCTCGGCAGGGAGTCTGCTTCTCCCTCTGACCCTAACCCCTCTCATGTGCTCTCTCTCTCATTCTCTCTCTCTCAAATAAATAAATAAACAAATCTTTAAAAAAAAAAAACAAAAAAACTAGTATTTATCAAGGCTCTCCTCACCTTACTGTCCTCCCCTAAGTCTCAGTTCTTCTGTCTACTCCCAGAGCACTCCCTTAGCAGAATGTGACACCTGCTATTAGCAGTTGATAGTTATTACGTGTTTTTTTCATCCAATAAACGAGTAGTTATTGAGCCTTTATAAGTACTAGGCACTATACTTCAACCTGAGGAGACAATGGTATATAAAAAGGACAGAGTCCCTGTGCCTTGGAGCTTCGGTCTAGTAAGGTAAAGAACAATGAGTGGAACAGTCACAAAAATACATATGCAACTGCACCCTTTGTTAAGCACTATGAATAAAAAGTGCAACGTGCCCTGAGAATGCATGGCGGACAGACCTCGTCTGTAGGTCATGGATGACTTCCGTAAGAAGTGATGCCTGAGTTGAGATCTCAATACTGGGTTGCAATTAACTTGGCCAAAGAAAGGCTGAAGAGGAGATCGAGAGTGGGGCTTCCAGTGGAAATGGCAGGTGTAAAGGCCCCAAGGCAGGTGGAGTTGTGTTGTTCTTTGCTAAACTGTTGGAAGACCCATGAAATGGGCCATGGAGAGCCAAGCAGAGCCAGCTCAGTAAAGCTGGAGGCTCACTCTAACATATCTATGGCCCTATTTGGCCAAGTTTGTAGAAACTTAAAGTAGTTCCGCTGAGAATAAACATGAGTCTGCAGTCTTTTTTAATGCATGTTTCACCACTGAAGCCTTAGAAAGATTGCATTAGTTACACACAAATCTCCTTTCCAATGGTCATTGATTTGCTGAATTTTGTTAAATAGCCCATTTCCCCAAGGCAGAGAAAATATTAAAGTGACAGGTCTGTGAGCTACACTATTCTGTGAGTTCTTCATATTACCCGATTATTCAAAGAATTGGGAGGCTAAAAAATTGAAGTTGGTTTAAAGAACAATTAAGAACTACTGTCATTGTTTTCTCTTTGTCTAGATTTTCTTTGTTTGCTTGTGGGCTCTTTTGGTTGGTTTGGGGTCTGTTTCTGCATTTACCATAGAACAAGATTTGTAAGTGAGTGAAGGATCAAAACACGGTAGCCTTTTAAAAGGCGGCAAGTACATACTAGGGGAAAGAAGGTAACGGTGAATAATCCCATCTTGCTCTTGTGGCCTTGTTTTCCTTGAGCTCCAAAGAGTGCAGTAAGTTCTCAAACCAAAGCTGTTTATTACCTTGTGCTCCCTCTGCTGGTCCCAGGCTCACAGAGCCAAAGAGTTTGTAGAGGTAAGTCTCCAAATTCTACCCACATCTCTCTGCCACTTCTGGTCCCAGCACTCCCAGGGGATCTCACTACTCCCAATCTGCAACTCCAATACCTAGTTCTCCAGTATTGAAATTACCCTTTTTCTGAATCCCTCAAAGCATGGGCTGCCTTTGGCACTTGATGCATCACTTAACTGCAAATACTCTCACTTCAGGCACTTTTTTTTTTTAAAGATTTTATTTATTTATTTGACAGAGAGAGAGAGAGAGAGATCACAAGCAGGCAGACAGGCAGGCAGAGGGAGAGGGAGAAGCAGGCTCCCCACTGAGCACACAGCCCAATGCCAGGCTCATCCCAGGAGCTGGGATCATGACCTGAGCCAAAGGCAGATGCTTAACCAACTGAGCCACCCAGGCACCCCTAGGCACTCTCTGTTTATCAGTATACTCTCCTTGACCAGTCCATAACTTTCTCCAGGCCAGTGAGTATGACTCTGATTTCTTTTGAACCCCAGAGAACCCAGCTTGAAACTAGGCAGGTTGCAGTGGATTAACCATCAGAAAGAATGATGTGGTGAACCTGCAAACAATAAGTAGTTGAGAGTAAAAAATATGGCCATGTCCAACCTCTTTTAAAAAAAGGATTATCACAGATAACATATTGCACAATACTCTATGTCACCAGGTGTTCAATTAGTATCTGTTAGCTGGTTTTTTTTTTCTTCTCTTCCTTCTCTGATACTTCTCACCCATTGCTAGTGAAGAGACCCAAAACATTTTGATTAAGAGCCTGTATATAAACACAACACACACATACACACACATACACACCCTTCTAAACTCCTTCCTCCTTAAAAGGCAAAGCTCCTTTTAAACACAACAACCATCCTGTGTCCAAAAGAAGACCATCGAGTTGTACAGCCCACAAGGCCAGCCAGTGGACTGGTGTCCCATTTCTCTGGGGTTGAGCCCCTTCAGATTTTCTGTCCTAACCCCAACACCTCACATTATGGTTTCTTTTTTGCTGATACAAGCTCTGGAGGTGTCCCCATGGAGACATAAAAAGGCTTCTGGTTTCTACTTAATAAGGAAACCTAAAAATATACAAGACCCTAAATGCATGGCCTCTGAGAGAATTTTCCCATGGGCCACATCCAGGTGTAAGAAATAATTAGGAAGGGTACAACTACACCTGAATTAAATTTGATATTACCTTTACATGCCTGCAAAACACTGTGGCCCATCCTCACCTTAACTTTTTTAATTATACCTTTCCTTTGTTTTTCTTCTTTTTCTCCTATATAATGATAATACAATTGTTTCAGGCTCTAGATTTTCATAGGTTTGACCACATTATTTATTTATTTATTTATTCTTGCTTGATCTTCAAAATAACTTTGGACAGTAGGCATGGGAGAGAGGATAAGCTAGCTAGGCTAGCTAGAATATAAATAGCTATCTTTCCCCAATGGCTTTTTTTTTTTTTTTTTAAGATTTTATTTTCAAGCAATCTCTACACCCAACATGGGGTTCAGACCTACAACCCCAAGATCAAGAGTCACATGCTCTACTGACTGAGCCAGCCCACTGCCCCCAACTACTTATCTTAATGCAGATCTCTAATGCCAGAAATATGCATTACAAAGTGCAGGAATGCTGAGTCAGGGAAAGAATGTAGCCAAGCCTTTGGAGAACCAACAATACCTTGCTAGCCCCCATATTGAGAATGCACTTCCAACTGGAGCTCTTCTATCCATGTGGCTTAAGCCCCATGTTGAGAATGCACTTCCAACTGGAGCTCGTCTATCTATGTGGCTTAGATAATGGTACTTTCTATTTATCTGATTTTCCATAAGAACTGAATAAGTAAAGGGATGCTTATAAAAGTACTTGGAGACCCCCAAGTCCTAAGTGCTATGCTTATGATGTCAGCATCCACTGCAAGATAGACTGCTTTATATCAAGCAATTGTAAATACCAGTGGTATCTGTAATGTCTAACTAGAGCAACTTACAGGTTCTGTTCTTAACCTTGATTTTGACTTGTTTCTGGGACAGTAACTTAGAGCCCTACCCTTACCCTAATGCACTTTTTATAGTTTAATTTCCTCTTTGTGGTGCTGTTTGGGGTTGGAATTTTTTTAAAACAATATGACTCAATTGAAATCAGACTTCCCCCAAAGAAGTCAAACAGATCACAGAGGGGCCCAATCTGAAAACTCTGCCCCACAGCCTGTGGCCATTCTATGGAGAATAGTATTCTTCTTTGCTCTCCTTTTGTTTCCACCTGAATGATTTGTCTCAGCATTATGATGGTGTAATACTTGGGTTGATGAACAAAGCCTCATGAACGTACACAGAATGTATTAGTATCACCCACAAAACCTCTGTGGGTGGGATACTTCTTTTACCCCTATTTAGTCCTTCCTGGTAATAGTAACTCTACTTTCTTCCATGGTTAGTGCTGCCAAGATAGGAACAGAGAGGTATGAATCTCTAAGGAAATCCGTTCATTGCAGAGAGGGCCAGCCCCCAATACTTATGAAGCAGGCTTAGTGCCTCCTTCCCAAGGGCTTCTCTGCTGAGGCTCCAGCATGTAACATACCCAGGAAAAGCATCATTTTAAGGACCTCCAGGAAACAAGAGCCCTGCACTGAGATTAGGCAGCACTTACATGGGAGTTAGGAGAAGTTATATAGCTCATCCCCTGCTCACTTGTTTTCCCCAGAAGAGAACAAGACTTTAAAGAAATGGTGGGGGTAAAAGGACTGCGGATGGAGAGAACCCCAGGAGAAGGTGATCAGGAGGAAGAAGGAAAAGGTCTAAAAGAAAGGAGGCCACGATAGGTCCTACTTGTTCCTATTCACTTGACCTTCGGAAAATTGTTTAATCTCCATGGACCTCATATTTGTTTTATCTGTAAAGCAGAAAATACACTAGAACCCACCTCATAGCATTGTTGTGTGTGTCAGTGAATGACATGTAGGAAGCACTTAGTGGAGAAGTTGGGGTTTGGTGGGATGTCCACAACAGCTTTGGCAGTGATAACAACGCTATTGTAGGGACAGCAGGACCCCAATCATGGGGGGAGGGGGGCAGTGGTGGAGAAGATCAAATAAAGAAGAAAAATATGCCAGGGACAAGCTCTGATTCCATGACATTGCCCAGGGTGGTCTCTGGGGACACTCATATCTCAGTGATGAATTAATGAGTTAATAAGATTGGACATGCTGTATATACACTGTGCTAATTTTTTCTTTAAAGTTTTCATAATGGACCAAGGCTTGTGGAAGAAAGTTTTCTACTATCAGCAGTATTTGTCTTCCATGCTACACAATTAATTGTTCAGAGGAAAACAAAAAGCTGTGTGTGAGACAATAATAAGGTGGCTTGTGTATTAACAGGAGAGAAGTTACATTCTTGTTCCTGGAGTAAAATACCTGCATTGGTTGAACCTTTAAGAAATCCCTTTACTAGGATCAAAATGTCTTGGCTCTAGAGTTGGAGATAAGGGAGGGTGGGGGGAGGGGTGAGAATTCCATTTAATTAAGATTATTTACAGAACAAAGCTGTTTAGTTGCTCTAATTATTTTTTAGAGAAGATCCTCACATATCTTTTCAGGGACTCCGTGATGGTTACAGGAATTACTAAGAATTTTCTGCATATGTGCAGGTTTCAGAAGAATGCAAAAAATTTGAAAGGTACAATGCCCTCTCTTTTATCAATCTTCTTTAAAAAAAAAAAAAAAAGAGTCCCCCAGGGTAAAAGACACAATAAATTTTATCTATTCTACAAAAAAGGGACATTCTATTTTAACTTTTGTTTTTGTCTTTATTGAGTTGAATTTCACTACTGTACTTTAAAATCTGGCAACAGGTTTCTGATACGCCATATACCAATTTCAGTATATTAATTAGTTTTCAGGAACCCCAAGCCAAAAAAAAGCTAGTCGTTCAAGGTCACAGTTTGACTTATTTACAATTGACAAATAACTTGGCAAACTCTGCATCAAGCCACTCCATACAATAGAAAATATATTGTCATTCAAGTTAACAAAAGAATCTTTCTTTGCCATCTCACTACAATGGCCCTGCAAATGAACATCGCCTGAATAAAATCCTAACCACATTTTCACTCTCATTAACCACAGTAGGGTATCACACAATTTGCCTGACTCCTGCTTAGACCACTGTGCACCATTTTAGTAGCAGCAGTTTGATGGGTTTTATGGCAGGTGATATATGGAGTGGGAGTTTCGGGAGTCGTAAACAGAAGGCACTGTGTATCACAATGTGGTTTAGGGATATAATGACTGTGTTGTAAAGCAAGGGATGACAATACTGCACTAGGCTTGGGGTACTGAACCAATAGACCAAACAGCTCAACATAATTCAAGTAAGAGTGAAAAAATCCTAAGAAGGGGTGTGGGTGTGTGCGCGCGGACGCGAGTTTGAGTGTAGGCCTTCTTCTAGCTTTCATTAATTACTTCAGATGAATTTGAATAAGAACTACTAAAACTGAAATAAATCTGTGTCCCTCTGAAAAAATAGAACATTTCTCTTTCCTTCCAGCACAATCTTTTTCTGCCTCCTCTGTCCAACCCTTAACTACTTTCACTGTCAGAATAATTAAGTAAACATCTAGTCCTGGTACAAGGAAAGGAGCAGCAGACATTCAGGGAGATTGATGCAGAGGAGAAAAATAACACCAAAATAAACTTTCTTTCCTTTCCAGGAGAATCCATCCCTATGGCAGGGCGTCAAATTCAGGTTGACCTGACAGGCACCCCTGCTGCCCAGGAAGCCGGGAGACTTGGAGGGATTTGGAAGTCTCAGGTTCCCTCTGTTAACATCCCTGCATGTCAAAGACCCTGACTGTCTCTAAGTCATTTCAAAGCCACTTTGCCCTAGAAGAGTAGGTCTGGTATTCCCCAAACAAAAGATGGCAACATGTGGCCTCTTTTCAGAGAAAACTATGTTGAACCAGCAAATGAGGACTTGTGGTTACTAACCTACGGTGTGGCCTTGGCCAATTCACAAAACCTCTCTGAGTTTTCATTTCCTTTTGGCACACTCTCCTATCTTACTGGCCTACTACAGGGAACATACCAGGCAGTGGTTTGAAATTCTAAAGCCATATGCCAATATAAATCATCATCTTTATCACCATCACTGTCATCACCATCATTATCACGGCAATATAATGCACTGAGATATTAATGTGTGTTTTGTTCTCACTATATTTCCCCCTCTTTAGTTCCCAAAAAGCAGCCAGGCTCTTTGTGTTCCCTTATTTTAGCAGAGGGTTGTAAAGGCCAAACATAGAAACTGCCTGCAGAGAAGTCTTTACCTGTTTTATTTTCCCCCTAATAATCTGAGCTCCTTGAGACATAGGTAGAGAAGTAGATGCTTTTGAGTTGAGAGGTTTCCCCAAGACTGGAATGAGGTCGGAGGGAGGTGAGACTCCAGGGTTCTGCAATGCCCTGAGGAAGTGACAGGGCCTCTGGTGGAGAGCTGGCATTGGGCACCTAACAAAGCTGACCCTAGACAGAAAGAGTCCCAGCCTTGACAATAATAGGGTGCCAAGGAAGCACCAGACCAAGGAACCAATGCAGATTAGGCTCTGAACAATACCCAGGTCCACTGATACCAGAGTGGCCTGAAGAAACGTCTTTATCCCCCACTCTCTATCAAAATGAGTGAGATTCGATTTCTCATCTGAGCTAAATCAAATACAATTTGATTTCAATAAAATAATGTTGCACACCTATATCTGTGGCCAAAAGTTCAGATTGACTTTACTATCACCCTGGATAACTGTATCAGAATGGAAAGAAGACCTCAACCATTGTTTAAATTATACAATACAGTCTGTAGTAATATTCCCATCTCTGTTTATTTCACATCTTCAAACTACTCCTTTAAAGATTTGACACAACTGGGGACACTCAAAAAGGATATACCATCTCCCCGCCCCCCACAGAAATCCCATAAAGAAAATACAAGAATAAAGACAGCCCCACCAGAAAGCATTGCCAGGTTCCCAAGGGGCCTGCTAGGAGGGGGACACCTGCCAAGAGGCCGCTGAGGTTCTGAGGCCCTCTTTAAAATCTCCGTGGCATTGCCTATCCACAACCACCCTTTATATTTGCAGGTCTAGAATGGAGCCACGTCCCACTGCGCTCCAGCCCCTGCTCAGGTCTCACATCCTGATACCAAACTCCAGCCAGGCACGTAGCCATGGTCTGTGCGGAACTGCTGAGGCTGTCACTTCATTTCCTCCTTCCTCCTTAACAAGGAAATGACTGACCCACGTGTACCACATATCTATTTATCAACAGATCATAAGCCCAGTCTTCTGAGATCTTGTGACAGGTCCCATTAGCTGTGAGCTACCCAATAATGTGTATAATCAGTTGTTAATGGCACTATGCTATTCCATGATAACTGGGCCATTAGTGAGTGTCAACGCAGTCCCCCACCTGACTGATATCCGGCTTCAGTGGAGCTGCACATTTCCATTTGTGATGGTGAGAGGTAGAGGGAGTACCTTTCTAAATTACCCATTCTGGATACCGTGTGTCCCTGAACAGGCTAATGGGCACTTGTATTATAAGGGGAAACAATATACCATTTGAAATGATAAAACTAAGTCCAATAGCAGTCAGGTCCTTCTGATCCTCAAGGTACTTTGAGTCACAGCAAGATAACTGACACATTGGGGACATTTCTAAAATTCCAAGTCCTAAAAGCAGATCTCCTCAATACCTTTCCATGTAGTAATCCCTTATAAGGGTCCAGCCATAGCTGTTCTTTGTGAACTTCAACAAGTTCATAGAGTTTAGAGTTAGACACACACACACAATTCTTTTCAAGCAGAAATGTCTCCACCATCAAAGCCTGGGTTCAATTCTCCATGCTTATTCCAAGACCTCCTCATTTTTCTTTACACATATTTTGCATCCAATTCATTTAAGGGACCAGGAGAGGAAAGTACCAAAAGCCTCAAACAAAAGGGAAATGTGAAAAACTCTACACCGTGAGTTTTCCCCTCATGTTTACTACAAAATCCATGCCCATCACCCCAACAGAACAACCTCCAACCTCAGTCCAAATTCAGACACTTCAGAAGCGTTCCCAGCTTAAGACCGTCATAGGTCAGAATTTGATTTATTTGGAAAAGGAACGTTTCATTGAACCTAGAAATCTGTCAACCGAATCCAGCCAATGCTCAAGTGATTTACATCCGCTCAATGTCCCAGCACTGCCTATCAAAGGCCCTAGAGTTTTTACTGCTGCCTCCATAAAAAAGAAATTTAGCACTAAGGACTTGCCAAAGGGTCATCACATGTTGTTGGAAGGAAATAAAGAATGAGATATTTGTAAAGAGTGGGGAGAAAGGATGAGGCTCAGCTTTCACTCTCCCTCCTGTGCTGGCTGCCAAGAAACTGGGGGCTGGGTCTATTCTTTCCAGAAAAGTAATTTCCTCAGAACAACTGAGGAAAGAGAGGTATTCCCAGGCCTTGGAAGGGAGGAAGATTCCTGACCCAGCTTAGTGCCCTAGAATGACAACAGCCCTGGTCCAAATGAGTAAGAGGGCTTAGGTTTGTTCGGTATGTCACAACATAGCAGAGATGGGACAGAGAGACCAAAACTCTGATCATGAATGACCTAAAACATCAAAGTACAGCGTTCAGAATCCTTTCTGAGGAGAGGTGGACCTAAGACACATTCAGAGGCATTGTCTGTACCAATTCCAACAGAGACCAGACATCCCAGCCCAACTTTCCAAGAGTAAACTGGAAGATGAGAATGTGGGGAATTATTCCCCTCGGGCAATGATTCATTCACTCATTAGGGGGAAAAAAATGCATTAAGTGCCCACCGCATGCCACGTGATGAACTGAAGATGCAGAGATGACCCAACCAGAATGGAGCCTCTGTATTCCTGAACTTTGTAGAAGAGTAGAGATCCCTCATGGTTGAAAGGGTGAGCTCAAGGGATGGAACAATCAGGGAAGATCTGAGTTATCTCCTGGTAAGATGACTCAGCGGTCAATGTCTCCTGAGGAACCAGTACTGTTAGACAATCCCACATCCTGATTCTGCCTGAATCTTTGCTTTTTTGTATATGTATCCATTCATTTATTCATGCATGCATTTACTCAACCAATATTTATCAAGTACAGAGTATATTCTGTACATCATGCTACACTCTAGAGATATAATGGCTGAGCAAAATCAAACATGATTCTTGCCTTCATGGAGCTTATTAATAATTAATTGCAAATAAATGTGAAATTCCAACCGTAAAGTTCCACAAAGGAGAAATTCATGGTGCTCTTTGAGAGCCTAAAATGAGGGGGGAGGGTTGGACTGATCAGGGAGATCAAGGATAATTTTCCTGATGCTTGAGCTCTGATTAGAAGGACGGGAAGATATTAGGTAGATAAAAGGAGGAAGGAAGAGTGCTCCAGGCAAAGGCAAATGCAATCAAGAGAGCTCGGTACTGTGCGGTGAGCAGGAGGACTAAAGGAAGACCAGGGTTACAGGTGAACACCATAAAGAAGCACCTGGAAGAAGACACAACTGCAAAAGAATGCATGGGAGTTCAACCACACTCATTAAGAAACTGCAACTTTGTCCTCAAAACCATGAAAGACTTTGCAGGCTGCAACATGATCCTATTGGTTTTAGGAAAAGTCCCTCTGGCTGCAGGATGGGAAAAAGAAAGGAAGGAAGCCAGCATGGAAGCATGGAAGCAGGGAGATCAGATAGGAGTCTTTTACACTCCAAGCGCAAGATGATTCGGCTTTCTTAAGGGTGGTGCTGGAGGTGGAAACGAGGGGAAAAGCAAATGCATTAGAAGGTAGAAGCAAAGAGATTTGCATTGGACATGTGGGTGAGGGGTTGTTAAGATGACATCTAGGTTTCTGGTTTGTGCAACTGGAGGAGGGACAGTTGGCCAAAACACAGCCAGCACTGTGGTCTTGATCTGTGTTCCCCACCAAATCTCCACCTGTCTAACCTTTTCCAACCTGTGTATGCTTGTTCCCTCACCTTCTGACCTCAACAATGACCTAGCTGGTCTCAGTCTCAACCTCCCAGACCAGGTCTCCTGATAGTGCCCTTCAGTTATTTATCTGGCTTCCCATACCATGACATCTCCACATCTCTGACTTAGATCCTCTGAGCTCCCCTCACCCCCACCTCCTCCCCACTTCCACCTCAACTTCAACCAGTCAGATCTCTCAGTTCAAGCTGCTGCACGTCCTGCTATCCTGGCTGAAACAGGGGGCAAGATGCTCCCTGGCTGTTGGCAGAGCCTTATCCCTGATAGGTAATACTGAACTTTCAGGGTTGGACATAAAAATAAATAATAAATAAATAAATAATAAGGTGACTCTCATTGATGAAAGTATAATAATGAAAGAATCAGTAATAATGCTATTCACTGAACTACTAACTTACTGAACACATTATATACTTACATAAACTATTTAAGCTTTATAAAAATGCCATGAGGAAGATATAATGATTATTATCCCCATTTTACATATGAGGAAAATGAGGCATAGAAAAGGTAGGTAATAAGCTCAAGGTCACATAGCTGATCTGTGGTAGAAGTGGCATGTAATCCAGGCAGTCTGACGCTAGAACTAGTGCTCTTAGCCACTACCCTCTAGTGTCTGGATAGAGATTTCTATCTGTCTGGCTTGAAAGCTCATGCTATAGCCAGGTGTACACATGCCCTTCCAAACTCACAACTCTGGTTACAGGTCATGAACCCCTCTTGGTCCAACCACATTGCCATCATCAAGTAATCCCAAGAAATTGTAGAGTATAGAATCAGAAGTTGAACGTCATTTGTTTCTAATGAATTTCTACTGTCCTCATATATCAGCCTTTGCTATGGTTATCTCGAATTTTCTTTGAGAAACTGGGTCCCAGTAGTGACTATGAAATGAAGCAAGGCTGTTTGTTCCTCACACTAAATAACCCAACAATGATGAACATTCACCCTGACTTATCCACTTAATGACTCCTCCCCACCCCTCACCTGTTACTTTTCAGATCTCCAGGCTGCCCCTAGTTCTGGATATCACAGCTTTCTTCCCTTCATGGAATTAATCTGTTGTCCTCTCTTGGAAAATATGTATGCTTTTTTTCCTAGACAGAAATATACTACTCTGAATAAGAGGAGAGCTGCCCTCTTTGTCTACTGTACTTTGTACATTGTATAATAAGTCATGTCTAGTTGGGGGTGGATCTCATCCACTCCAGCAGAACAAAATGCATGAGCTCGTAGATATCTATTCATTTCACATATATGGTTGTTGTGAATATTAATAAAAACAGCAAATATTTATTGCATATTTTACAATATGCTAGGCCTCATGATAAGCACTTTGCAGCTACTACCTGACTTAATCCTTGTATCGACCCTATTTGCTAGACATAATTATTTAGAGAAGAGGAAATGGAAGCTTCGAAAGATGGTGTAATTTCCCAAGGACACAGATCAGAAGCTGCAAAGCCGAGACCTGAACTCTGGCTTCTTTGGCTCCAATACCATTCGCTTCTCCACCGTGTGAGACAGCTAGAAGACCATCTGAGAAGTCAGCAGCGACAGGAATGTGTTAGAAATTCAGAATCTCAGGCCTCAGTCCATGCCAACTACATTTTCACAAGATCCTCAGATGACCCATATGAATACTGACGTTAAAGAAATGCTGATCCATACCACTGCCCAGACTTCAAGCATCAAAGCCCCTCCACTGTCCGAAATACACTGAAGAATGGGAGAAAGAAGCATGAGAACATTACTCTGCCTCGCACTGGGACTGAGTCCGAGGTGCACATGGCGGGAGGTGGCAGAAGAGCTCGCCCTCTCAGACGATCCTCACATATCACTGCGACCATCCCCAGACCTCTGCAGCTGCATCTTGAGCATCCCCAGACACACTTGTCCAAACCTTGAGGTACAAGTCTGTTTTCATGCAGCCTCACCACATCCATGCAGGCTGTCTTTAGCATTTGGTACCTTCCCTTCTCCCCTCCTTTTCCACAACACTCCACCTCCAATGTACCCAAGCTTGAGCTCAGAAACTGGTCTTGCCAGACAAGATACAGGATGCCCAGTTAGATTTGAATTTCAGATAAACAAGAAAAAAATGTTCATATGCATATGCCCCATGCAATATTTGGGACACACTATACAAAAAATGTTTATATTGTTTATTCAAAATTCAAATTTAACTGGGCATCTGTATTTTTATTTGCTACAATTATGTGGTAAAAGGTTTATAAGGAATAAGATAGTCACAAGATTTCAAAGTATCACTCTAAATGGCAAAGGGAAAAACATAAACCTATCATGGAAAGTGTTGTGCTCACTACCTTAACTAAATGATCAAACTCAAGATCACTGATAATGGGATGTCCTGCTCCATGTGCCTCCTGGTAAGAAGCAATGTCAAGCACACAGAACCTCCTGTAAAGCATTCTGGCCATCAAGGTCACCTGGGAATCCTGCCAGGCTTTTAGAGCTGACTTCCAGGTATAAGAAATACAGGGGACAGTGGCACAAATCAAATGACACCAAGAGAGAATGATCAAGCAAATCCAGATGATGGGATACTCTACAAAACAGCTGTCCGGGTCTCTTTTAAAAAATTTATACTATTAAAAAAGAGTGGGGATACTGTTGGACTCTTCTAAATAAAAGAATCTAAAGGAACATTACAAGCAAATGTAATGCATAAACCTTGACTGGATCCTGATTTGGTACCAAACTTTGACCAGCTACAAATGACATCTTGTAGACTTATGAAATTATTCTTAGGTATAGTAATGGTAATATGGTTATTTAGAAGAATGTGCCCATTTTTAGGAGTTACATTCAGAAATATTTATATATATATATTATATATATATTATATATATTTATACATATATAAAATAATATATCACAGTGTCTACAAGTGACTTTCAAATGGCTCAGTATACACATATATGTATATGTGCATATAAATGTGTGTTTAGCTATCTGCAGATAGAGAAAATAGGAATTGTTGAAACTTGGTGGTCACTGTACAATTCTTTCCAACCTTTCTGCAGATTTGAATATAATAAAAAGACAGGGGGACACTCTTCTTCAAACTCACCCAAAGCAATCTGACAAGGCGGCCTGCTTCAAAGAGCAGTCCTATCTCTAGAATAATACTATTGACTCTGCAAGATCAGAGTCCTTACGGTACCACAGAGGACTGGGCATGGTAGAAGAAAAGCCTTTTTATACAATAGCAGGAAAGTGTTTCTGCCGTGAATTTTAAAAGTGTAATCTGAATGTTGTCCGAGCTTCAACTTTATAGACTCTAAATTAAGATGCCCTGTGTGTGTTCCTCATTCTATAGGCACAGTATCCTCCACGTGCCAGATGGCCTCACCTTAGTGTGTATATATGGACTGGGGACAAAAGGGCATAAGAGAGCTCCCATATAATTAAGTCAGCTGTGTATTCCTTCGCACCACAAGTATAATGTAATGAGTGGCTATGAATGAATGGCTATGTGATATAATGACTCCTCTCTCATTTATAAAACAGAGATGACATGATAGATCAAATTAGTCACAAATACCATTTCCTTTCCTTGTCGTGTGACTTGCCCTGCCTCCTGGCAGGCAGAGACTGCTTCCCCACACCACTGTCAGGTTTGGCCATGATTTACTTTGGACTGTGGCATGTGCGTGGATCTGATGCACACAACATCCAAGCAGAAGCTTCAAAAGTAATTACAACGTTCAACCTGCTCTTGGCATTTTTCTTCCATTGTCCCACTATGAGAACAACATGTCTAAGATAAGGACTGCTCCTTCAGCGATGGTCCCAGAATGAGGAAACATATAAACAGACCCACAACTGACCTTCAACTTGGTGCAGAACTACAGCCAACCTGCAGCCCTCATGAAATGTGAATGAGAAAAAAATGCCATATTGTTGTAGGCCACTGATATTTGGGGAGGGTTGTTACTGCAGGAATAGCTGACTGGCCCAGAAGATAATAACAGTACCTGCCTTCAAGGGTTGTTATGCAGATCAAATGATATAACACCCAAAGGGCAGGAAGCATAACGCCTGACGTTCAGTAACTGCTCAGAGATGGTTAAGTTGTTATAGGACAGGTCTGTCTCTCGAGGTTCATCCACACCTATGCCAAGCACACTGACCTGCCATACTGCTGAGGCTCAGCTTGAGTCCCTAACATACTGATGTCAACTCATCACAAAACCCCACCCGCAACCAACACTTCAGGTAGTCTCTCCTCTCTGCCACTGCCCCATGCTTGTTACTGCAGTCTGCCTCTGCGTCTTCTGTGTTTTATGCCTCGGTGCCCATTTAGGCCACCTAGCTGGTGGCACTGGCTCACTCATGACCTCCATCACCCCCTGGTGTCCACTTTCTCAGCTGTTCTACCTGGTGCTCCATTACTGCTTCATTCCAGATTTCCAGGCTACATAAATCTCCATCAGGAAAAGAAATGTGTGCTCTTTTTGGCTGCACTAAGTGAACACAGAAGCTCCTTGCAGAGATGCTTGGGTTCCTAGTAATCTCATATTTTTTTTTTTTTTTAGTTTTATTGTGGCAGGATTCATGGGTGCCCCCAGGTGACCAGGTCAACTAGATTTGAGTAGAGCTTTTTATTGTCCCAGAACTCTGGTCCTTCACCAAATATGGCTAAGTTGGTCCCCTTCTACCAGACCTGCTCACTCTGTTGTGCCCCAGAGTCCTTTTCTGCAATCTGGCATCTGTCAGAACCAACCCCACTCCAGTCTCCTAATTAGGCTTGTCCCAGTGACTAAAAGGATTTAAGTTCCTTCCCACAGGCCCACATAAGTCCATGGACCATCAGAGCCTGCCTGGATGACATGTGTGTGGGAGAGTTTGGGTTCAGGGTCACCAACAACCACACTCAAGTCTCAGCTCACACCAGCCATGACCTCTATAGTTTCCATAGTCTCTTATAATTTTCACAATAAACTACTCTGAAATATCTGTGAGCTCAAGTAGACTAAGACCATGCTGCTGAAAGAAATTCTCCAGACCAGGCACTCCAGAATGAAGCATCTGACTCCCACTCCACAGATCTCCAGTCCTAGCTCTATGGCTAGCTGGCTGAGGTGGCCCTGGGTGAGCCTCTTCACATCTTGGGTTTCTGTGTCCATCATCTAACCAACACCTTAGATCAGGGATCAGCAAACTATAGCCTCTGGGCCAAATCTCACCTGCCACTTCTCTAGTTTTAGAAGCAAAGTTTTATGGAGCACAGCCACACATACTTGTTTGCATATTGTCTAGGGCTGCTTTCTTGCTATAACAGCAGAGTTGAGTATTTGTGACAAAGACTGACTAGCCTACAAAGCCTAAAATATTTGCCACTGGGCCCTCTGAAGAAAAGGTTGGTTTACCCTTGGGTTAGATGATCACTAAGGTCTCCTCCTGCTGCAATACTCTGTGATTCTCTAATTCTTATATTACATCCAGCTCCATTAATACTTACAATATTTAGGGGAAGGTGTCTGAAAAAAACAACAAAAAACAAAAAACAAAAAAAAAGTGCTACCTAAGATTTTGAAATGGTTGACATTACAGCCATTCCACCAAAAATTATGGCTCATCAGGATGAGCCAGGGAGCTGGGTTAGAGTGGAGAGTATTTTTCAGAAGTAAGAATATCCTGAGATGGTTATTTTAGCTTTTCAAGGAGACCTTGTATTTAAGACTCTATGTGTGTGTGTGTGTGTGTGTGTGTGTGTGAGAGAGAGAGAGAGAGAGAGAGAGAGAGAGAAAGCTCCATGTATCCAGTTCCTTTCACATTAATAGAAGGCACATGGTTCCTTCAAGAGGGAAAATATCTTTCAGAAACAGCATAATTTGCTCTCATGGATAACAAATAGTTTGAAGTTTTCTCAGTGAGCAACCATTGTATCTGGTTTCAAATTCCTTTTTCAAGCCAAAGGAAATGATGATGATCTCTAAGGCATCGCTGTTTTTTGACACAGACCTGAACTCAGCATTCTAAACAGGACTATGCAGAATTGGATTACATTTCATCTCCCTCACCCATCCATCTTCCCCTTTCCTGCTCATTTGCTGGGGCTGCAAAAGTATTGAGTGCTCCAGGAGAGACTTGGTTTTCCAAATCATGCAAGTCATTATGAATGGCCTTGTGTCCAGGTAAAGGTTAAGGAGGTCTTTTGTTGTTCTAGTTTAACTTGTCCCTGCCACTGCAGCCTAATCATTCCACATAATAACAGGCCTGATACACAGGCCCGAGTCAAAGTCGCAAGTCAATAAATCCATTCCTTCCTCCCTTTCAGGCAAAGTGTTGAATAGTACTGAGTGTGCAGTGTCACCAGATCCCACAGTCCATCACATCAAGGTCGTCTGGTATACAGCACATAAAAAAACAACTTTCTCTCTTTTTAGGGCCTAGCACATACGAGAGAAGCCGAGAGAAGCATCACTGTCCCCCACACATGGGTGGATGAGGGAGGGGTTGAAAGGCAAAGATCGATCGCCCTGGTTCTCCAACTCCCCCAGCCATTAAAACCAGGAGCCACTTGTCCTAGACACCAGCTACCTGTGTTGCCCTCCTCGTTTTAGGAATAAGAAAACTGATGCCAGATGAGGGGAAAGAAGTGTCCAAGATCATGTGGCCAGTATCTTTCAGGGTGAGGACTGGATGCAGGCCTCCTGACCTCCAGTCCAGTGTTCATAGTCGGCTTTGGAAGGGGGAAACAAGGGGCTGCAAACACAGAAAGACAAGAAATCTGCCCCCTTTCTCAAAAGAAACCCTATCCAATCCCACCCCGCCCCCCACACACACAAAAGTCCATTCTTCGCCTCAGATAATGCCCCCTCCGTGGCTAAATTGTGTGAAGTCACATTCTGACTTTGTTTCTACAGGAAAAACATCCCAACACCTAAAAGCCTCAGTTTCCTCATCTGTCAGATGTAGATACTAATGGTGTCTAGTTCAAAGAGTGCGGCAAGGCTGAAATGTGGGAGATGGTCCCTGAGCCACGGTGAGGTTCAGTCAATGCCAGCTCCTGCTGCATCACTGTTCTCAGCAGGACAATGACAACTGCTGTGCGTTAACCCTCTCTTCCTGCCCGGTGCACGTAGGCTGCTGGCCGCTCCCAATGAGACAAAGCATGGCTCACCAAACTATCTTTTCACCTCTAGTGTGAAAAAAAACCTGCTGATAGAGGCTCCTTGAAAGTATGCAACCCTGAGTTACAGTTTGTTTACTTTGCTAAGGGACTTCCAGCTTTTTCAGGTTCATAAATTCCTTGTGGTGGACGAGGGAAGGACTGTAAATTAGCTCAAATAATAGGACTACATTCGTGTCTCTTCCAAAGGTTTAAATTGCTTCGAAAGGGGAAAAAAAAAAGTCACACTTCTCATCTGCTGTCTCTGTTTTTCCCTTAATTAGCAGTTGGATTAGGTACCGCTAGAGGTGAGCAACTAAAGGCACCAAAGACAGACCTGAACCAAATGTCAAGAATTTCTGCCCAACAAACTTGAGACCATCTTTCCACCACACCTGTGAGATGGATACAATAATGTGGACCTACTGCCCCACAGCGCGCCAAATACCGGTTTTTCATTTGGCAAGGCCTGGGATTCTCTGGCATTATCACCACCTATTATTGTAAATACTATGCCAATGGGGTGAATACATCAGGTATAGAGAACTGGCTTCCTCTGAAGAATTAAGAATGCGTTGAAAATCTGCCCAACATGGTACCAGGCATGTAACAGGCATTCTTTACAAACTTCTCATTTCTTCATAAACCTCTCCCTTGTCCGTGCTTCACGATTCTGAAAGCCCAACTCTAGAGAATAACGCTTTCAGTCAAGGCAAAGGATAACCACTGGGAGTCAGCTTGTAGTAAAAAGGACTCCAAAGGTCTGGCTTCCATGCATCGACCTTGAGTCAGTCTGAATTGAAGAAGATATTTATTCTCATAACATTCTGAGATACTGCAAGGATGAATGAAACAACGTCCATAAATACTGTCTAATGTCAAATAACAAAATTCTTTTTGTTTGTTTAGGCTAGAAATTACCGCATACGAGTTATCACTGGTACCATTTTTGGAAACAAGGGTATGCTGGCTCAATAACTTGGTAAGGGCTCTTAAGTCCCGGCCCTTCCCTATGTCCACTCTCTTTTATTCTCCTTCCCTTTTAGTGTTTAAGTTGATCTAAACCCAAAAACATATAGGAAAATAAAAATAACTAGCATTTATGGGTGATTCTAATTGCTTTAAGTTTTAAAGAATAAATTCCTACTACTATAAGAATTTTCAAGAAAATCCTAATTGTCATCAAATGGTCTTACCAAATAATCTGACAGATTTTTACACAAACCTGAACATCTCAAACACATATTTGATATACAAAATGTCTCATGTAGGTCAATAGAAGACACAGGAAGAAGAAACAGAAAAATGTACATCTTCAAGTGCCGGTTAGAGCAGTACTTGGATAATATACTGTATTTTTCAACCAATGGGATCAGTCCATGCACTGGTATCTGACGTTTCCTCCAAATAAATTGGTTAGAAAAACTTATATTCACAACTATGACACTCAAACCACCTCGAAAAATATATGAGTTATCCCAGAATCTGAGAGCTCAAGAGGCCCCCCCGCCCTGCAAGAAAGCATATTCGCAAACCATCTTAGAAAGAGTAGCCAAGAATAGAGTTGCCCATTCACTTGGCAATATCCAGACAAGAAATTGTCTGCATTCTGACAAACTTTAGCATAAACCTTAGAAAAAAGAAGCTTCACTTTTTCCTAATGTGGCTGGCACACAAGCATTTATCTCCACGTTTTGTTCTGTTTTAGATCCCACAGTGAAGGGGAGACAGGGTCACTGTGCAGCTAGCACAGACCTATTCCTAAGAAAGTGCTATTCGGAAGAGCAAAGAACTTGCCTCTCCAAAGAGGAGAGGGATTGTTGTTGTTTGTTGTTGTTGTTTAAGTAGAGACAAAAATCAAGGCAATAACTACTAACCGAGTGATTACTTTATTCAGGCACTACGCTCTGCACTTTGTACGTACGAGTTCATTCCGGAAACGGAGATTAATGGCTAAGAAGTCAGCCTCGAGAGCTGGACTGCCAGGTCTGAAATCCAGCTCTACTGCTTACTAGCTTGGTTATTCTGGAAGAGGTAAACTCTTTGTGACTCAGTTTTCCTCACCTGTAAAATGAGCATCACTGCAATGTCTACATCATAAAATGGTTATGAAGATTCAAAGAGTTCATACAAGGAAAGGGTTTATAACAACACAAGACTCAGAGTAAACAGTAAACGTATGCTGTTATTCATCCTCACACCATCCCTATGATGAAGGTGTAGACAAAGGATGGAACCTAAAGAGCGTCAATAACCTGCCAGGTCCAGTGTCACCTACACCTAGGCAGCTGCTGACTCCTGCACTAAAACGTTCTCTCAGGTTTCTGACCCCTACGTGCCATTGCTTGGCCACCTCCTCAAAACTCAATTCACATGTCCACCCCAGAGAAACTCCCCTGATTCCTCTCCATCATGGAGTGAAGTGCTTCTGTCCTGGTACAATCCCATGGTACCTATGATCCTTCACCAAAGCGCCCCTTCAGTGTCTGCTCCCTCCACTAGCGTGCACAGCCCTTGGCACAACAGCTCCTGGCACATGGCAGGCACTTAATAAATCTTCACTGAATGAAGAAAAATGAGGCAAAACATGACAAAACTGAATTTCAGTTTCAATTTCTGACCTACTAGCCCCCTCATGCGATGTTCTTTCCTGCTTGGTTTCTGAAGAAAGTTTGCTGCAGCCATACGTGGAAAATGTGACCAAAGGATCTTCGAGCACAAGTGCTGAAAGAGCTCAGCAGGTAGTGCCCAAGGTGGGCAGATCTGTCAAGAATGTTTCAGAGACGATCTCAGGCTAGTCCCTGAAAGGCGTAGGATTAGCACAGACAGGAGTGTGTGAGGAAAGGCTTCCACACAGAGGTGGAGAAACACAAGGCAACATGAGAAAAGACTGTGTCGATCCTTGACCAAGGAGAAGAGAAACCCCTGGATGCCACTCCTCTCTGGTACTATCTTCCAACGTCCCAAAGAGCATTGCCCTGATTACAGAGAATCACCAGGGATACTTTCAACCATTTGTTTCACTAGAAAGGGAGACTGGTCCATGAGATAAAATCAGACAAGCCCTGGATTTGAACTCTACCTCCAACTGCTGAAGAGCTCAATGGCATTAGACAATCCTATCAGCCTCAGCAATGGACATCTATGTAACAGGCATATACCCTTACTAGGTTATTGAGAGGATTAAATAACAGGACACTGCTGACCCATAGTAGGCATTCAATAGATGTTAGCTGCCATTCTCAGCCTTACGCCACAACCATACCCAGGCTCTCTGAAAATTACTATAAAATCCACCTCACAATCACATCCTCTTTATGAATCCATAACCCCCCTCCACATGTCTGCGAACTCTGTTCTAACAAGACTGTTTTATGGTTAAGCGTTGTGCTTTCCCCAATAAGGTCTGGTCCTTACCAGACCAGCAGTTCCTCTAATGGAAGGGTAGGTTCTCATTAAACCATGACTGGTCCCTGGAGAAAAGGGAAAAGGGAAGCTCCCACCACCCCCTACCAACCCTCATCCCACCATCACCTCCCAAACCAATGGTCAGGACTAGGGAACACAATCAAAACCACATCCCTCTCTGTCACTATTTCATAAGGTGGCTCTGTGTGCATGTATTTTGCACCACTCACCAGCAAACAAAATGGAGTGGTGTAGTTAATTGAAAAACAGCTCTGCCCTGCCTGCCATAATTGACATTAAGTACTGTTTGGGGTAGGAAATCAGCCATTTCCAATTGATATTAAATGGGAAATCATTTAACATCAATGGATATAAACCAGGCGCAATTGTGCTGAATTAGGGAGAAACACTTTGGCTCATGTTAAAAAATGTTTCTGTGAAGTGGGATTTTTCAGAGTAAGTGAATATTAAGTCAGCTTAATACCTGTATTAGGAAAAAGAAGAAACCACTTTTCAGTCTACCCTCAGGCTTGGAAGAAAGCTGCCAAATGCTCTTTTGGAAGAAGCCGCATTCTAAGGTGGTCTTGTCTCTGAAAAACAAAGTAGAAAGAAGGTATAATCTGGGAGAGCAGATGAAAGGAGGAGGAGAGTCTCTTGCGAGTTTAGCCAACATTGTCCACTGTTGGGGAGCAACTGGAGTCCTGTGAAGGGGCACAAATGGGGAATCCCTTGACCTCCCTTGGAGTTGAGGATAGGGGGACCGTGGCCCCGGATACAAGGAAAACAAATAGGGGCACAGATATGCGAAGGAAAAGAGATGCCTCACATCTTCCCTCTCATCCCAATTCCTTTTTATGCCATGCACCAGCACATTCTGGCAGTCCATGGCTTCTCGCAGCCCATGATATCTTGGCACCAACTGTCCTAATTAGAGTAGTGCAAACCTTACAATTACGACTGATGTATCTTATCAACTGGGGCTTTAGAAATCTCTCCATTATTCTCCAAAGAGAATAAATACCATATCCAACTTGTGATCCTCCACTCCTCACAAGAACAAGGAAGAGAGAGGAAAGACAGGAGAAGAGGGATGGAAGTACAGAAAACAACTGGAAAGAGAAGAGGGCTTTGTGGGCAGGGGAAAGAAGAGTGGACTGTCTGGGGGGAAAAGAGGGAAGAAAGGTCTGAAGACTGCAGTGAGTGCTTCACAGGGTATGCGGAGTCCAGAGCTCCATGTTGTAGAGGAAGAAACTGAGGACCAAGGACGTTCTGTGGAATGCCCCAGCCCACACAGCTACTTAGGGCCAGAGCCTGGCTTAGAGCTCTCCCGATTCACTGTCCATTTTTAGTACCTCGTACCATCTCAAGACAAGACTAAGAACAAGAAAAGAAAGATGAGAGAAGTAGGAAAGACGGTAGGGAAGGGATGGAAGAAAGATAATCTTAGAAGTACAAGGCCAGTAGGTCAACGCAGAATTTCTATTTTAGGACAAAATTTAAAATATCATACTTCTGAGTGGACACCCCATACATGACACAATTTGTCGGCTCTGAGAACTTCCTCTATGGAATGGTGGCAGCTACAGACACAGGTCTCTGAGGGCCTTCATCCCCTCGCCCATGAGATTTTCATGACCAGACCTTCACATTTGCGGCCTCTGCGTGGCCAAAACCACTGGCCAGGTTTCATCCCATGCGGAACTCTCAACATGAGCTCTAAGGCAATCTCTGAAACCTTATCCCTTTGAGTGAGTTCAGTATAGGAATGAATTTTGTTCTCTCTTAGATAAAGAAGCTAAATGAGTGTTAATAGAAGTTATGTATCTCACAAGCATACATTCTAACAGGAGGCGGCCCAGTTGGCGTGTGGTGAACAAGGGACGTTAAACTCTCAGAGTGGAGGATGGGAAAGCCTTCCTCCTGGCCTGTCCCTTTTTTTAGGACCCAAAGCTAGCTCTTTTCTGGTGCAACAAAATATGGAGCAACAGATAGAGGTTGGCTTGTAGAAAAGCATCACATTGTCTCTCCCCTCAAAGGAGATGGAGGAATCCAAGGGCACTGCTCTGGCCTGCAGATGCAGTCAGCAATGTCTGTGCCGGGGTAAAGCTGCAAACAGAGCTGAGAAAGCTCTTTCGGGTTTTATTATCCCAGCTTTCTCTCCTCAAGCCAAGGCCTTCCCAGAGTTTTTCACAACTAGGTGCAAAAAAGCTTTGACTCCTGGCTCCTTCACTGGCCCTCTGCTCACACGGGACAATCATGTGGGTGTAACAACTGACCAGAATATACTTGGATACACTATGATCCTCTGGTTTAGAAGGGGAAGGCCTAGCAAGCGGGACTATGGCTATTTCACCTGTTCTGTCAAACACTCTGTATATGTAAGGTCAAGGCTAATTGGTTCATTCATCTATTCATTGTCAATCAACAAGCATAGCATTGAACATATATTCTGTTCCAGACACCATCCTGGGCCAGAGCATCCAGAGATGAATAAAACACATTCCCCGCCTTCAAAGGGTTTGCCAACATAGAAAATTCATGAGTCTTACTCTGTACCCAGTAAGACACCTGGAAACAAATGCTCATATTGAGAAAGCTGCCTCACTCTGTGCTCTACCCTTATTTCAATTCCTAAAAAGCTGAGGATCTCTCCTGCCACAGGGCCTTCACAGATGCCATTCTTTCTTTCTGGAATGGTTTTCCCTGCTGCCTGCCTCCTTCATCTAGCTAGCTAACTCCTACTCAGCTTTCAAACCTTGACTCCAATATCACTTCCTTAGGGAAAACTTCTTCACATCCAGCCTGGGTCAGCTTTCCTTGTTCTACATCCCTTTTCCTTCTCAGTTGGTGATTACGCACTCATTCGTGCGTTACTTAGTATCTATCTCTGTCCCTGCACAGGACAGTGAGTCTGGAAGGACAGGAGTAGTGGTTGTTTTTGGTTAGCAGCAAGTTTCTGTGACAGCACAGAGCCTGGAACAGCCTGGGCACACTGCAAATACTGGTTGATCCTTGCTGAATGAATCAAGAGGAAGATAGTAATAAAATATTTCTACCAATAAAACCTTTATCTGAGTTCTTCATGCTAGATTTCCAGGTGAAAACTAGTTATGTAATTGCACTGAAAACTCCAACATCACTCAAATGCCCACATAGATCCCAGAGTGTCAGTATGGAGATTTAAGAGACTGGACTCTAGAGTCAGACCTGGCTACGTTCAAACCCATTTCCACCAGCTGCATGACCCTGGAAAAGGCTTAACCTCTGATATAGGCTGGAAATAGCTCCCTGGGAGATACCCATGTCAGATCCCTAGAACCTCTAATTATCACCTAATCTGCAAAAAGGTCTTTGCAAATGTGATTAAGTTATTCATCTTGAGATGAGAAGGAGATCCTGGGTTTTCCAGGTGGGTCCTATATGAAGTCACATGTATCTTTATGAGATAGACACACAAAGAAGACACAGGGTCAGAAAAGGAGGAGGCAATATGATCCCAGATGTAGAGATTAGAATGATGTAGACTTGAGGCTACAAGTCTAGGAATGCCAACAGCCACCAGAAGCTATAGGAAGGAAAGAACTCTCCTCTGGAGCCTCCAAAGGGAGCATGGCCCTGCCAACACCTTGATTTCTCACTTTTGGCCTCTGAAACTGTAAGAAAACAAGTTTCTGTTGTTTTAAGCCACCTAGTTTATGGTAATTTGTTACAGCAGCCACAGGAATCTACACCTACCTAATTCTCAGGTTCCTCATAGGTAACATGGAAACAATGCCACATACCCTGTAAGGTTATAGATCTTAGCAAATCAAAAAGTACCCAAGGGGGACGCCTGGGTGGCTCAGTCGGTTAAGTGGCTGCCTTCGGCCCGGGTCATGATCCCAGGGTCCTGGGATTGAGTCCCACATCAGGCTCCTTGCTCAGCAGGGAGCCTGCTTCTCCCTCTCTCTCCTTCTGCTTGTGCTCTCTCTGTCAAATAAATAAAATCTTTAAAAAAAAAAAAAGTACCCAAGGAATGGCCCACCCTCAATGGTCATGACCATTCACAATGAAAACACTTAAATCAAAAGGGAAATTTCTGCCAGTCATTTGGTAGTTGGGTCTCACTTTTCAATAATCTCAAAGTAAGACATGTCACAAGCATATGATGAGTCTTTTTCCACGGATGACTCAGACACTCTAGTGTTATTTACATACTGCCATAATATTGCCAGGAAAGTCAGATATGTACCTAAGCAGTTTGAAGGAAAAGACCAGGGTCTCCCTCAGTATCCTCAGAACCCAGTTCAGCACCTTCCATATAGCAGATGCTCAGTGAATTCTAACTTCAAATGAGCGAATGAGCCCTTAGGTCATCATTGTTTAGACACATTCACTCACTAAGCAGAATACAGAAGAACAAGGGTTTTAGAATGAAGAAATAACAAATACTGTTATAAGTATTAAGCCTCATCCTTGAACCACCAAGCTAAAGATGATGATAATGACCGCCTAGACTGTTCTTGTCCAGCATGAACAAGGACCCCTGCCAGCACCAAGGTGACCCTAGTACGGTTATTTTCCTTATATAGACCTGCCTTTTAAATGCTGTTAAATTTAGCAAGAGAGATTCCTAAATGATTCCTGGATGGCTCTGCATCACACACACTCAGAATTTTAACAGGTTTTGTTTATATTTTTGCTTTTAACTTAGAATAAGGGCATAATGGGACTTGATCTGCTAAAATCAACAAGGTTAATTTCATTCTGAGAGTGATGCTTATTCAAGGGATCAGTGTAGGTTAAGCTAAAAGTTACTTTCATGACTCATGTCCATTTTCATAATTTCTCCTAGCATGATCTCCATCTCTAGGCAATAAATGAGCTATTTTGAGAGCTGTCTGTATGTGGAGGTAGGTTAATTTCTTTTGATAGTATTTTTAGTTGGTTTAAATGTGTTACAGTAATAACCTTAGTAATTACAACTACTGGTGTAATATTAATGATAAATCTATTTTAAACATGTGAGAGATATTTTATAACCAAATAAATATGGATCACTAAGACCACGGCCAACATAACAAGGCCAAAACTTTTCATGAATGTCTGTTTGCAAGAAGAGAAGTTGTTTTCTTGCTTTTAATTTTAGGGTGAATAATAGCAGCTGGCTGATCTGAAGCTGGATCAGCATGCATTAAGTCCAGACAGGGAGATGGGGAGGCTTTAAGATTCTGGAAAATATCAAGCTATATTTTAGGGTTGCTATCTTAAAGACCCAGATTCACATGATTCTTAAAGTTTGTATTTGATTAAAAGATATATGATAAATGTAGAGGAACCCACAAAATATCCTAACACACATTAGTTGGATATAATGTTCAGTACTTTACTCCAGGGAGCTCTAACTCTCCAGGGAAGAGTTCAACTCTTTTCAAGGTCATATACCCATTTACTCATTTACACACATTTACTAAGAGTCAGCTATGTGCCAGGCACTATTCTAAGCACAGAAAACACTTTAATGAACAAACCCCTTATGCTTATTAAGCTTACATTCTAACAGAGAATATGGATCGTAAATAAAATTAATCAATGAATGAATAAGAAACTATCAGAAAAGCATAAGTGCTATGCTAAGAAGAACACAGGGTGATGTGATAGCGAATGGAGGATGGTTACTCGTCCAGTAGTCTGGGAAGGCCTCTCCGATGGGCTGACAATTAACCTGCTCTCCTACCCCACCCACTTCCTTCTAAATACAGGATATGCAAACAATGAATCATGGAACACTACATCAAAAACTAATGATGTAATGTATGGTGATTAACATAACATAATTTAAAAAAAAGTAACCTTTGTTTATCACTCAACATTTGGGCAGAAAAGAGAAAGCTAGAGAAAGTTAAATAACAATTACTCAATAAGCCTAAACTCATGGGTTGTATTTTTAACATTAATTATGTATATTCTTCAAGGCTCTTGTCGGCATATCGTAAATCTAGATAAAGATAGGAGGAAACCAAAAAAAAATAAAAATAAAAATAAAAAAGATACAGGATAATGGAGTCAAAACAGAAAAAAAGAGAAGGAATGTGTGGCAATGTCGGAAAATAGAAAGCTGAGATCCAGCATCTGAATGAGACTTTTTCAAAAACTTCATTTGAAAAATCACAGTGAGAGGCAAAAGGGCCATGTTCACAATACTCCCACTTAATAAACAACAGAAAGTATACCTTTACCCCTCATGTCTGTTGAGAACTATTTATTGCCAAAGATTTACCTCTTTCTTGTGAGCTTGTGCCTTTCATGCTAGACTATATTTTATGAAATCCAGTATGTCACCAATTGTGAAGTGCAAACCAATGCCAGAGATGCTAAAATGTTAGACCATGAATGTCTTACAATCTATGAAACAGAGTAATTCTGACGCTGTTCTTTGTCTTCAGACTTAAGTTTATATTTATTTCCTACAGGAGATCTCAGCATACTCTACAGCTCTACTCCAATGACTTAGTTTCCTCCTCCCACTTCCTGCCACCCCTTTTGAAAATGCTTTAAGCAACCATGACCATTCTTACACCACCTACTGAGCAGTTTTTAAGGGGAATGGGAATTCTCTCTTCCACATTCACCAAACTGTCTTAGTTTTGAACTATCTCTCATGTCTCCTACCCATTTCTACCATGTTCTTGATGATCTCCCTCCGCCTTCTATTATCATCCTCACAACAATCTTTGGACTTGACAGTGCCAGTTTCAAAAATCCTCTCCAGTCCAGCTGTACCTGACTCAGATAATCAATCAGTCTGCTCAGTTGATTTGGCCAAGGACCCTCCTTCTCTGGTCACCACCCTTCGTGGGTAGCTCACTCATCAGCGTTGCTCTGGACACAAGAACATGAGCTATGTTCTTCTTCACTTGGAATCATCAGCCTCTATACCTCTCCTCCTATGAATCAGAACCCCTTCTATTGGTAAAATACCAAGTTCTCTGTCCTGGTTCCAAGGAGAACCTTAGATAAAAATCAGGAAGACAATCTTAATTTTGGGCAATGAAAGTTAAGATTTTAATTTAAAGAGTGGGGGATTTATTCTGACTCAGGACTAAAGAAAGTGTGAATAGCGGCAGTACTAGACCAGATTCCAATACAGAAACACCCCTGAGTCTTGCCCAAACCAAAGCAGAAGAAGGTACTGAAACATCAAACAATTATCATCAATTTGTCATTGAATATATTTATGTACTTTGCTCTCACCCTCTGACAGAAGAACCAAAGCATAGTGAGAGATTTTTGTGAACTTTTTTTTTTAAAGATTTTATTTATTTGACAGAGAGAGACACAGCGAGAGAGGGAACACAAGCAGGGGGAGTGGGAGAGGGAGAAGCAGGCTTCCCATGGAGCAGGGAGCCTGATGCAGGGCTCAATCCCAGGACCCTGGGATCATGACCTGAGCTGAAGGCAGACGCTTAACAACTGAGCCACCCAGGCACCCCTTTTGTGAACATTTTTAAACAAAGATGGGTAAATTAACTGAGTCATCTAATAATTGAAGATCAGAAAGCAGAGAACACACTATAGTCTTCCGCACTCAGTCTGAATGCCAAACAGAGCCTGACAGGGAGAGTCAGGACTCTGGCTGTAGCACTGTCTCAGAGTCTGAGGATGCTGCGCTCTGGCTGTACCAGCCACATCTGAATGGGTGCTGAAGAGCCTGGATTCACTGAGAATATTCTCCGCACAATTTAGGAATAGTCATTCCAGTGATACTGAAGAAGAGTAGATGAACATTCCCCACAACTGCTCATCTGACGAAACCAAAAACTCTAAAGATAGCCCTGTGAATTAGTAGTTCTGTCCTGAGGGACAACTTTGAATGACTGACTGTTGGATTTTTAATAAGACTCAATTAAAACGAATAAATAAATAGGGAATCCTGACACATAGATTTTATAATCTGTCCATTCTCTTTATTTCTATAAAAGGCACATGGTATGTTTAAAATGATTGATGATTTCCTTTTCTTTCAACATATAGAAAGAAATAGAGGAGACTCTCATTTAATGGGAATAACGGTGATGGGAACTGTGGCTGTGATTAACTCTATTCAGAGTTGGAGTTAATATTCCTTCTCCTCGGCAGTATTTTTTAACTACACTCCTGATTTTCTGTTTGGAGACATCATAGACCTGTTCTGGTAAATTGTCACACAACCACAAGTCAAACACTCATATGTGCTAAATATGAGAAAATGCTGCCATTTTTATCTGATTTGTGATTCATTCATACACTGTTATCTACTTTTAATTAAATAATATAAAATATACATGGTCAGCAGTTTGACTTTTCATTTCCTTACTATGTCAGTAATTCAACTTGATTGTTCCCACCTACCCTGAAATTACACTTTAAGGATGTAACACTTGATGGTACTCAGCCAAAATCTGGAAAAGTCAAGCCCATGCTAATAATAGCCACTGTCCAACCATACCTTGAAAAAAAAACCAGGCATACCAAAATATGCCAAAGAATATCATCCCTCAAAAACACAGTGTGCTTTAGTAAGGGGGCAGCAGCCTTCCTTGTCTGATCTTCTTCTGTTTCATCCCTTTCCCCAGTGTCATATCCCTTGTTGATTTATAGTCTACTGAGTTCCTTACAGATCCACAAGACTCCCATGGAATTGCTTAAGGCATTAGAAGAAAGAACTTTACTCACAGGCTGTTATGGACTTAGACAGTTTACTACTTCATTAAGGCTGCTCTTCCCCTGGACAGTTTGCATATTGCTGTGCCAAAGAAACCACTCGCTTCTTCCTCAGCCTCCTACCCCCACCTTCTCCACATTCTTCCCAAGAACAAAGACAGGCTGAAGACAGAGGAGTGAAAAAATGAAAACCCAAATACATCCAATTCCTATTTTTTGTTATTATTACTGTTATTATCCTCATCAAATCTAGCAAATTAATTCTACTGACCTATTTGACAGTGTGCTGTTCTGTATGCAATTTTTTTTTTCAATTTAGAACTAAACTGGACAAGGACTCTATGGAGGAACTCTGGATACTGGAAAGGTACAGAGTCCTAACAGGAAATACACACTCAGCCTTGCTCCTGATGAAATGTGCAGTGTCCTTGGGAATTTATTTCCCTAGGATATTCTTGAAATTATCTCAAAGCTAGAAGTTTTCAGGATGAGGTAGCTCTATTCATAACCCAAACGAAAAGAAAAGCGATTAGTTAAATGATAATAACCAGGAGGTAACACTAAAAGCAAAATCCTCTTGTAAATAAATTTAATTTACTTATATTTAAATGTGATTGCAAAATATATATATATTTTTTTCAGCCAAACCAGAGAACTTCTGCTTAATAATAATAATACTTAGCACTTATACATGCACTTTACATCTGCAAAGTGCTTTACAAACATTAACTAATTAATTGTTAACAACACCCCAGTGAGGTTGGTAAGTATTATTCAAGTATTCTCTTGAATGTTCAAGCCAGGATTACAGTAACTCCAGAATGGGTTGGTGCTTGAGTGTGTGAGTGTGTGAGTGTGTGTGTGTGTGTGTGTGTGTGTGTGTCCTGCTCCACTCTTACTAAATATAGGACTTTGGAGTATCTTATAAATGGAAAGATGGCTCATCTGGGGAATGTTTGAAGCCTTTCCAAAACCGTGGCTTTGGAGTTTCCCTAACAGAACCAAAACAAACTCTGAGGTGGTTTCTCCAAATCTTTGAAGTAATTGGGTAAGGAGCGGTTTTACACATAAGAAGCCAACCGCCCCCTCCCTTCCCACATTCTTCACTTCTCGGTGCTTTGGTTCTCACCATCATTTGATAACAAAGACTAAAATCTCACTTTTAGAAGGATTTCGTTCGATGGTTAGGAGAGTAGGCACATAAAACATGGCGCAGCATGGAAGAGCCTGGCATCCCCAAGGACAGATAAGACACAGGCTTAAAGAGCAACAGTTCTGAAACCTTATGGTACATACCAGGAGAGTGAGTCACAGTGCTGAAGAAACCAAAGAAATAACTATTTAAAAGCCAAGGGTGGGCCTTGTTGGAGCAGGGGCATTTGATCTGCCCCTACAAAGGGTCACGGTAGACATTCAAAATGCCTGTGATAAACATTGCCACTATCCTTTCGCTGAAGGCGCTGTAACTTCAGCAAATGAAGGCCACTGCTCAAGTGCTGATCTCTTTCCTGGGTCAGATAACATGCTGCCAAAAATGACCTTGGATTTTTTTTATCGATTTCTTCATTTATTCATTAATAATAGCTAGTATATACTGAGCATCTTCTCTGTGAAGGGCACTATGCTGAATTCCTTAGTTTTACTTGGTCACTTAATCTTCACCACAATCCCCTCAGGAATGTTCTATTAGCTTCATTTAAAGATCAGTAAAATGAGGCTTAAAGAGGTTAAGTAATTTGGTTAAGTCACACAGCTAGTAAGAGTCAGAATTAAAACCCAGACTCCTAGATCCCTGATTCCACTCTCTAAACTCTACTCCATATTCTTCCATTCATGTGATTACTATCTGAGTAGATGCCTGGCCTAGGATTAGGTTCTAGGAATAAGTACTGAGCAAACAGACATAATTTTTGCCATGATAGAGACAGACATTGGAAAAAAAAAAACCTCACAAATAAATATGTCATTTCAAACTGTAATCAGTATTGTGAAGGAAAAATCAGAGTAGTGTGAGAGATACAGGGAACATAATTTACATCAGAGAACCAAAGAAGTCCTCTCCAAGTTAAGTGACACTTAAACTCGAACCTGAAAGATGACAGGAGTCAGCCAGGCAAAGAAGGAGTAGGAGAGCATTCCAGGCAGGAGAACGACAGGTGGGAAGGCCCCAAGGTGGGAAGGAGTTCAAGAAACTGACAACAGACCAGTGTGGGGAGTAGATAGTGATCCGGGGGGACAGGCACACAAGACGAGGTCAAAGAAGGAAGCCAGGGCCAGATCATCAAGCAGGGCTTTATGAGCCATATGTATCAATTAACATTAAGTTCAGCTGCATATAACTGAAACGCAGAAATAACAGTAGCATGAAGAAAACAGAAGCTTATTTCTCTCACACATCAAAGAAATCAGTCCAGGGTGAGTATCACAATTCCATAATTCAGGACTAAGATCCTTTCTCTATCTTTCCACAAGGCCATCCAGCATATCAGCTTCTTTCTGACAGGTCCCATCATGGTCCAAGAAGTTTTGTGGTGACCCAGCTATCACATCTGCACCAGGCAATAGGAAGGAGGAATGGAGGGCATGCCAAAAGGGTGCCCTACATCAATTTCCTTAAGGAATCCTTCCCAGAACTCCCAGGTGACATTTCCACTTACATATCTTTGGTCCAACTGTTACATAAACACACCTATTTGCAAGGGAGGGAGGGAAATGTAATCTTATAACCAGGCAGATTCTGTTCCTCAAGAAGGGGAGGAGAATGGGTATCAGGAGGGCCACTGGTAGTCTCTGCCATACCATGATGGAGAGTTGGATTTTGTTGTCAGTATGATGCAAAGCCTATACAAGTTTTTAAGAAAGAAAGTAACATTACCTAGTTGGCATGCTTAGAAACTTTGGCTGCTTCATGAGAATAGACTATAGAATGGGTAAGAGTAGAAAAAGGGTATCGTGATGGTCTAGGAAAGAGATGTTGTGGCTTTCATAATGGGAAAACATGGTGGAATCAAGATATATGTCAGAGATGAAAAGAGCAGAAATGTTTATATATTTAACAGAGGACTGGAGCTGTGGGAGTTTTCCAGAATAATGCCTCAATTGGTGGCAGGTACAACCACATGGCTGGAGGTGCCACTTACGAAGATGGGTAATACTAGAGAAAAGAAATATTTGGGTGTGGGAGAGAGAGATTTCAGTTCTGGATATCTTAAACTTAAAATGCAAGTGAGTTATTCAGAAGGGAAACAGGGAGTGTGGTATCATGAACGCCAAGAAAAGAGAGTATTTCAGAAGGGAGATGTCAGCTTTGACAAATGCTACTAAAAAGAGACCAAAAAAAATGAACACTGGGTAGTCAACATTAGATGGAGCAAAATGGAGGTCATTGGTGACCTCAGCAAGACAAGTCAGGAGTAGTAGAGAAAAAAGACATGTATATACAGAAGAACAACTGCGAGGTGAGGAAATAGAAGAGGAAACATTTGTCCAGACTTCTTTTGTGTGGCTTGGCTGTGAAGTACAGTTAGGGTAGTAATGGAGGGAGGAACTGGAATGAAAGGAAGACATCTGAAGAGTACTTAATGCTTGCTTCAAAGTCAATGGAAAGAATCTTGTAAGGAGTAAAGGCTGAAGATCCAAGAAAAAGAAGGACTTGCCAATCAAGGTCATGGTCTAAGAAAAAAAAAAAGGAATACAATCTAGAACCTATATGAAAGGACGAGTGTTTTTTTTTTTAAAAGATTTAATTTATTTATTTGACAGAGAGAGACACAGCAAGAAAGGGAACACAAGCAGGGGGAGTGAGAGAGGGAGGAGGTTTCCTGCAGAGCAGGGAGCCCAACGCTGGGCTTGATCCCAGGACCCTGAGATCATGACCTGAGTCAAAGGCAGATGCTTAACAATTGAGCGACAGAGGCGCCCCGAAAGGACCAGTCTTTGAGGAGAGTATGCATTTTTCAGTAACACAGGTGGGACTTGGACAGGATAAGAATAGAATCAGGTATGTTTATTGTTATGGTAGAGATTAAATGAGAAAACATTTCTCCAATACTCTCAATTTTCTCTATGGAAATGCAAATTACAACTACAGTGAGAAACCTTTCCATTTAACAGATTGGCAAAGATAAAATATTGAGTAGCACACTGTGGTGGTGAGCCGGAAGATACTGGCATTCCTATAGACTGCTGGAGGGAACATAACTGGAGTAATCACTGTGGAGAGAATTCCAACAATATCTATCAAAATGGAAAAAGACACACCCTTTGACCCATCCAAAATATTTCTAGGAAATTATCTTACAAATGTACCAACACATATGCAAAATGACGTAGGCATAAATGTATTCATTACAGCATAATTTGTAAAAACATATTGGAAATTAACTATCCATCAATAGTAATACTACAATATTATAAAAAGAATGGGAACATTCTCCATATACTGATATGGCTTTATCTCTCTGACACCTCATTAAGTTTAAAAAAAAAAAAAGCAAAGTGCTACCATATATGTAAAAGAGAGAAGGGAGAGAATATACATGCATATTTGCTTTTTTAAAAAGATTTATTTATTTATTTATTTATTTATGTATGTATTTATTTATTGGGGGGGGCAAGGGAGAGGGGCAGAGGAAGAGGGAGAGAGAATCTCGAGCAGACTCCATGCTGAGCACAGAGCCTGATGCAGTGCTCGATCTCACAACCCTGAGATCACGACCTGAGCCAAAACCAAGAGTTGGATGCTCAACTGATTGCACCACCCAGGCACCCCTATATTTGCTTTTATATGCATAAACTGTCTCTGGAACACAGAGACTGAGATCAATGGTGGCCCCATGTGAAGGAAAATGGGGACTACAGAGAACTGCAATAGAATGGTGACTTTTGTACCTTTTGAATTTTGGACTATTTGAATGTATAGACCAAAATAAATAAAATTATGTTTAAATAAAGTTAGAGAAAAAGCATTTATCTATGTATTATGACACCTGGTAAACCAGGGAGGTGGGAGGCAGAGATGACAGAAGGAGTGGAGAAGAGAGAAGAAGATACACTGGTCTGTCAAGTGTGGGAAAGCAAACCTACTAGAGATAGGCAGGAAAAATGCTGGGCAATGTTGAGAGCCTAGCTGAAGGTTGTGAAGGTCAATGTACAGTGGTGATATGCTGCTTGGTCATGTGATAATTTTCTCTTTTCCTCCCTTCCATCCTTCCTTCCTCCCCAACCCCTCCAAACCCCCTTCTCCATCTCTCAATCTCTTTCTTCTCTTGCCAGGAATGTCTTACTGTTTAATTACAGGTACAAAGATAATAGGTTGTTGAGCTCATCTAGAGTGTATGTTTTTCTGCCAGGTGGGAAGGAAGGAAAGAGGGTGAGGGTATTTGTAAGACTGTGAGTATAATAAGCTAGATACATGGCATGTGAAAGTGATAGAGAGAAAGTGGAGGAGTCAATGGATTAGGGTCATAAAGATGTCTAAAAATGTTAAAGTGGAGATCTTGAGCAGGTGAGTTCCAAGAAGAAAGTTAATTTTTCAGTTCCTAGAATGAGCCAACAATATTTTTCCTCTTGGGGGAGGTGGTTATTAGAAAATGTTCAGATTAAGAGTAAGGCAGGGAGAGAAAGAGGAAAATAAAGGGTATGTGGGAGTCACAAGAGCATTGAGACTGTGGCCCAGAAAGGGATGCAGGGTGCAGAAGAACGGCTTCTCTGGACCATGCCCAGGGCACTTATGTGGATTAATGTCTTCCAAAGTCAATGCTGTGGGAGCTTTGTGCTTGGTACAGAAGCAGTCCAACAGTCAACTTAAAGAGGGGAGGGTTACAGGAGGATTGCTTAAGCCATATTTACAATTGAAAGGGAGTCCTTAAACATACAAAGAAGAGCAACGCTAAGAGCATGGAAATTTCATTATCAAGAAAAATATCATTGTCATTGGTCTTTGAGAAAGAAAGCTCCAGAAAGGAACTCCCACAAGACCAGCTATGGAATTATCACTGTCTAATTCACAATTCTAAAACTCTTTTGATTCTTAAAATCACATACTTCCAATGGCTCTAGGTTAACCATAGAATAAAACTAAACTCTAAAGAACATGGCAGGAAATCCTTCTACCCATGGTCTGCCCTATCCAGAATCAGCAACTCTGATTTCCTGCTTACATTGAGAAGGAATGTACCCACGAGTCCCAAAATATCCATTATTATACCTGCTTCCATGCTTTTGTTCATGCCATTTGCTCACCTGGAAAAATCTTCCTCCCCTCTAACTAAAGTCAACACTTCCAAAATCCATGTCAAGTCCTACCCTCCCTTCTAGAGCCATCTGTCTAGCAACTTATAAAGCCCAAGGAATCAAAAGGCAGCCCAACTTCCAAGAATGGTTCCCAGTTCTGTTGGCCAGGAGCCTGGAGAGAAAACTCATTCATTCATTTGCATTGAAAGAGAAGCAAACACTAGACTCAGGTCTCCCCAAAGAGTTGTAGGTAAGAGAAATGCCTCCTCTTTTTTTTCAGGGGAGCAATTTCAGGCCCTTGAAGGTCAGGTTTAAGTCATTTCCTGACCAAACACCAGCACAGTTCCTACGCAACTCCAGCCAGGTTCAGCTCCTCTGGAAGACTCGAATGTGGTTTCTGATTTAATAATTCCTTCCAGCTTTGATATCTTCATTTGAGAGTTCCAGGAGAACAGTGTGTTTTTAAAAGGAAATGGGAGAAGGGATGCTCAAGGGGGGCATTATAGTGGGGAGAGAAGAGCTGTAACTTTTAAAAAACGCATCTGGATGAATGAGACTAACTTCCTATGACTAATGTCCCCCAAACATTAAGCTAATGATTAAACTAAAAAATGCAAATCCCCAAGATGTCATATGCTGCGGGGCGGACTGATGGAAAGAAGCCTTGCAAACAGTCCCAACATTGTGTGGGGAGTTGGAGAGGAGATGTGCATGAAAACAACGGAGAGCCATATGGTCCTAGCCAATGGTCAACAACCAAAAATTCAAAAGCAGGGAAAGAAAACTCCAGAGCTACAGAGAAATGTGATTCTCTTACTCTCTCTTATTCTGGCACTTCTCTGGAAGTTCTGAAGTGAGAAGAGAGCAATACCTCAGGAAGCAAATCTGTAGGCATAACCCCCTGGGGCTCTGCTCAGCAAGCTATGTGACAAGTCATGATCTCTACCAGCACAAAGATTCTCCATCCCCAGAGAAATGAGCGGGTGCTAGGCTTGTGTGACCTCCCAACAGCCACCTGGGTCTCCTCACGATCCTCCAGATGCCCCCAAGAAATACGATAGTCCCCCAAATCAAGAGGAGCCTGGAGTTAGCAGGACATCCCAGAAAGTACAACAGAGATGCAAAAGAAGATTCTGTGGCAGCAGTGACTCAGAAAGGTCTGTTTTGGTGGTACAAGAGACTTAGCTACCTTCTGACCTTGGAGGGTCTAAAAATTGTAATTACCTGATTTGGGGTATCTTTTTGTTTTCAAACTACCACTAAGCAAAAAGCTGACAGTGTCCCTGCCTCTTCAACATATGTGTAACTTCACAACAGAGGTGCTTGAGCTGGCATTTAAGGCCTTCTGGAAGGCCCAAGGAACCCTCAATATTGTATGCCATATTTTACAAGTATGCGCATTTTAGGAGAGAAGAGTCATTGCTTTTATTCGATTTTCAAAGAGACCTACTACCTGAAGTTGGCCTAAAACTACTGGTATGCCTCATGTAGCCAAGAAATGATAGTCTTAGTTATGGAGAATATGAGATTATGTTTTTCAGAGGTTTGAAGGACATGATTTGGGATCTCATTAGAATCTGGGGCTTGGGTTCAGAAATACCCACTTTAGGGGTACTTGGGTGGCTCAGTTGGTTGAGCATCTGACTCTTGGTTTTGGCTCCAATCATGATCTCATGGGTCATAAGATTGAGCCACACATCAGGCTCCTCATTCAGTGTGGAGTCTGCTTGAGATTTTCTCTCCTTCTCCCTTCCCCCGACTTGCTTCTGTGCATGTGCTCTCTCTCTCTCTCTCTCTCTCTCTCTCTCTCTCTCTCTCTCTCTCTCTCCCCCTCCCTCTCTCTGTCTCTCTCAAATAAATAAATAAAATCTTATTTAAAAATACCCACTTTACAGACCCTCTTTATTAGAGTAAAAGAGATATGATATGCATTCTTTTGCTCAGGGTATACACCTCGATCTGAACAAACACTATAAATAAGGGCTCGTTAATGTAGTCTTATTTCTAAGTGAGATTAAAGCACAAAATGCCCAAACATACACAGAAGTCATCCCCAAGACTTTGCAAACAATATTAAATTACAGACCTTATAGGACACATCACAAACCAATATCATATCATTCAATGAACACATATCCTTTCAGTCTGTTGTATTTTATTGATATATTTGTATATTTATCATACAGTTTTTCAGAATTTAAGGAGACCATAATGAAACTTCTCATTGTGCAGAAGAAGAAATTAAGACCTAAGGTCACAGAGCAGCCCTGCACTAGAAAGCATCATCTTCTGAATTAAGCCCCAGAAAAAGCTGTCCAGACTCTGAAGCTATGGAGAAACTGGTCCAACCTTCCTAGAAGACAATCTGGCATCTTCTCAGGGATGGCAGAGTTTCATGCCATTCCCTCCCCTGCCAGAAAGCTGCTGCTACAGGGTTCTGCTTAAGCAAGCTGGACTGAGGGTGGCAATTTCTATCAACACATTTTGATTGTTTTTCAAAGTTTCAATGCTTTCTCTCCAATGACTGCTTTCATGAAACACGCGATATATGAGCTGCCAGCCAATCACCTCCCCAAAACGAAGAGCAGTGAGTCCTGGCATTTGAAGGTGGGAAAAGGATAGTTACCATGGTTGTTCTTGTTTTCCTTCACCAGCTAGGGCTTTGGTAGGAATGAGGAGTTCTGGAACCTTACACAAAGGAAGGCCGTATTTCCAAAGTGGCAGTCACTGGGGTCCCAGGGAACACCAGGAGCTGATCTTATAATTAGGTTAGTCTTTCAGGTTGACATTTTTGAAGAGTGTAGGCCAGCTATTTGTAGAATGTCCCTGGACTGGATTCTGGTTGCCTGATACTTTTTCATGATTAGCTTCAGGCCATGCATTTGAGGCGGGAATTCCTCGAGACATTACATGAGAAGGCACACGCTGTTTTTCCTGCTTTCTACCTCCTACCTGAGCTGTGCACTGGGACTGAGGAATTCAGTCCTCAGAGACACCACTCAGACAGCAGCATGCCAGGCTTCTAGCTCAAAATGAAGAAATCTGAACCTCTTGAGTCAAACCTCCACCCCCAGCTCCTCACTCAGGCAGTATGACTATCAGTTCAGCGGAGTTCCGTGGAGGCAGCCCACAGCAGGAGCACTGCAGGCTGGCAGCTGAGAGCTGACAAGGAGGAGGACTCCACTCCAGGTCCTGGAGTCACCCCCACCCAGGTCTTGCATCCTCGGGGATTGGCTGGGGTGGGGATGGAGGAAAGGGTCACCTCACTCCTGTCTTTCTGATTCACATCTGGGAAACTGAGATGCCTGCAGGGTGACCTTCACCAGGGCTGGACAGCCAACACCCTCTGGGTAACTTGTTGCCAACCACAGGTCACCCAGTCAGTCCGGGGCTTGCTTCCAAACATTCGTTCCCAATCCATTATTCATCTAGGCAGAGTCGGCCAAGGGGAAGAGGAGACGCGGCTGGAAGCAGAAGATCAAGCTCGCCCTAGGCAAAACTGTAGAGCCCAAATAGCTTGTTTTCAGAGGCTCCTGCTCTTTCCATACATTTCCGGTTTTTCAGAAATAATTTTCTCCCTGGGGCCTAAGGTTCCCAAGGGCTGCTTAGGTAGAGACGGCATCTCACTCACAGTAAAATGGTGGGTGCTTTCTGCATATTTGGAGTACATGCACAATTTTTAAAAAGGAGGGCTCATTTTCTCCTGGTGCAATTATTATCCAAAAAAAAAAAAAAGACCGGACAAGGGTGAGATGTCCACAGCAACGGGGGAGCCGTGTAGGGTCTTCAAAACATCCTTCAAGTCACTCCAAGGAGCCCACCAACTGCCTCTATGAATCTGAGGCTGGTCAGCAAGGCTTTAGTACTAAACCCTGTGCTCAGCGCTCTTTTTCTTTCTAGCAAGCCCAAGTCCCAGGAAGCTCTCATCAGGAACAAGGAGAAATATCTGCAAAGAGCACTAGATTATGCAGAATCCACTCTAACAATCTGTTCAATATGTTGGTTACTTTACCTCACCAAGCCTCAGTTTCTTCATCTAAAAAATGAGAAGGTCCAGCTGGTGGATCATGAAGGTCTCTCAGCTTTGAAAGGCTGAAAGATTATATTCTGGACTGCCCTGATTCATTCAAAGTTACGGAAATGGGAAGTGGCTTCAGATTTTTAAAGCTAATAATGTTTCAGATTTGTTATGTGCTAGTCTAAGTACTTAACCTGAATAAACTCCTTGGAGCCTCAAAAAAACATCTGAAGTCATTACTCTTACCATCCCCATTTCACAGATGAGGAGACTGAGATGCAACCACTCAGGAAGTTGCAAAGCAAGAAGCTGAACACAACAGTGTTAACTGTTAGTATTCCAAACCACTATGCTATACCGCCTCTCAAAGTAGAACAATGTGCCACCAAGAATTGAGGTACGTTAGGCAGGGCTGGGGGCAAGAAGAAAGAGAGCTACGGATGCTGGCCAGGACTGGTGGTCGGGCTGCCCCAAGCTTCGGGGTTCATGTACAACAGTGGAGCCCATGGCAAGAGACGTGAGCAGAAAGCAGTCCAGCCGGGCCTGTATGACCATATGGAATGAGCTCCCTTGCTGCCACCTTAAGTCTCTGAAAGCCTATGGCTATCTCTGAGCAGAACTGGCAAGGAAGGCTCATCACAGACACACAGGGCAGATTGTGCAGTCCTGCTCCCACCCTGGCCAGCCTTCTTGAAGCTAGGCCTCTCCAGGCTCGCTCCTGCATGGCCATGATTACAGGATTAGATGCCTGAAGGGTGGCCTGAAGTTCTTTTCCCTGAAACTCGCCATGCCTGAGCACACGGACACACAGGTCTCCAAAAAGAACATCCAAGGAACTGTTTCTTCACTCTCTGTACCGCGAATGGCAAATAAGCAAAGGTGTGTGTATAAATGTGATACTGTGTGCTCGGGACCCTGCAGAGAAGAGAGTGAGACAGAGACAGAGAAAGAGACACAGAGAGACAGTGACAGAAAGAGACAGAGAGAGAGAGAGACAGAGAGCAAGACAGAAATACAGAGAGACAGAGACAGAGAGAAAGTAGCAGAAACACAAGACGGGATGGGGGCAAGAGACAGGCAGGCAGGGAACTGACTCTCAAAAAGTCTCAAATCTTGTTCAAAGCTTCCCATTTAAATAAGCCCAGATCCTACTGCAGTGTTCGGGAGCCTCTGTTGGTGTCTTAAAATCAGTGTTTTAGCTCCACCTAACTTTTGCAGGTTGTTTTTGTTTGGGTTTTTTTTTTTTTTTTTACGTTACAGTCTGGCATAAAAGTGCCAGTTTGTTATGTGGGTGGGTAATGGTATGCTTTTAATTAAGGAGGCAGAGACTAAATTAAACCACATCAAGTGGCTAGTGTTTCTTTAATTTCAGATTGTGGGTCCCTTACCCTGAGCACAAGGAGTTGCGCTAGATCATGATTCCCCTTTAATGGTTATGGCTGAAAAGCTCCATCTCATGACCAGCTTCATAATTGATTAAACACAACTGTGGACTCCCATGATCAGGAAGTGCAATTTTGCTGGTGTCGCTTCAAGTCTAAAATACCTCCAGGGTAATTACAGGCTCAGAGGCAACTCCAAAGGCTTTGAAGTAGAGAAAGAAAAGATTAGGGCATCCAGAGGATCTGTGCCTGTTCATTTGTCCTTCATGGCAAAATCTTGAAAGCCTTTGAGGAAAGATGCCTCTGTCTGCAGGAGTTCTGGGGGTCCGGACATCCCGGACTGACTGCAGACTGGGAAGGAGAGCAGTGTCCCGGGTCATGGCAAGCTTCAGAGGTTACCGCGGTGTCCCCTAGGGAAGGCCACCTTTTCCTGTTAGCCCCAAATCCAGGATTCATGCAGCTCTGATTCTCTTTGCCTTGGGTTTGGTGTGCCTGACTGGCCGTGACTTGAGCCTTCCACTCGAGGCGGGGAGAAGTGCACTCTGTCGCACCAGCTAAATTATTTACTTTGATAGCAATTATCAAACACTACAAACCACACTCTAAAGGCCTCTTTGCAGTTCACACAGAGAGGATATAAACCTCACTCAGAAATGGTGAGAGTGGAGGGCTCTTTTTTATTTTTTAATTAATAATAGGTTAGAAGTAAAAACCATTATTAGTGACAGGACATAATGGGAAAGCCAGACCTGCATTGTTAAGAGGACTATTTAAGGAAATGTTAATGAATTGAATTTGAAGTTCTTCGTAGTCAACCTGGAGACAACTAATGGTTTCAAAGTAGAAAAGTGAAGAGTTATTAAATGTTGTATATTTATTACACTAATAATCAAACTGCCAGAGGCTGGGAGAGATGCAAATACAGGTCCAAGTCCTGTTTAACCATTAGCTGTGGAAATGCAAGAGATGCACTGGGGGAAAGTTAGCGCCTGCAAACATTTGCCAATGCCACCGTGATGAATAGTTCATGGATTAGGACCATAACTATTCCAGTCCTGGGAAAGAGCCCATTTCAGCAGAGGACAGAATCGTAACTTAATTTTTCACTGGTACTTGGAGAGAGACAAGGACAATATTTCTGGTGGCTGCCATTTTACATAGTGTGGGGGTTTTGCATTGAAATAACTAAATAATAAAAGACATCTTTTCCAGTTGTCCGAGTCTTCCAGCTCTCCCAGGAAGAGGTGAGATCCCTCAGATCTTGGCATGTAGGAAAGAGCTCTTTCTAAGGCAGATATCCCTCTGAGGTAGATCTGCAAAGATCCTCTGGTATCTGTGATAACTTCCCTCAATGAACAGTTCTATTTGTAGCAAACTAAATCTCACAGAGTAGAAAGAGTGTGGATTCTAGAGACAGAGTCTGAGTTCTGAACTTGGAATTCTGAATTTGCCACTTCCGACCAGAATGAACCTGGGAAAGTCATTCCTCTCTCTGGACCTCAGTTTCCTCATCTGCAAAATGGGGAGAGCAGTACCTATCCTGCAGGATTGGGCCAAAGAGCAGTGATAAAGTGTGTCCAGTGCCTAACAGAGTGGCTGCAACATAAGAGGCTCTTGTTTTAGGGGGTTCCCTAGAATTGGACCTTCCATGAGAATTAGTGCACATTTGTAATTTGTAAAGAGGATCTTCCCGGGGCAAATCTGGAGGGGAGTGGGAGAATCAGGCTAAGAAAGGGGAGATGGTCAGAAAAGGGCGGGATTTCGGGTGAAGTCTCATGGAAGGCAGCTTCAGCCTGATCCTCAGTGGAACTCTAGAGTTTAAGTTATACCTTAGAGTCACCAGAAGGCAAGAAATTGGGTGTTCATATCCCTGGGCTGTGAGAAGATCTGAATTCCCAGGCACTTTTCAGCTCTCCAAACCAAGAGCAAAGCAGGCTCTGATAGTCTGAAGACAGTCCAGAAGACGAGCTGCAGTTGTTGACTGTCAGAAACTAAGTGGCTGGTGGTGCACAAAAATGGTAAAAAAAGGATCTGAGGGCATTTGGGCAGACTATCAATGTCTACACAAGAGTGCTCCACACATCATACCATCAATTCTCTGACCTACCTTGAGCTTATCCCACAAGCTCTCTCCAGCCATCTCTCAGTTGAATGTGGAGTAATGGAGGACAGGGGTCTATCACATTTTCCCCTGAACTCAAGCCAACAGGGATGTAGTAAGTGCTTCCTGTATGCTCTTCACCGCACTAAGTCCCGTGGGGAAAGACATACCAGCTTGAAGTGTAGGCTCCATCCCAGTCCACTTGGGAGAACAGGCACTCAAATAAATAGTGCAGTAGCTGCACAAGGTAAGAGCTCATTCCTTGGGGCAAAAGAGGGAAACAAAGCACTTCCTGATTCTGCTGTCACTGGTGAAAAAAAAAAAAATGGCACCAGTATGTACTGAATGTACTGAATATGGGATCTGCTGAAAGAATAATTGAGGCTCTAGACAGAAATGATCCAAGGCCAGGTTTGGGAAGCAGAGCAGTGCTCCAGTGAACAGGCACTATATAAAGCGTCACTCTCTCCCAGACCGCCCCCCTCCATAATCCCGCCATTGCCATCAAGAACCCAAAATGATGATGAAGATGTGGGGAAGGATATTCCTTAGAGCCTGAAATTTGGAACTCCCAACTCTTAGATCAGAATTTTCCAGCTGCAAGGAACCTCAGAGACCATTTAATCTAAACTCCTTATTTTATGATGCTGAAATTAAGGCATGAGAGGTTAAGCAAGTTACCACAAGCAATGGCAGAATGGAGATTAGAGCCCATGCCTCCTCATTTATTGATCTTTGTATTCTTCCAAGTTAAATCTAAAATACAAGATTTGCAAGTGTCTAAGAAGTACCCCCAGAGGTCAGCAAACTATGGCCTACAGGACATGTCCTGCTTGTTGCCTGTTTTGGTAAATAAAGTTTTATTGGAACATAGCTGTGCCTGTTAATTTATGTATTGGGTCTATGACTACATCCACACTACAGTGGCAGAGTTAAGTCATTGTGACAGAGACTGCATGGCCCACAAGATCCAAAATATTAGCTATCTGGACACTTGCAGAAAAAGTTTGCTGACCCTTACCATAGACCATTAGGAGGTGAACATTACCAAATGAACCAGCCTGTGCAGGTAGGCTCGGTAACTGAATCAGGTAGCTATCCAAATGGCTTTCTCAAAGTCAACCCAGTCTGGTCCAGAGAGGCCCCACATACTACATGTGCTACTAGGTTAGAGGACCTTTTTAGTCCACTTAAATACACGAATCAGTGATGAGACCCTCAAAGTTGCCTTCCAGTTCTGTCGTTCAAATGCCAACAAGAGGATCTTCCACCTCACTCTGTGACAACACACTGCTTTCTTAGTCCTCCATGAAATGTCACAGAAACAAAGGTATACACATGTTCCCTGCCTCAGCAGTGCCAGAATTACCTCTGTCTTCCTTCATAGAATAATTATATGTATTTAGCAATGACAGTCCATAAATCTACTTGTTTGAACAAGAAAAAAATTACTGATATTTGTTCTCTACCTGGTTGGCTAATTCTTAAACAAAAGAAAGCGTATTTCACCAAACCATAGGCTCCAGAGGGTTTAAGGTGTACCTTACTAGCATTCAGCCTGCAGAGAAACTTTAGTCTAAGGTCCTATATGGGAACTGCTTCACAAATGTTATTACTTCCCTAGCAGATAAATATGATTCAAAACACAGACAAATGATTTAATTAACATGGTACCTTTATGTGGACACTCTGGGGTCAGCTGGGTAAAGCTAAGCTGTTTGCAGATATCATTCTAGTTGTATTGCTCCTGGGGAATATTCTACTTGAGCAAACCTAAGGTGCTTTTCCACATAAAAAGATTATCCCTTGGGAGTAGTCAAAGTCATATCATCCCCAGAATTAATAATTAATAATGACATAATTATAATAACAAATACTATATGTACTATAATTTTTATATAATGATATATATTGTAATACAAACAACAACACATCATATTTTATTTAATTTTAAAACTTAGTGGAAGTGGACAGATGGTCTGAGGAACACTTCCTGCATCCAAGTGAGACCCAACTTTCAAATGAAGCCCAGCATTCCTCCCTCCAGTGCCTCAGAAAATGAGATGAAATCACATGTGACAGCCTCGAGTGAGTCTCAGGTGCTACATGCTCTCACACACTCAGCATCCCTCTGACAAGAAAAAACACTGTGGCGAGTAGGAAACTAACACTCTAAAGTGGAGAGGGTAAGAAAATGTCCTGCAATATCAGCCAGAAGGGCTCCTGTGAGGCCCACGTCTGTAGCAGTGAGCAGGGAAAGCAGCTCTTCTCAGAAGTACTGATAAACTGTGATGTGTACAGCTGCTCCTCTAAGGAGACAAGATCGAGGCCTGGAAGTTGCTGATGCTTTTGGAAAAGCTTCCCCAGGAGGAACCCCTTCTCAGAAGCATTAGATACCTGGCTGAGAAGTAAAGGTGGTGGCTGGAGGGGTAAACTTGGCTGGCATCCCTGAGTCTCTGGAATGGCTATGCCCATAATGCTGGAGTATGGGCATATATGCATACTACCAATGGGAGCCAGTCAAATGAAGTGAGCCTAGGAGATGATGGAAATGAGCTTTAAATAAGCCTCACACCACTTACACATACAGCTGAGGCTCCATCCTGTCCCAAGAGCTGTCCTGGGAAGCAGAGCATTTACTCTACTAATGTCACCAGAATAAGAAGGGTCTAGAACTCTTCCCTGGGACTCCCTGTCAGATTCTTTGGCAAATTCTTTGGAAAGCCTCCAAAAGTAGCAATTTTCTCTTTTGGGGGTAAATCTGACTTTTAGAATAAGTGAAAACGTTGCTCAGAACCAAGCCTGTTAACAAGGTGAGTAATCAAACTGGGGAACCGCATGTAGGATTTAAGTGATGTAGAGCTATGAAGAAATGAGTCTACTTGCCTTGGCTGGCTCAAAGCCTCGTTCGGAGAGTGACTGCAACAGGCAAGTTCTCCACAGCACCCTGAACAGTGGCAACCTGTGCGTAAGTGACTAACACTGAAAGACATACTCACTGAGATGTCACTTAGCCTGAGAAAATATTAGCGCCACGATTTTCAGCGCCGCCAAGTATGCAAGAAGTCAAGGCCATGTAAGTGGACTTTCAACGTAGCCAGCAATACATGTCTACATATTCACAAGGCAAGGGAGATCTGCAAAAACCATCCATGCCTTTTGTCAGAGTTGGGCTAATCATAGCCCATGGACCACAACCAACCCACTGGCTCAGCACTTGCTTTTGGAAATTAAACTTTTACTGGAGCACAGCCATGCCCATTTGTTTGCGTGTTGCTTACCCTGTTTTCACTCTACAATGGGAGCATTGAGTAGCTGCCACAGAGAACCCATGGCCAGCAAAGCCTGAAATATTTACTATGAGACCCTTTACAGGAAGTCAGCTGACCCCAGTCCTTTGTGATCGAGTCTAATTATAGTAGGGAACGTGTGGTGAATTGTCCTTCCTCCCTAGTTTTCCTCAATGACACTTGATCTTTTTATTTGTATGGAAGGTGATAACAGAATTGGGCATATACTTTTATGAGTCTCTAGGGCTGCCATAAAAAAGGACCACAATCTGGGTGGCTATTAACAACAGAAATTCATTTTCACAATTCTGGAGACTAAAAATCCAAAATCAAGATGTTTGCTGGACTATGCTTTCTCCAAAGACTCTAGGGGAGGATCCTTCCTTGCCTCTTTCTAGCTTCTGGTTGATCACCAGAAATCGTTGGAATCGTTGGCTGGTAGATGCATCATTCCAATCTCTGGTTCCATCTTCCCATGGCCTTCTTCCTGTGTGTCCACGCCCCATGTCCAAATTTTCCTCTTCTTATGAGGACACCAGTCATATTGGACTTAGGGCCCACACTATTCTGTATAACCTCATCTTAACTTGATTACATCTGCAATGACCCTATTTCCAATTAAGGTCACATTCACAGGTTCTAGGACATGAATTTTGAGAGGACATTCTTCAACCCAGAACAATTTAGTACTTGGTACTCAATAAATTTTATTTATTTATTTATTTAGCCCTTTGTGATACATTCTGACCAATTTCCAAGTCAGTTGACCCTCTTTCTTCCACAAAGCTCTGAGGAGCTTGTCCTTCTGTCCTGCGGTATGTCTATCTATGTCTGCTCTCCTCTACTTAGAAATATGTCACTTCTTCTCAACTCTCTAATATCCCCTTTTTTTACTTCCTCTTGAAGATCTACATCAGAGAAAACCCATTTATGGCAATCCTCCTCTTTTTGTTTCCCAACTCTTCACAACACCGAGACTGCCCAAATCTGGGCTCACGGCTTCAAGTGGCTTCCTCTGCGGTTTTGTGGGCAAGACACAAAAACCTACCCTACTCTTCATATGAACACAGTCACTGTCTAGCAAAGAGTAGCAAAGCTGTAACCATGCTCCACTGTACTCTTTTCCCTGTGATTCTATGGTCATAATTATTATTTTGCCATTTTAAATAATACTTGTCTTTGTCTAATGTTATCAAGGAGATGTAAAATTTAAAGGAAATCCTTACCTACCAACAGGCAGTATTAACAATCTTAGGGTTGCCAGATAAAACACAGGATTCCTAGTTAAATTTGAATTTCAGATAACAAGGAATAAGTTTTTAGTGTAAGTATGGTCCATGCAATATTTGGGACATATTTGTACTAAAAAATATAATTTCTATTTATCTGAAATTCAAAATTATCTGGGCCTCATGGATTTTATTTTAAATCCAGCAACTCTAAATAATAGTTAATTGGCTATTTATAAGTACAAATGACTTCACTAACTATACTACACAGTACTTACCTCCTGTCACCTGTTGTCAGTACCTCTGAGAGATCAGAGGCCAGTTGTTAGCAAGTAACACTTAAGAATTTGTTTCTCTTTTTCTCTCCAGCATCTGAGGAGAATTCTTTAGGAATTCTGGCAGCATCGCCTAGTGATGCCAGTGGTATCAGCATCAAACCACCATCACTCAGTAGCCATGCGGCTCTGAGCAAGTTACTTATCCTCTCCCTCTAGGCCTCAGTTTGCCCATTTGTAAAAGAGGGGTAATCACAGTTGGATTAAATAGTCCATGTGGCAGCACTATACTTGGCACAGAGCAAGCATCTAATTAATACCTTCCCATCGCCTAGCACCCTTATTACCCATAGGGACTTATTGCATGACTGGTGGGGAGGGTGCAATTGGCCTGGACCTCTCCAGATGAAGTTATACCTGCCTTCACCAAAATCCCCTGACAAGCTTGAAGAAATGTGCTCCCTACATAGCTTTAAGCTTGTGTCATAGAGTTATTCATACTTTATAAGTAAATATTATTTTATAAACCCTGTGATTATAATGGGAAAAGCACATTTCCATTGCATCACAGTTTTGTAACCCTATTTTGTGCCTTTCTTATTTTAAAAAATACTGAGACACTAAGAAACTACAGGTAAGCAGGGGCTTATACTAACTTCTGATGGTAAATCTATGAACCCACTGCTGAGGGTGATGAACCGTGCCCCCCGCCCCCAGCCCAGACGATCTAGCCAGTGGGTACACAGGTATGCCTCAGAGGAGCCACAGATAAGGGCCTAAGGAAGACTGGAAGGGGCCGAAGCCCTGGGCCAGCACTCCATCCATAAACAGCTCATCCATCTTCTCCAGAGAGCCCTTACAAATATTGTCATTTTATATTTGTGCCATGACGTGAAAAATGATGGGAAGCACTGTTCTAGCCTCCAGGGAAAGCTCACAGCTTTGCCACCTCGGCCCCGCAAAATCCACCCTGAGGAAGAAGAGGAACTCAGAAATGGATCGACAAGTTGAGTCCTTAGAGAACACAATTTTGGTCCTCACATTAAGGGTAGAGGCTTTAATGGATGGGAGGAGTAGAAGGAAAGTAAATAAAACCAGACAGGGGCAAACTATTCTGTTTCTTTTTTGCCTTCTTCATTGTGTTCCCTGTTTAAGGTTCCAACTAGCTCTGTGTCTGATCGGAACATCTCACCTCTCCTGATCCTAGATTGAACGTTTGGGGAAAGAACACACAGAACAAGGGCTTGAGCTATCTCTGCTCTGTCCTTGGGGGAGGGCACTTATTTTCTCTGACTTGCCCATTTTTCCCCATGATGGTGAGACGTAAGATCCAGATGCCCAAGTCAAGAGGTATATGGGCAATTTGAGAGGTGGGTATTTACCATCTCTGAGACTCTAATCTGAACAACAGGCAATGATCTGGCATGTCAATACAATGCTATCAGGTGCAGTAAGGAAAGCATGGGGGTAGGGTTTGAACAATTCTTGGGATGAAACTCAACACAAAATCTGGTTTTGTGACTTTGGGCAAGTCAGTCACTAAAATTCTCCGAGCCTCATTTTTTCCTCTCATGGGAAATGGGGATAATAAAACCTTCCTCCCTGGAATATTGTAGGGATTTAGGGAATCAGAGTAAATAAGAAGAAGCATTATTTCATCCTGCCTGATACACAGAGGAATTTAATAAATGTTACTTTCCTGCTGCGCTCTTCCCTGCTTCCCTATTTTTCTCAGAGAATCTAAGGAAATATGCTTCCACAGATCTGCTGTCCAGAGGCAGCCCTGCCCCTGTGGCTCCACCTCCCAGGTAGGATACGTATGCAGCTGCCTCAGTTGTCTGCTCCGCAACTCCAGCCTCATTCCATGCATTTCTAGTGACCACATCCTCGCCATCTGATGGAGGTCCTCGGTTCCATTATCAGCACAGAAAATCTGCTTTAACAAATCCAGTTTTTAAAGAGAAGCTTTTATCATCTTTTAAAAATATCTTAAAACTACTTAAACAAAATAGCACCTTTCTGAATGGTGATCTGATGATCTTTATTCTCTCCTGATACTTCCTATTCCTGGGCTTGAGTCATCCTGAAATGAGACCATCAGTACCACAGGCCAAGCTAATTTCCCAAGACCACAGACCCAATCAGGCATCTTCCCTCCTCGAACACTCTCAGCAGCTCCCCAAGCACCTTGGCCTGCCAGTCAAAGTCCTCCATGATTCTGCCCAAGCAAATATTTCAGCTATGGTCACTCCTGAACCAGCATTCCAACTGCAGCTAAAATGGAAATGAATGCTACACAAGACCCTGACTTTCTTCTGCTGTTTCCTTATGCCGTTCCTCATTTCCACATGTACAACCACCCCTCAAAAAAAATGCCCTTCCCAATCAGCCACATTGAAATTGTTCCCTTCTCTGAACTCCCAGAGCAATTAACGTGCTCTGCATTGACTGACAGATTTTAAATAATAATAAAAAATCACCATCTAACCTCTTATATAGGCCTCACATATCCACAAGTGTCCTCTAATATGTGCATTTGCGTGATCTCATCAACTACATTATAATCCCTTCAAAAACATAGGTTTAATTTCATATTTCTCTCTGTATTCCCCAGGGCATCTGACCTATGCTTTGAACATAGAACCATGTACAATAAAAATTTGAGGAAGAAATAAAGGAATGAATGAATGGTTCTCAAGAAGGAAGTGTCATAGGGAGACACATGCTATGAGAAGCAACGTTGATGACCTCAAAGTGCCTTTCACCCTCTTTAAATGGCACTAGTCCGATATTTTTTATTTTTTTAATGCTACGTACTTATTCCACACATAATTAATGTTCACACGCTATAAGCAAACTAAATGCATTGATGGTATGATGCACAAAGGGTCACATAAATGGCCCTGCCCTTGAGAAGCCTTCATCCAGTAAAGGGATTTGAGGCATGGTCATAAATGCATATTGATAGAGCAGCCTCAAATAAACAAAATGAGGCAAGAGGTATAAACAAACGTCCCAGAAGTTTGAAAGACGTGCAAACCTTCTAGTTATGAGAGCTACATCAATAATCAACGAGAGTCCAAGTTTACAGGAGCTAATGGGTTTCAAGGATTAGGAAGTCCAGGTCAGTGGACCCTATCAAAGTTACAGGTATGGGAACAAAGCACTCCATTGCAACTATACCTTGCCATGAGGTGACATGTTCAGAGATGGCCAGATCCTCAAATACAGGGAAAGCCTTTCACAGAACTCGGTGGCTATGAGCCTTGGAATCCTCATGTGTAAACTGAAAATAACATTAGCTCCTCTATAGGGTTGAAATGAGATTGAAATGAAACATTCATCAAAGGTCTTCTACTACACTAAAGACACCACATATGTCCAATAAACACTAACTACCACACATATTATTACAATATCTCATCAACTCTAAGGTACCATGGGTTGGAAGGTATGTCTTTGATTTTAAAACAGTGTTTTAGGAAGAAAAAGAAGTAAAAAAAAAAGATATGTTTAGTGTACTATAAGCAGGATGCTGATCACAGCTATCTTAAAATGCTAAAAAGCTACTTCCTAGAATTGAGGAAATATGGTAGTAGTAGACAGTATGTCTCAAGAGTCCATTGATTTTGCTTAATTTCTCTGGAATTTAAAGCTACACCAAGTCCTTATAGGTCAGAGACCTCAGGATCCTATAGCTCAAACCCTGGAGCATGGATTGGGACCTTTGCTCGAGTTTCTCCCTCCCTCTCTCTCTCTCTCTCTCTCTCACACACACACACATTCCAGATATGGAAACCTAGGAACAAATCACCCTTCACAGTAAACTTGCTCATTGTCTGAGCAGAATCGTGTTCTTTTAAAAATAAAACTGTGAGTGGGAGTGCTTGCGTTCTGGAATAGAGTCTTTTTTTTTTCCCTTCATCCCATGTTCCTTGGCTACATGCTATTATGTGATATTCAGGACTGTCAAACCTTCTGGAGCCATAAGCATTTTTCAGACAACCAATCTCAATATGCATTATCAAAATTAGATCTTTTCTCTGCAGATGACAATTATGTATTATATGGTTACACGCTTATGAGTCTGTGACACCGTATTGTTAGACTTGGGGTATTGACTTTTAACAATATGTTACCTTATTATATTTGGTGTCACATTATGCCTTGATTGCAGCATTTGTCCCGTGGCCCCACTCAGGCTGCAATTAGTTTCTCAGTAAGTGTCAAACAACATTGGGGGGAAGAGTGAGTGAAAGGTAACTTGCAAATGACTTTCTTCTGCAACTGTCCCTTAACTATCCTGTTCCTCAACAAAAGAACTTCAACTATTCCAGCAAAAGACAAGTTGTATGCTCATCAATAAGACTGCCTCTGAAGAAAACAGCAACTCCGGTTGGGAGGTCAAACATTCTGAAGGTCTTGGATACCAGCCCACGGTCACAAAAGACCTGATTGCTGGGCAGGGAGAAAGAGGAAGAACAGGACGTAAGAAATCCCAGTATTTGTTTCTATAAACACAAGCTCAGTGCAGTTAAAACTCATAAACCTGCTAAAAGGAGCTAGAGGTAGCCTGTTACTTTGTCATATATTTTTATAGGCCTTTCTGAATGGTTTCAGATTTGACATAGTAACTGCCTGTTACTAGAAATAAACTGTAAGTCAATTCCATGCTGCCATCATTCACTGCCCAGGGTTGTTCAAAGAGATTTAGTCATGCCCATGATGGACAGCAAGGCCCTTGATGTGTTCATTTTCACTAGGTGTTTTGTAGTGCCTCCAGCTTGCTGACCTTTAGCACCCCAGAAGGAGAGGACCTTCCTAAGGTGTGACCACTCCCACCAAGTCGGTACAAGACCCATCCTTGCAAGAAGGCAAATGAAACATTCTCTACAAGTCTCTCCAGGTCTGTCTGCCTCCCTCTTTATTTCTAGAGGTTGACAATCACTGCTCCCACAAGAGTGACCTGCCTTGGAAGAATAAATTAATCCAAGGTCACAATACCACCCAGCAGGAATTAGGTGCCTGGAAAGTAGCAGTACCTCATCTCCTTGGCTGGCATTTTCTTTTGGCTCAAGACTTTGGCTGCATCTCCACCATGTCACGCACCCAGATGGAAAGTGAAAAATCCATTCAGCCATCTGGCTGTTTCGGTCTACACAATGCCATGCATCTGGGGCCATCTGGGAGACGGACTAAATTTTTTCACTTTCTGCCTGGTTGTTTGGTGTGGTGTAGATGCAGCCTTTTACTAGGCTAAAGTACCAGATAACCCCCGGCCCCATTTGAAAAGCTAAAAGAGGAATCCAGGATAATGAGGCCTAGAGCACCATTCCAGAAAATAAACTGAAACTTTGTGAACAGCAGTATAATACAAACGGCAGGAAAAAATAAAGAATAAGACTATTGTTTATTAGATAAAGCAAACTCAAGAACTGAATCAAGTGATTATTTGTCAACTTAGTTTGTCCCAGACAGCTAGCACAAAATTCTCAAGGGCATATTATTATGATTCTTTCCTACAGTTGGACATTAGTCTAAAAAGCATCTTGAATGGACTCCTGTGCTTGGAATTGTGGTTGAACTAAAATATATGATTTCTAGACCCTAACTGGTATCTCCTATAAGAGACTCTCTCTGTTTCTGAGTCAGTTCTAAAACAAATAATAGAAAAATATATGAAACACTTCCCAAGAATCATATTCAACTTAACAGAACTTCTGTGCTGATTTCAGAAACCCAATATATTAGCAACACTAGGGGCTTAATAGTGTGGGGTGGAGGGCTGAGAGAACAGAGTGTGTATAAATTGTGGGAAAATGTAAATAGTGATTGTCAAATTAGGGTTTCCCTGGTATTATAATTAAACATCGTGGAATTCAGGGGTACTTTCTCTTCCCCCAGCTCATTTCTGAAGCTTATCTCTGGCAAGGTCTGGCAGCTTTCCCTTAATTTCAGTCCCTGCAGACAGCAATGCTTGACTCAGTTTCTAGAGTTTTCTTCCCATATGCTGTTGGGAAAATATTAAAATAAATAAATAACAGGAATAGATATGGGAAACTCACGATTAAAATGTTCAGCCTAAGGAGGCAAAGTGGGGACTAGGTCATTGGGCCATCATGACATGTACCCAAGGACTAAGACCAACATTTGCCCTGAAGCTGGCTTTAGATTTATTAAAAAAAAAAAAAAAAAAAAAAAGGATGGAGGCCATTTAGGGCCCAGAGGTGAAAAGAAAAGTAAATTTATGAAAGGTAGGCTGAGAGGATAAAAATAAGGTCCTTGCTGCTTCTATCCCAGCATTATGAACAGGAATCCCCCTGCACACATTTAAATGACATGTTCACATTTTATGAATCAGACCCTTAGTTTTAATTGCTTCTTGGACTATAGGCCAATTAAGGATGGGTCTGGAGGGCAGGGATCATTCCCACAGCCTCTGAGGTTCTAAGAGGTGGAGCTTGCTTAGCCTGAGGCATCCATTCACACTTGTATTTAAAACACACACACACACACACACACACACACACACACACACACACACACAGACTGAGTACACCATTAAACACCTCTGGTAAGCATGCTTATTTTATATGGGCTGAAAGCAAAACCTGGAGACCACAAGTCCCCCTTTGGCCCCATCTATTCCTTTCAAATAAAATCAATTATGTTTCTTCTTGTCTGAGCCATGGAAAACTTAATACCAATATATACAGACTCAGTACTGTATCTTGAGAAACTGCCAATAAGTTTGCAAGTCCTCTGAGATCTCCCCTCTTTTTATCTATAATTGATCCCCTGCACCTTTGTGCAATAGTGAGGTTAAAGATTAAGAGTTTTTTTAAAAAATATTACATGTGACAGCAGCTGCATAACATATACATCTTAATGGATTCCTAGTTCCCACGAAGTAACTCCAATATGGTAAATTACTGAAGTAAATAGTAACACTTAATGGGAAGAAAAACAGAATCTGTAATTAAAACTATATGTTATCTTTTATATACTTTGACTTATGTATAGAGTATTTCCCCTGCTTCATTTTCACATAAGAAAATTAAAACTTACTGATTTATACAAATAATGCATTTACCAACCACTTTCCAAAGCTTTTAAAATCAACTTTAGGTCTGATCACCAGGTTTTAGTGGGACAGTCACCCGCACCTCACATTTCAGTGCTGAACATGTCTAAATATTAATTTTGAGGAGCCCATGGCGGGTGGTGAGAGGGTCAAGCTAAAGCACATGCACCTAGCAATAGCAAATAGCATTTCTCACTTACAGGTCATTGGTTCAAGTCTCACTCCAGTCAGCAGGACCCCAAAGCCATGACCATTTAGTTGCTCAGGGATCTGGTGAATTAAGTTGCTATGAGAAGTCTGGTCACCATTCCAGCTGGACATCTAATCAGAATGAACAGATCGTTCATAACTCACCCTGTTCCTCCCAGCTTCCTTCCCTTCCCCCATATTGTCCTAGCTATGGAGCCCTAACCAAGAGACCCCAAATGACTGGGCCTGGAGTTAGAAACCCTGCCCTCCCACTTCTAGAAATGTAGACTCCTGTCCTATACCTACACACACACACACACACACACACACACACTCTCTCTCTCTCTCTCTCTCTCTCTCTCTCTCTCTCTCTCTTTCTCCAGTACCTGTATTCTACATCCATAATCCACACATGCACAGTCATGAGGGAGTCCAGTCACCGTCCATGGTCTCAGGAGGTAAATCACCTTCTCTGCTTATGCCATTAATCCAGTGCCTTTTGCTGATGCCAATTTTACTTGTAATCTTTTCTCGTCCTCCAAATATACATACCACACTGCAAATAACCAACTGAACAATATAAAAAATAATATCCCAATTTATGATAAATATTACAATGAAGCTTTCACATTTTCCTAATGAAGAAAGAAAGCATTGAGATAAAAGTAAAATGATTTATTAGATTTTGTTTCTTTGCCACTGAAATATAATAGCAAACCAGGCTGGCAGTTAATGCAGGGACCCTGCGTGTGCTCATTAACTCTCTGCCAGGTACAAAGGTGTCCTAACAGCTCTGTTTTAATTCCATGATCCAGCCCATAATCCAGTGCTAAACAATAATTAGTATCGACTTGTTAAACAGTAGTTGAAGGCTTCCTTTAAGTACAGCAAATATTCTTTAAGTTCCACAGACGGAGAATCAAAGGAAGGAGGAGGTACAGTTGGGAGAAGAGAGAGGGAAGCAAGAAGGCATTTGTAAGGTTTTTAACCGTAAAGAAAGAATTGTTCTCCTGCCTGGTGCCTCTGCACACACTTACGCATTGTTTCCAGACCAGCCCCAGCACTTTCTTCCACCCCACGCCTGCTCTTCAGCACCATTGTACATGGAAGTCCTCCCTTCCCTAATAGCTTGCCCCCACCCCACATTCCTTTTTAACTTGGCAGACTGACCAAATGTTGGACAATTTTCTCCCCTCTTCTAATGTAGTTTAAACTCTCTCCTGCTAATGGCTCTTTTCATGCTATGCATCAAAGTTCATTTAAAATCAGCAATGAACGAAGACCTCTGGCATTGTGGATTTTCCATGGTTTCATTTATTGTCCAATTGTGTATCTGGATAAGCAAGGGAGGACACTGACCACATTTGCAGGGGGAAGTGCTGAATGCACCCATGTGGGCAGCGGAAACAACAAGCTACAAACTGTGATGTGCTTGCCAGAGGGAGGCACATGCACACCGCACTGCAGGCCTGCAGACTCGCCTTGTACACTGCCCCGCCTTGTGCACTTGGCAGTGCAACCTCTTACTGCTCCACCATGAAAGAAAGAAAAGCAGTAGGCATGAAAGGTGTCATAAATGTATTGGCTCATGGTATCTCCACTAGCATCATTCCCTCTGACCCTGAGTGGAGTCGGGGGTTCAGGATCCATATATACTGTTCCTTTGCTTGGATGGCTGAACTTCTGTGACAAAAGGGATATAGGAATCCTTCTCATATAGATTTCATGTGCCAAATTTATAATCCCAAACCAAATCAAATAGAGGTCCACTGAAGTATCCACCCAGTGTTTTTAAGCACCTTCTAATGTGCTTTAGACAAGAATAAAGATATGGTCCCTGTCTTCAAATGACCTTACAACCTGATCATGATGAACAAACCATGAACCAGGAAATCCAACAGCAGTTCAAGAGTATAACTAAGTAAGAGCAAGGGGTGGAAGCACATTTGACGAGAAAGAAGACATGTTAAAGAGGGTGGACATGGTCAGATCATGCTTCTGGAAGACATGGGCTTCTGCTAGGTCTTGAGGAATGGGTATTATTTTAAAAAGAAGAAGGGGAGAAAGGGGAACATTCTAAGCACAGGAAGTAGCACAAAGACTCAAGAAGCCAGAATCAGCTGTCTTTACAGAACATAACAAATAATAGAGTACACTAGAAGACTTTAAATTTTATAAAACACATCCATGTTCCTTATCTTATTTGCTTTTCCCACTGTCCCTGTGGCATACCCACAGCATAAAACAGCACTAGGTGATGGGAAGCCTGTCATTACAATAATTTCTAAGAAAACTGACAAGCACTACTCCGGGGAGTTAAGGGCATCGGATAGATGAAAGAGTATGCACTCACTGGAATGGTTGTCAAGGCAAGGAAGGAGGTGAAGATGAATAAGCATGCACTCACTGGAATGGTTGTCAAGGCAAGGAAGGAGGAGAATGCAACACTATGAGCAAATTTCTCCAGTGGGTGACATGGAGAGTGACACCACTCATTAACAGTGAGGAAGTAAGGAAAGAGCAGCTTGGGAGGGTTATAAAAACAATGATCTTGTTCCATATTCTGTTAAATTTGGGGGCACTATGGAAAACCTAAATGGAAATGGCCAGCAGACAGCTACATGTAGACATCTAGTGCTCAAGGTCAGAGGCAGACTGGAAACATAGATTAGGACTCATTAGCATAAATTGGGGTCATAGGGATCCCCCATGAGAGGGGAGACGGCCAAGCGTTAAACCCGGGCATTCCACTTAAGAAGCAGAAGAGGGAAGAGTGCTCATTTAATTAAGCCCCATTATGTATGGAAGGCCCTTGTCAAAATGTAAGAATAAAGTGTGGAGGTTCATGGATCATAGATTGAAAATGATTTGAAAAAGACCGAATCTTAGAGCTTCTTCAGTCCCGCCCCTTCATTTTTCCAAGTAGGAAACTGCTAGTGGGATATAGTGGCTGCATCATAATTTGTTAATCCATTATGTCTAACAATCTCCATGTTCTTGTGGAATTTTTTTATTAACTAACTAGAAAACACAGAGCATAGCCTGGGGCAGGAATGCTGGAGTTATACTTTTGCTGGAAGTAGCTGAATGGCAATGGGAAGGGAAGATCCGGACCATGGACCACCACCTGGGGAGGGCAGAGTGGAACGGGGATGTCCTCAGAGAAGGGAAAAATCCCAAGGCATTCAAAGAGTAGGATGAGGCAGGAATGCCAGAGAAATGGTTGTGGAAAACAGAAGAGAAGCACAAAGGAGAATATCCCAAAGATGCTTCCTCAGCACCACTGTGTGCCACCGTGGAAAAGCCTGAATGTGAAGCCTACATGGTCTCCTTAACATATGCAGTCTAAGCCGATCTGTTTAGTCTTACTACCACTAGCTCTAACTTCCAGAGACAGTGTAAAGAGAACTGTTTTGAACTACAGCATTTCATATTTACACAGAGATGTTAAGAATGGAGTCCGTCCAACTCATGGAAGTTTATGAAGCTCAAAGGTCATGTTGAGCAATGAAAAGAGCCAGCGTTCGGCATCAAGTATACCTAAGATTAGTTGTATAACCCCAGGCAGATTACTTCACTTTGTAGAACCTCAGTAACCTCACATATCAAATGGAAATAACCCACCAACCTCACTGGGTTACTGATAAGATGAATAAGATAATGGATGAAGGTGCCCCATACATGGTAGGCTATCAATAAACATGAATTCCCTTCCCAGATACACTTCTTAATAAGATACTCAACACAAATACACACACACATCATTCATATTTTTCCAATAAATTATTGCAGGACTCTAGATTTAAGATAAAATTCACTATAAAGAGAAAAAGAGCCTGCAACAGACCTTTGTGTCAGAACTTAAATGGAATGTAATTTGGTAGAAGCTATTTATGACATAAATAGGGGATTCCACCGGATGCCATTAGTAATTATGATGAAAGCAAACCAGAGAGATGAGTCAACCTAAAATAAAGACGTATATATACACATACATAAATATATATACACACACACTACCTAGTCACCCCGAAGAAGGAGGCTTAAAGATTAAATTTCCAGACCAACCTCTTTTTATCTGGGTGCAATTTTTGTACCTGCAATTAGCTCCTTCAGCCTTCAATCTAAGAATCAGCTGGTTAATTGTGCATGTAAGTGGCTAATAGCTCCAACTGTGGGATGATGCAGGCCTAGAGGGTCACACACTTTCTTTCTCCACACACATTCAGTTGTTACACATTACAGACACACCTACGCACCCATGTACACAAAGGAGTTTAAAAAAAAAAGGAAGGAAGAACATATATGATTTGTGATACTTCAAGAGAAATAGCATGAAATAATTAAGCCACTATGTATTCAAATAAATAGTAACCCTAAGAAATATCATCCTTGTGGCTCAGCTGGAGTGTTTGACAATTATCTATGAATGTTTGGGGATCAAACTGAGTCCGTAATAAAAAAGGAGAGAATGATGTAGAGAATCCCACCCCAACAGCCACTTGATTACTCTGGGATCTGGAAAGAGTGACCCTCATATCTCAGAGACATCAAGGATGTCACAGATTGGGTTGTGGGGTAGGCACACTGAGAAGAATAAAATGAGAGAAACAAAGTTTTGTGGTCAAGGTTGGGCGATCTGCATATGGTAGAACTATCTCTACTCTCTACCTTTAAGTCAGTCTGATGCTCCAAAGGCCATCCACGGTCAATCTATTATGCAAGCACTCACCAGTGTTGAGCTTATCAGCCCAGCTCCTTCTCCATCATGCCACTCTAGTCTTGCCTTTACCATCCAGCTCTGTGGCCCCTGGCTTTTGGCTGCCACTCAAGAATATTGAGGTCATTTTCTCCATCAGCTTGTCCCACTTTGAAAACACTATCTCTGGGTCATATAAGTGTTTGACCTTGGCCCTCTGGGGACCCAACTCTTGATTCAAACAGGGGTCCCAATAATCAGGCCTTATCATTAATGATGGAAGAAGAGGGCCACTGATCCCAGTTTAAGACAGGAGTTACTTCCAAATAAACTACTGTCCAAGGCCCTAAGTTGCCTGGAAAAGTCTATCTGGTTGGGCAGCTGGAGACCTAGAAGTCCAGCAGACTCAGTAGGTTGTAATTAAAAGGTCAAGGAGTTCCCTCACAATTACACTCAATTTCTCTACTTGGCCCTGTTTCAGTACTATGGAGCACACAGAGCCTTGCCCAATACTATTCCCATATGGAAGAAAGCACTGCTTTGGAGCTACCTAAGGAGGGCAAGCCAAAGTGGGGCGCTACAAGGGGAGACTCTAATGAAAATGGGGGCACTAAGAGTGGAAAGAGGTTTCAACACTGATTAGTTGCCTGATGTTGGGCAACTCACTTAGCCTGAGGCTCAGTTTCCTCATCCATAAAATGGGAATACTATTAATACTTGTTCCACATATTCAATCCATCTGAATAAATATTTATTGACCATCTACTGTGTGCCACTCTGAAGATGAAAATAATCAAAGGGGTGTATATGAAAGTGTTTTGCATATTTTTATATTTGTAATATATGTTTCATAAAATTTTGCTTTATTTTAGTGTTTAATGGGCCCAGGGCCATCTGCCAATGGACTAAGAAAATTTCAGAGATACTAGAGGAGGATTCTAGGACAAAACTCCAAGTGACAAGATCTGTAGAACTACTCAAGGCAAACTCCAAGGCTGGTCAAATTCACTTTGACGCTCTCCCACATCTCATTTTTAGAGTCTCTTTCTCCATTCTTTGTGCTGCCCCAGCCTTCTCTACCCTTCACGATGACCCCAGCCTCCCCTGCAGTGTACCATTCTGGCTTGCCTGCATTAAGCCACTTCGAAGAAATTCTTCTCATCAAAATTCCTATGTTCTGGTCCCACTTTTTAGATCCTGATTGTTCAGCTTGCTAAATTGTGATGACACTAATTCTCACCGTGGTGTGTTGATGACTGATGAATGTCTATTACCTTTCTCTGGGCCATTTGCATTTTAAATAGGGATTCTCGGGGAATCCTTGCTTTGGGGAAAAAAAAACAAGTTGAAAGGTGGCCATGCCAGCCACAAACCCTTTTCCTCTGCACAAATCACATCATACAAGTGGCTGCCAAATCTGTCTATGCATAAGGCTGCTCTGGTTCCCTTGAGATGTCACTAAGGGGCAGGGTGAAGAAAGGGAAGAATGCAGAGTCTGACGCCTCCACTACCTGGGAAGTGCACACAGATGTCAGTTGTTAGAGGGAGGAGTCCGGGCCCACAGGGCTCCCTGCCCTGTGCAGACAGGCCTGGCTTGGGCCCGGGGAAGAAAGACAGCAGAGGGCTGAATTTTCTCCCTTCAGTTCCTTGAATTCCACCCTCTTCCCCACAAGCCATCATTGTACCATTAGGGGTTTCTTGTTACAATTTAATTTTTCTCATTTACACACTGGGGTTCTAATCTGCATCACACCAGCAGTGGGAACTTTTTAAGAATCATTTCCTAAGACACTTTTAATATATTTCCAGTAAATTGTACCTCCACCTGTCCAGACGACTGGGTCATTTAACAGTGACACACCCACTGAGTCCTGAGGGCCCGTGGAGGTTTACTTTGGTGCTTTCCTAATGGAAAACCTGCTCTTGTTGAGGGGATAAAACTTTTCTAATGTGTAAGGGCTACAGGGAATACGATGGGGACTGCCCACCAGAGAAGAACGGGACTTTTAAGTTTCCTTATGGGAAAGCCTATACACAAGATTAGACAAAAGGGGTTTTGAAGATCCACACTGAAATTATACCAGCTTTGGGGAAGCTGCATTCAAAAAGAAAAAAAAAAAAAGCCGGTGATTATTGAGAGCCTAAAACAGACGGTATAGTTTATCAAGTATTTTTAGCCAAAATCAGTGCTGCATTCAGTGACTTAAAAGCACACTGCCAAATGTAAACAAAGTTCTCACAGGACAGGAGCCAGTGAGCAATTGCCCCTGAATCTGCAAAGTCAGAAGGAAAATATAATTAATCACAACTCACTCCTAGCTGGCTAGCTGAAATACCAATGAGGAAAAGTAAAAAGTTAACAGGAGGATTTGGGGGGGATGGGGAGGGCATGCCCTCCTTTCCTTTCAAGAGCTTGAGTTTGTGCCATTTGGATCCAAGCCTGTGAAATAAAGAAGAGTTTTGTTTTTCTGGATTTTAGTTTTCATTTTTCATAATCCAGTTTATTTGACCTTTATTTTTCTGATAATGAAGGGAAAGAGGGAGTGTGGCTGAGAGACGTTCCTCCAAAGTACAGCTGCTGAGACCAAGGGTCGGAGAGGCCAGAAACTGTGCAGCAGCCCCTCCCATCGCACTCTCTGGGCAGGTGCTGTTGTTGTTTTCCTCTGAACATCTTTCCTTCAGAAACTGGAGGAGAAAATACATGAAGTAATGGGTGATCTGCTCTCAATTTCTAGTGGGAAAGCTGCTGGCTTGGACAATCCTCTTTTCGTTTCCTGAGAAAGACAGAATTCCTTTTGGTTCCACAAATAACAGACAGGTCCTCCAGAGGAATGCAATGGGCTCCTCTCTCTGGCAAACTCATCATCCGTGCGTTACCCAGAGCTTTGATGTCCCCACACGGCAGGTCGAATGGCAGTGGGCACCCTTTCAGGAAGGGCCCCAGAGGTCCTTATTCGCTAACAAAGCAAGGAGAAGGAAGTGGGGAATTTCACCCAGCGACACCCTACCTGCAGCTGTCACTCCCACCTCATCTGATTCCTGAAAGTTCTGAAATGTTGGCATCTTTGCTGCAGCTTTTCATCAATGCCATTTAAGTGAATTTAGAACAATAATTTTATTAAATTGTTTCAGATGCCATATCTCCAATCCATAAAATTTATTGTACCTTTATGCAGAATTATACTGGAGTTGAAACATATAAATCAATTTATAAGGTCTAATGACACACAAATGCTTAAAAACTAAAGGCAATGTAGTAAATTCAAATTACCATTACAAATGTAAGCTTTGTAGTCAGTGTGTGACCTGCTAAGGATTATATTTAACTCCCCTGAGAGTGGTTTATCATAAAACTTTATACTTTTATTACAGTGAATTATTAAGTCCTCCATGACATGAGTCATTCCTCGCACTGACTATGGCTTTTTTAATGACACTATAATAGACATCTTGCTAATAGCAGGAGGATTGCTACCTCTGCGGTAAGGAGAAGGGGTGGGAGGAGGAGGAAAAGGAAAAGACAATACAGGGCACATGCACGGAAAAGCGTGTTTCCCAAGGGACTTGCATTAACAATCCTACACAGAAATGTTCAGAGTCTCAAAACTCAGACCCCGCCATCTTCTGTCCTGGATAAAACAATACCTTATTGCCTAAAAGAAATTCAATTTAAAAGTCACACGTGGAGAAAGGAAAACAGTTTATATTTTCCTAAGCAATTTTAGTTTTCCATTAAAACTTTAAAATCCCCTCCCTGCTGCTCTGCCACAGAGATGTTCCCTTTTGTTCTGATAAGCTTTTTGCGAATACCAGATCTCTGTGATCACATAATGTACAGTGACCCACTGCTCATAAACATGACTTTCTTGCATTACCCTCCTCCTCTCTATGTTGTGTCCACACCAGGGCCCCACAGCAAGTGACTCTTTCCAGAGGCCATTTAAGCCCACAGATCACCAAGTATGCAAAGTCTCCAATCAAAGTCAAGGAAGCGTTTTAGATGAAACATTCTGCACCACACCTGCAGGCTTCAGAAAAGCAGTCCTGGTTAGTTAGATATTCCTGGGTATTATGTACTCCTTCTAAAGACTTGCTGAGGCCCAGGATGCTGGTATCACACAACTGTTCATACACACTGTCATTTCTACATTCAGGACAGCAGAATTTAGGAATCCTAAGCTCCCGTCCGGAGAGAAAAGCCAATTCACATAAAAGATGTCTCTGTATTGCAACTAATGAATAGACTCGGATTAAAAAAAAAAAAGACGGATGCATCTGACCAAAGAGGGGAAGCAAAAATGGATGCCTGGCCAAGATTTCTATGTATCTATATGCAAGAGTGATTTCTTTTAGGAATTTCCCATGTATTCTGTTTCATTTTGCTTTGAAAATACTCTCTGGTGATTGTCTCTGTGTTCTCATCCCTGGGGTCGCTTGGTCATATCTGAGGCCATAATGCAATGACTGTGAACCTCCACTTCCAACCCAGTAGCTTGCCAACTGCCCATAGGCATTTACTGCTGATACCTGCTCCGCCCGCCCACCAACACAAACCTTAAAGAGCCAAGACATATTTCTTCTAACTAATACATTCTGAACCATTTAGACACAGAGGTTTTATTTACATGACTTTACCACTGCACTGGTCTGACTAAATAGGCTGGGCAGTTTAGTCAACTGACAAACACATTTTTCATAAACTGACTCATTGATTGACTAATTATGGGAATTCTATTCACTACTCTATATTTTTATAGGTGCAGGCAAATGAAAACTACAGAAAATCTTTCTCTTTCTCTCTGTCTCTCCTGCTCTCTCACACACAAATACACACACACACACACACAAAAACTTAATATGAATCTGTTTTGAAAAGTTTCACTAGAGAGTTCAACAAAGCTTACCAAAGTTCAACAGGAATTTCCATAAATTGTCCCCAAATCTTTAAGCTATAAACATTTTCTTCCAAAATGCTATAATTTTCCCCCAAGGCCAGACACTCTGTCTCCTTCTCAGATATTACCCCATGAGTACAATAAACTCATGGAACTCAATTTAATTTAGTAAGTATTTATGGTGTGTCTGCTGCATGCTGGGGACCCAAGGTTGAACGTCATAAGCACAGTACCTTGTCTTCATGAAGGTGACCATCTAGACTCTGGAGCAGGAGTCTACAAAAACTACAGCCCGCAGGCCAAATCTGGCCCACCACCTGTTTTGGTAAATAAAGTTGTATTGGAACACAGCCATACCCATTCATGGCTGCTTTGGCACTGAAATGACAGAGTTGATTAATTGTGACAGAATCGCATGGCCTGCAAAACTTAAGATATTTACCGTGTGGCCCTTTGCAGAAAATGTTTGTTGACCCCTGGTCTAGAGCAGTGGTTCCCAGCCCTAGCTGCAATTTAAAAATCATCTGGGAAGTCTGTCAAAAGTACAATCACTGCCTAGACTATCCCAGACTAATTAAGTCAGAATCTCTGGAGTGTAGGGCCCTGGCATCTGTTTCTGCAAATGCCGCCTCCCCCACAAGGTGATTCTGATGCAGAGCCAAGGTTGAGAAGCACTGGTAGATCAAAGTAATAATAAAGGCAATCGTGAATGTTACACAGGCAGTGAGGCACTTTCTAAGCGAGCAGTTGAGTAACCAAACATTCCAAGCTTCTCCAGGAAGAGAGACCTGTGTTCTCTGCTGCCCCCAGATGTTCTGCCTCAGTGGCATAGAGGACTGACCCAAAGTGAGCTGACTCTAAGACAGTCTAATCCAGGAAGAAGAGCACAATCAGAATTTTCTCAAAGAGAAGAAAATCAAATATTTCTGTATTCTTCTTCTCCACCCAGTAGCTAAACATATCATGCCGAGTGAGTTTTAATATTATTTCAGGAGCCAGAACAAGTAAACCCGCATCATCCACCCGTAGAAAGGACCTGTTTAATTAACACCCAAAATTATTCATTGACAGTCACCTAATTTGAGGGACCCTGAAGGGCCTCAGTGACTATTAAAATACCTATAGATGGCTATCTCTGTCAGCTCTAGGATGGGGACAGGGGATCACTCTAGAAGCCTTAACTCAGGCTAATGTCCCTCGGGCATTAAGCATGTTGTCCAGGTGGTTATGGAAAGAGTTGAACAGCTACATAAACATGCTAACACTCTGCTAACAACTCCTGCAAACCAGCCTCGTATGGAACAAATTCAGAGCTTCCAATGAACCTAAGAGGCCTCAGAGACCTGGGGAAAAACCTCAAATTCTGGCAATCTAAATGGCCTATCTTACTTTTAATAAATAGAAAAACTATTTATCAGTCACTAACTGTGGGCTTAGAACTGCCTAGGCACTGAGCGATATACATTTCAAAGCATTTATAATTGCAAACACACACACACACACACACACACACACACACACAGAGTCATCCAAGAAATGCTTACATAACAAAAGAGACTGTATGATTACATTCCGAAGGGTGCAACTCAGAGTAGCAATCCTTTTCTGTCTAGAAGCTGAAGTTCTAGGACACTCCTTGGAGGAAGTGGCCTTGAAAACAGAGTCAAAGTTCCATATACCCACAGGGAGGGGGTTTCAGAATGAACTGACACCTATAAAGGAAGGAATATAGGAATTTCTAGGTTTAAGGGAAGAAAAACTGTTTCCCCCATCCTCTCAGGGTCCCTGGGTGGGTGTGAAAATTAAACTCACAAAAACAGATTAAAAGAGAAAAGCACACCAATTTAATAGAAGTTTTACATGACACAAGAGCCTTCATAACTAACTGAAGACCTGAAAAAGCAGTTAAGCATGAGTATTTTTACACTAGGCTTGGTGAAGAGTGAAAAGTCATGGAAAAATATGACAGGACAAAAGAGTGTGAGTTAAGGGTAGTAAACTAAGGGAAACTTAGCAAGGCATATTTGTTTGGATCCCTTTTGATGTCCCTAAGGATGTAAGGTATAAGGATATCTGCTTCAAATATAAGGATGCTCCTTTCCTCTGGGTGTAGGGAGGGCACCTCTCACATGATAGTCTTTTGATCTGCTTCAGGGTATAAAGGGGAGGTCAGAGATCTGTTCTGCACCTGCCATTTCTCCAATTCCTTCAACTTAAAATACTCAATATTCTAAGGCCCCAAATTCTGGGATAGCATGTTGTGAACCACATGACAAGCCATAGCCATAAGTAGTTGGAACCTGGGGAAAGACGACATTGATGCACTAAGGAAAATTCCACTAAGAGAAATAGGAAGGTGGGAGATTGTTAAGCAGAGTTTTAAACCAGACCAAGGAATAATTTCGCTTTCTTTGACATTCATCACCTTCTCTAGCAAGGTCCTTGGGAGCTCAGAAGAGTCTTGGGTGATCTGGAGTCCACTCTAGAAAGGTTCTCCAATTTCATACTGTGCAAGGCACTTTCATATCTGTTATCTTAGAGTACTCTGCCAGCAACTCTATGAATTTACAATTATTAGTTATCTCCATTTTAAAGAATAGGTAACTGGAACTGGCTTTCTAGGAGGTTAAGTAATTTTCCCAAGGTAATAAACATAGCAAGTAGTCAAGCTGGAATCTTAATCCAGTTCTGAAGGTTCAAGGTCAATGTTCTTTTTACTACATGACTGTGTTGGGAGATGAAGTGAAGAAGGGCTTTCTCATCATAAAAAATGCCAGCATGAGCCAGGTTCCTTCTCAGAGCTTCCCCAGCCCTCAGGCCTCAGCTCTAAATAACAATGCCATCTAATCATTAGAATTTCAAAGACAAAAGCCAGAGCATCTCTTTATGATCACTGTGATAAATTAGGGTTCCTATCCTTTATATACACACTCAAGGACTGGAAGATGTGAAGGGAAATAAATGAAAAACCTGTATATTATGCCCCAGGTAAATTTTAGTTTGTTTTGCACATTCAATTCTTATTTCAGTACCTTGGCCTTTTGCAAAAGCTTAAAGGAAGAAAAGAAGTAAGGAAAGGCAGAGAAAGAAACTGGAAAACTAAATCGAGAAAAGGAGAGTCACTTTTTGGTATACTAGCTGGTCGTGTTCCAATATAAAGGACTGTGTAGCAGGTCCAGATGGGGCCATCAAAATGGATTTCTTAGGGTCCTTTTTTTAAAAAAGATTTTATTTATTTGTTTGAGACAGAGAAAGAGAAAATGAGAGAGAGAGAGAGAAAACACAAGCGGGGGAGGAGTAGAGGGGAGGGAGGAGGAGGCTCCTCACTGAGCAGGGAGCCCAGTGTGGTGTTTGATCCCAGGACCCTGGGATCATGACCTGAGCCCGAAGGCAGACGCTTAACCGACTGAGCCACTCAGGTGCCCCTCTTAGGGTCTTGACAAGAAGCTTGAAGCAAGAATTTTCTCTTCCTACTCATGAAACTCTGGCTCTGAGAATTCCTAAGCCAAGAAAAAACCCCCAACAGCAAAGCTCACTCATACACATCCCTCACGGGTTCCAAATCACAGGGAAGGAGAAGCATCTGAGGCGGGGTGGTGGTGGAGGAATCTGGGTTGTAGCTGCATCCAAGCCGGCTGAAAGGGTCTACTGCCTTTCAAAGTTAAGAGACAGGTGTCCTGCCTGATGTTCTAAGTTGGGAAATGAAGTGAGAACTGCGAGTCACCCAAAAGGGCAGTCTAATTATAGACAGCCAAACCCACCCATCCTTCAAGGGGCAGTAAAAATGCCACCCCCTTCAGGGACAATCTCCCCTTCCTCATCATTACTCTTGCCACTTACTGCTAACCTGAGCTCACACACAAGGGTATCACAGACTTGTGCCATAGCAGCAGAGATACTGAAAGGCAGGGCTGGCATTTAGACTCGTATTTTTTTTTCTAGGATTCGACACCAGGAGTCATTAAACTATGGCCCACAGACCCACTGCCTGTTTGTATGGCCCACAACCTAAGGATGTTGTTTACACTTTTAAATGGCTGAAAAGAATCAAAAGAAGAATAATGCTTTGTAACCTATTATAATGACATGAAATTCAAATTTCAGTGTCCATAAATCTTATTGGAACACAGACACACTCGTGTGTGTATATATTGTCAACAGCTGCTTTGACAGGCCCACTGAGTTGAGTCTTTGTAACTGAGAATGTATGGCCCCCAAAGCCTAAAATATTTACTACCTAGTCTTACAGAAAAAGTTTGCTGATGGCTGGTCTACACCACAGTGAGAACTCAGCAAAAGTGTGGTATGTGAGAGAAAGAACGAAGTATGAGGCAGGGAGGAAGGGAGGGAGGAAGGGAGAAAGGAAGCATGGGAGAGGGAGGGGCTGGGAAGGAGGTAGGAAAAAACAAATAACAAGAATGGGGAGTAAGAATAAAGAAAGGAAGTCAAGTCAAGTTTAAGGCTTCTGAAAGGGGACAGAGGCCAGCCATTTGGGTTTTCATACACCACTGGGAGTGAGAATAGCTATATTCATAGATTTGGAGGCTCTCCCTGTGAGCAATGACACCATGGGAGTGGCATCCGAGAAGGAATACCAAGAGGGCAGTAGGGGAAACCAGCAGGAGCAGCCTGGAGCCAAGATCCCAGAGCAGAAAGATAGCGTAAAAAGCTAAAGATTTCCCAAGCTCAGGCCACCAGTCGGAACGTCAACCTTGACCCATTCTTTTCACCCTCCACCCCTTCCACGCCTGTGCCTGTGGAGGGAGAGTCTCTCCCAGTCCCCCATCTACTTGACTTCCCAAGCTTGCCGCCACGCCTTTTGCTCTTGCCATCTCAACTGCTTCTCAGCAAGCTCTCCATCCACCTGTGTCATCGAAGCCTTCAAGTTCTACTGTAGGTCTTCTGGAATCTTAGACAACCCACCCATCCTGGCTACTCTTTTGCCTTTGGGTTTACTCAGCATGTTCCCCGCAGCATCTCCCACTCGAGATATTACATTGAACACAATGACAGTGAAAACTTGAAGGCTGAATTGCCTTTGTGTGTCCATGGCCTCACAGGGACATCCCCAGGGGAGGCATTCTCTTATCTCTACAGCATTGGTAGCTGTCCCCTCTTCTGTTTCTAATTTAGTTTGACTTCTTTCTGTTTGCGAATTAGTCCTCCCAGAGATGCTATGTTGTTAATGCTTTCAGAGTATCTGCTTTTGACTTCGGTGATCTTCTCACTGTACATTTTCCATTCTGTTCATTTCTACAGCTATCTTTGTTATTTCTTTCCTCCTATTTTTGAGGAGTTAATACTGTTCTGCTTTTCTGTCTTCTAAAACTGGATGACTTGTTCATTAATTTTGAGCTTTTCTTATCTTCTAGTACAAATATTTAAGTCTATAAATTTCTCCCCAGGTATTCAATTAGCTATACCCCACAGCTGGGATATATAAACTATTATTGTCATACAATTCTAAATAATTTGTGATTTCTCCTTTCACACATGACTTACTTGGATGCATGTTTCTTAATTTCCAAACATATGGCTTTTTTCTAGTTTAATGTTATTGTTTTATAATATAATTGCACTGTGGTCAGAGGATGTGGTCTGTGTAGTAATGATAAATTGAGACTAGTCAAGACCTGCTGTGGGGCTCAATAAATGGTGGTTGATCACACACATGTCATGTGTCCTTCAAAGAATGTGTGCTCTGCAGCTACTGGCTGCAGTGGTCCACATATATCCATTAAAACAAACTTGTTAACTGAGTTTTTCAAGTCTTCCATAGCCTTATAATACTTCGTCACCCTGTTTTATCAGTTACTAAGAGAATTATGGTAAAATCCAAAATGTTATGGGAGATTTGTCTTTTTCACCTAATAGTTCATCCTATTTTTACTGCATAACTTGCAAAGATAGGACATATTTCTGAATTGTAATGTCCTCTTAGCAATTTGAATTTTTATCATTATGTGATGACTCTCTTTATCTCTAATAATGTTTTTATCTGACATTAACATAGTGATCTCAGATTTATTTTCATTAGAATTTGCATGGAGTATCTTTTTCTACCCTTTGTCATTCAATCTTTTTGTGTGCTTATGTTTTAAACATACCTTTTATAAATAGCATTTAGCTTAATTTTTTAAATCAGTCTTAAGCTTTTGATTTCTGATTGGAAAGTTCAGCTTACTTAAAATTTACAATGATTACTGTTAGATTTATTTCTACCATTTTATGGTGTATTTTTTATTTCCCTGTTATTTTCTGGATCTCTTTTAAAATTGTCTTCTATTCCATTTTTTTAGACTAAGTCTTTTTCCACTCTATTCCCCATTTGTTTGAAAGCTATATGCTATATATTTCTCTTTCTGTGATTACCCCAGCAATTTTAACATACAGATATAAATTATCAAAATCCAAAGCTGATTTTTTTAAAGATTTTATTTACTTATTTGAGAGAGAGAGGGCGTACAGAGTGGGGGGGGGAAGAGGGGAAGGGAGAAGCAGACTCCCCACTGAGCAGAGAACCCAACACGGGACTCAATCCCAGGACCTAGAGATCATGACCTGAGCTGAAGGTAGACGCTTAACTGACTGAGCAACCCAGGCGCCCCAAAGCTGATTAACAGTATTGTCTCCTTCCCAAGAATCACAAGAACCCAGAACATTTTTGCTTGATTCCCCATCCCAATTCTTAATTATTTTGATTATATTCTGTTTATCCCATCCAAAAACAGCAGATATTTTTATACAAATCAGTGTTTGCTTAGTGTGCCCACCTACATACAGCAATCTTTGTTTATGATTCCTTCCTTTACCACAGGCCTTCCACCTAGGATAATTTTCCTTTTACCTGAAGTTTATCCTTTAGGACAGCCTTTAATGAGGCTGTTTGTCATTTAGTTATATTTGTCAGAAATGTCCTTATTTAGGCTTTATTCTTCAAGATTTTCTCTACATACAATTCAACATCAAGAGTTATTTTCTTTCAGGACACAGACTATACTATTCCACTATATTCTATTGTTGCTGTTGAAAAGTCTAAATACTATCTCTTGTAAGTAATGTGTCATTTCTCTCTGGCTGTTTTGAAGATCTTTTCTTTGTCTTTGCGGTTTTGTAATTTTTTATCTAGGTGTGAATTTATTTTTTATCCTCCTTGGCATGTTAGGCTGTCTGGTTCTGAGAATTTGTACTACATAATTCAGAACTCTCAGTAATTATCCACTTCATATTTTGACTCTTTCCCATTCTTCCTATAATAACTATCTGGATCTCTGATCAGATATATGTTAGACCCTCTAATTCCAACCTGCATGTCTCTTAACCCCTCGTTTCCACATCCTTGTCTCCCAGGTCTGCATCCTTAATCTGCTAATTATTATTGCTGCCTCTTCTAGTTCAGTAAATCTCTATTCAGCTCTGTCCACCTTGCTTTTCAATCTATCCAGTGAGTTTTACGTTTCAATTATTAAATTTGTCTTCTCTAGAAATTCAGTTTAACTTTTTTATTTGAATCATTTTGGTCATTCTTTATAGTTTCTTGACTTACTCATATTTTCAGGCTCTCTTTTATTTCTTTAAATATACTGAAAATTGTTAATTTAAATTATGTATTTGATAATCACAATAACTGAATATTTTACAAGTCTGACTTTGCCTTCAGTTATTTCCACCAGCCTTTATTCATGGCACCTTGCTTCCTTGCATGTTTTATGGTTTTTGACTGGGCTGTTTATTTGCTTTGCAACTTCATCTTTGGACTATCTTAGGCATGAATTAGAGTTGTTTTTCTTCAAAGGAAAAAGGAAAGCAATCCAGCCCAGAACCATTTCCAATTAAATTCCCCACCTGAACTTTTTTTTGGATTCCACAGGTAGCAAGAATTCTGACCTCAAACTCACATGAGAGCAAGGTATTAGTTATTAATTCGCAAGGAACATCCCTCCCCCTGCTTTCGCTCTGCAACAAAGGTAAATTTTTATCCCTGCTATGTTCTTCTGCATTTTTTTCTTATTCACCTTCATACTTATAACATAGCCCTTTGAAGTCTACATTTATATGGGGACCTCTGTCAGACTTCCTACACTGAGGAGGGTAGGTTTTACCTCCTTTCGACATTAAGCCAAATGCAATGTCACTAGGGCTCAGCAGAAACTCTCAGGGCACAAGTCAGTATTGATGGTACTCATTTACCTTTCATATTTCCCACTCTCCCTTCTATTTGGCGTCTACATATTCCTTCCTCTTATGCCACTGCTGCAGAACATTAAAAGTAAGTTTCCATTTCATGCAGCATTTTTTTTATTCCAATCAGAGATGTTGGTCATGGTGTTAGTCTGCCATTCTGCCAAAAATTCCTACTACTTTCCAATTGACTCAAAAGCTCTGGAGTGGAATTTCAATGCACTCAAAATATGGCAGACTCCGAAATGATAGAGAAGCAAAGATTAGAGTCCATTATACTGAGACATTTCTGAGGTATAAACAGTTCAACTTCAGTTTCAATCTGGATTTATATTTGTGGATTTTTTTTTCAATTTCCCCTAAATCCAGTCTGTATCCCTCACTTTGTAGGTTTCCTTAATCTGGCCACTTTCTCCTTCCCTAAATCTGACATTATAGAACTAGAATGAAAGTTTCATTTGAAAGACTGGTTTAGATATTTATAGATTAATGGAAAACCCCTTATTTTGCTTATTCTTTTATTCTATATCTTCACTCCTTGCTCAGAATTCCATTCTCAACTATGGTCTGACGACAAGAAACTTCCTTTAAATATAAAGATACAAACAGGTTAAAAGGAAAGAGATAAAAAAAATATAATACCCTAATACTGGTTAAATGAAGTGGAAGTAGCCATATTAATACCAAACAATGTAGATTTCAGAGCAAATGTTAACCACAGACTGAGAGGCTCATTTCATAATGATAAAGTGGTAAATTGGGAGCACCTGGATGGCTCAGTTGGTTAAGGACCCAACTCTTTATTTTGGCTCAGGTCATGATCTCAGGGTTGTGATATCAAGTCTTGAGTGGGCTCTGCACTCAGCAGGGAGTCTCCTTGAGATTCTCTCTCTCTCTCTGCCCCTCCTCCTGCTCGCATGCATGCGTACTCTCTTTCTCAAATATATAAATAAATCTTCAAAAAATAGGTAAATTCAACAAAGGGGCAAATAATCTTAAACACTTATGAATTTAATAATAAAACTTCAAAATATCTAAAGCAAAATTGATAGAAGGAGAAATAGAGAAAATAACTATTGTCAAAAATTTCACTCCTCTTTTTGTCAATAAATGATATAAAAAAGCCAAGAGAGAATCATTAAGTCTAAAGAACAAAAAAATATAATCAACCAGTTTGACCTAATTCATATTTACATAACCATCCACCCACAGCGAAACACACATTGCTTTCAAAAGCACATGGAACATCATTCAACAAACTAGGGATAGAAGACTACCTTAACAGAATAAAGGCCTTATATGAAAAATCCACAACTAACATCATATTCCATGATTAAAGACTGAAAGCTTTTCCTCTAAAATCAGAAATTAGAAAAGGATGCTTGGTTTCACCACTTCTATTTAACATTTTAATGGAAATCCAAGACCAATTAATCGAGAAAAAGAAATAAAAGGCATCCAAATTGGAAAGGAAGAAGTAGATTTCTGTTCACCAACAACACAACTTTACATGTAGAAAAACTCTAAGGATTCCACAAAAACAAAACAGAACAAAAAGCACTTTTAGAACTAACAAATGAATTCAGCAATGCTGATGAATCAAAATCAATACTCAAATATCAGTTGCTTTTCAATACACTAACAATGAACAATCCAGAAGGAAATTAGCAATCATTTACATAGCATCAAGATGAATAAAAAATTTAAGAATAAACTTAACTAAGGAAGCAAAAGACCTGTATAGTGAAAACTACAAAATGTTGCTAAGAGAAAGGAAAGAAGACACACATCCCTCATGCATGGATTAGAAGACAGTACTGTGAAGATGTCAAAACATCCCACAGCAATCTACAAAATTAATGCACTCCTTATCAAAATCCCAATGCCATTTTTTGCAAAAACAGAAAAATCCATCCTAAAACTCATATGAAATCTCAAGAACCCTGAACAGGCAAAACACTCTTGAAAAAGAACAAAGTTGGAGGTATCACACTTCCTGATTTCAAAACTTATTACATAAGGCTACAGTAATCAAATTGGTGTGGTACTGGCATAAAGATAGACACACAGACCAACAGAATATAACAAAAAGCCCAGAAATAACATTTGTATATAGGGTCAAATGATTTTTGACAAGAGTGCCAAGACCATTCAATGGAGGAAAGGAAAGTCTCTTCAACAAATAGTGTTGGGAAAACTGAATATTCACATGCAAAAGAATGAAGCTGGACCCTTCCACCATATACAAAAATTAATTCAAAATGAATCAAAAACCTAAATGTAAGAGCTAAAACTATAAAACTCCTCTTAGAAAAAAACACAGTGCGAAAGCTTCATGACATTAGATCTGGCAAGGACTTCTTGGATATGACACCAAAAGTACTGGCAAGAAAAGTAAACACAGACAAATGGGACTATGTTAAAATTAAAACCTGTGCATCAGTGGACATAACCAGCCGAGTGAAAAGGCAATGTATGGAATGAGAGATTATATTTACAAGTCATATATCTGATAAGAGGAGAACAATAAGGAAATATATAAAAAATGTCTAAAACTCAACAACAAAAAAATGCCCCATTAAAAAATAAGAAAAGGACTTAAATATACATTTCTCCAAAGATGATAGACAAATGCCCAACAAGCATAAGAAAAGGTGCTCAAAATCATTAAGCATTAGGAAAATGCAAATTAAAACCACAATGAGCTATCACTTCATACCCACTAGAATGGCTACGATAAATAATTTTGTTTAAAAGTGCTGATGAGGGTTTGGAGAAATCTGATTGCTGTGTACTACTGGTGAGAATATAAAGTGGTAAAGCCACTGTGAAAAAAAATACTGCAATTTCTCAGAAAGTTAAAAACAGAATTACTACATAATCCTGCAATTCCACTTCTGGGTATATATCCAAAAGAACTGAAAGCAGGATCTCAAAGAGATATTTGTACACCCATGTTCACAGCAGTACTATTCAAAATAGCCAAGAGGTGGAAGCAACCCAAGTACCCATCGACAGAAGAATGGATAAACAAAATGCAGTATATACATAGGATGGAATATTACTCAGCCTTAAAAAGGAAATTCTGACACATGCTACAACATGGATAAACCCTTAGAACATTAAGCTAAGTAAAATAAACCAGTCACAAAGACGTAAGTTCTTTATGATCCACTTATATGAGGTTTCTCAAATAGTCAAATTCATGGTAACAGAAAACAGAATAGTCTTCGCCAGGGTGTAGAGTAAGAAGGAAATAAGGAACTGTCTAATAGGTATAGGGTTTCAGTTTTGCAAAATGAAAAATTCTTAAGCTTTCTACACAACAAAGTGAATATCCTTACCACTACTGAAATATATGCTTAGATATAGTTTAGATGGAAATCTATATGTTATGCATTTTTTAACAATAATAAAAAAACACAGGAAATATTTACTATGATAGACCATATTGTGGGCTATAAAATTAATTTCAATGACTTGAAAAGGATTCAAATAATTTGTGAGGTCATGTGGACATGAAAATTTCTTTGTGGAAATTAATTCCAAATTAATTTCCTTAATTGATATATTTCTTATGATTCTAATAAATTATATTTTCTTCAGAATTTTTCCACTTCATAGAGATTTCAGAATTTTGGGCATAAAATTTTCCCGAATTTCCCCCTGATAATTCTTTTAATATCTATAGCATCTGTATGAAATACTTTCTTTATTCCTGATATTAGTAATTTGTGCCTTGCCCACTTTCTTCTTAATCCGTCCAACTTGTGGCTTATCAATTTGCAATCTTTCAGAGAACTAACTTTTGGCTCTACTGAATTTCTCTATTCTGTATTTGCATTCTATTTTATTAGTTCTTTGGTCTTATCTATATTGTTTCATTTCTTTTCCTTTTTTGGGTTTGGTTTGCTGGCTTTTTCTGACTTCCTAAAATGAATACTCAAGACTGTTGACTTCCGGCCTTTTTTTCTTTTCCTATATGTGTTTGTTGTATATTTCTCTAATCATACCTTTAGCTGCATCACAAAAGTTTTCATATGTGACATTTTCTTATCATTCAGTTCAAAATATTTTCAAAATTTTTACTGTGAAAAATAAATTCTAAGAAATAAATTCTTATTGTGATTATTTCCATAACACAACAGTTATTAAAAAGTACAAGTGCTTAACTATCAAGTATTTGGGGATTTTCAAGTTACCTATTTGTTACTGATTTCTAGCTTTATTTCAACTCTGGTCAAAGAATAAATATTTCACTCCTTTGGGAATTTGTTCAGGCTTGCTTCATGAGCCAGCATATGATTAATTTTGGTATATGTTCTCCGTGAATTTAAAAACAAGTTGGTGGAGATGGACAGTGGTGATGGTGGCACAAAAATGTGAATATATTTCATGTCACTGAACCACCATAAATGTAAAAATGGTTAAAATGGAAGTTTTATGGCATGCATATTTTATAATTTAAAAAAAGTTGCTGCTACAGTGTTCTCTATGTGTCAATGTGGTCGATTTGGTTAGTAATGTTGTTTAGAAGTTCTATACCTTTACTAACGTTATGTCTGTATGTTCTACCAGTTACAAAGAAAGGTATGTTAAATTTTCCTGCTGTGATCATGAATTTCTCGATTTCTCTTTTGGATTACCTTTGAATTGTTTTATGTATTTGAGGATTGTTTTATATATTTGGGATTGTCTACTTGGTGGCTATAAATTTGGACCTGTTACATCCTGCAGTGCAATGGTGCTTTTGGCATTATATGTCCATTTTCATCTTTAATAATATTTTATCTTAAAGTCTTCATAGCTTTATCAGCTTTCTTTTGGTAGGTGTTTTCTTATCTTTCAATTTTCAACCTTTCTGTATACATATATTTATGTTGTGTCTCTATAAGCAGCATATAGTTGGGTTTGTTTTTTATTCAGTCTGACAACTTATATTTCTTCAATTGGTGCACTATCGTTTGTTGCCTCCTTTGGATTCATTGAGAATATTTAGTTATTCCAGACTCCTTTTTATCATGTTGTTATGTGTTCTTTTAGTGTAAGTATATATGTATTTTATTTAGTATCTACCTAGAGATAAAAATATACATTCTTGACTTATCAAATTCTAATGTAAATTCAGACTTTCACTCGTTCCTGGGCAATTCAAGTGCCCCCAAATACTTTAACTCCATTAACCACCCCCCCAAAATGTATGTGCCACTGTTAGAGTGCATTTTAATTCCATATATTTATTCTTCCCTCATTACATTATTTTATATTTACTGTTTATTTATATATATCCACATATTTGCCCTTTTCATTTCTTCTACATTCCCAACCTTTACTATGAAATCACTAAAGAATACCCTTTATACTCTCCCATAGTATAGATCTGCCAGTGACACAACCTCTCAGTTTTTGTTTCTCTACAAATATTTCCATTTTGCCTTCATTTTTTTTAGGATATTCTCACTAATCTCTTAGTTGCCACTTTTTTCAGTGCTTTTAATATATCATTCATTAATTACTAGCTTCCACTGTCATTGTTGAAAAGTCTATTGTTAATCTCTGCTCTTCTCTCTCTGACCACTCAGGACTTTCTCACTGTCTTCTGTTTTCAGCAGTTTAATACTACAAACAATTTTACTATATTTATTCTACTTCAGGTTCACAGTGCTTCTTTAATATGTGACTTGATATCTTTCATTAGTTTTGGGAAACTCTCAGCCATCATCTCTTAGAACACTGCTTCTACCAAATCCTCTCTTTCCTGTCAAGCCAGGCTTCCAATTACACACGTTACATCTTCTGTCATTATCCCCTTTGTTTTCCCTCTCTTTTCCCCATGTCCTTTTTTTATACCCAACACTTTATTTTGAATATTTTCTTTTGACTGATATTAGTTTCTTTGTTCTCTCTTCCACTGTGTCCATTCACTGTTAATCCATCCCCTGAGTTCTGAATTTTCATTGTATTTTAAGTTCTAAAATATTTATGTATGTATGTATGTATACATGTGTTTGACTGATACCCAAATTCTCAGTCTTTCCTTTTATTTCTTAGGATATTATCAATATATCATGGTTATTTGAAAATTTATATATGATAACTTCATTATCTGGATCTCTCTGATCTGTTTATATTACATATTGCTTCTCTCAATTTCTTATCACATTATCTTATGTTTTCACAGGCTTGGTTATTTTTGCCTGAGTGCAGAACATAGTATATAAAAGATTACTGTAGTAATTTCAGGATCGGGAGTATAATGTTTCCTCCAGAGCGGATTTACATTTGCCTTTTTTTTTTATTATGTTATGTTAGTCACCATACAGTACATCATTAGTTTTTGATGTGGTGTTCCATGACTCATTGTTTGCGTATAACACCCAGTGCTCCATGCAATTCAACAGACAAATGGATAAAGAAGATGTGGTCCATACATACAATGGAATATTACTCAGCCATCAGAAAGGATGAATACCCAACTTTCACATCAACATGGATGGGACTGGAGGAGATTACGCTAAGTAAAATAAGTCGAGCAGAGAAAGTCAATTATCATATGGTTTCACTTATTTGTGGAACATAAGGAACAGCATGGAGGACATTAGGAGAAGGAAGGGAAAAATGAAGGGGGGAAATCGGAGAGAGAGATGAACCATGAGAGACTATGGACTCTGAGAAACAAACTGAGGGTTTTAGAGGGGGGGGGTGGGGGGATGGGTTAGCCCGGTGATGGGTATTAAGGAGGGCACGTACTGCATTTGCTTTTGATAGACGGCTACAAACATCAGCATTCCCAGTCCTCTTATTCCAATAGGAAACTGAGATGATTTGAAGTTGGGTTTCAGTCCCTGCAAATAAGTATAAAATCAGCTCAATCTTAACCCCAGTTGGAAACCTAGTGTTTTTCCAGGGTTCTCATTCCTCTGCAGTCCCCCAATGTTGTGAGACCGTCAGGAGCTATGTCGGGCTTCTCAGCCTCCAGGTAACCTCTTCCAGGATTCCAATAGCTGCCACTGGGGAACACTGCTCCAAATGCTGCCCTTACCTATCTAGGTTTCATTACTCTCCCAGGTCTTGGCCCTATTAGTTTGCAGTGTCTTATCAGCTCCACTATGCCTTTCAATAGATGTTTGTCACACTTTTCCCAGTTTTTCTAGTTGTTCTCAATGGGATGGTTGTCCAAATTACTCAGCCCTCTATTACAGAAAGCAAAACTCTTGACGGGAAATGTTTTTAATGCATCACTAATGTTAATTACGCTTCCCTCACCCCACCTAAGCTACTGGTGCCATCCTTAAGTATTTCCCCTCTGTCAACCATCTCTCAACTACAACAACAAAGTTACAGTCCAGGTCTTGGATAAAAGATAGAAAAGTTTAAAAAATTAATGTTAATCTTTACTTTTGTCAGCAGCTTCACATATTGTCAAATCTCACGTAATGTGACAGCTTTACCATGTATCATACTTTAGGCAATGATATTGATGTTCCAAGAATGGAATTAATTTCCAAGGCTATAAAACTATAGCACAGCCCAAATTTGAACGCTGATCTCTCTGACTTCATGTTCAGACCCCATGTCACCAGATAACAAAAGCTCCTAAAGGGATAGTGACCACCTAGGTAGGAGCATAGTAAGAAGGTAGAAGCAAAATGTCTCATTCTCTCAGAATTAGGAACACGAAACCCGTGGAAGAAGCCCCTGGAAGCAGCTATTTAGTAGAAACAAGAGAACTTCTTCAATGAAATAAATTCAAAAGACGCAGAGAGTATCATCCAGCCTCTCCCCCTGCCTAAACAGAATTATCCTTGCTGCACCTGGCTAAACAGTTTCAAGGGCTTCCTGATGAATCATTTCATTAATGGAACCAATTAAATATCTAACAATCTCCCTTTTCTTAGGAAGCCAGATCCTGGTGCAGGATGAATTACTCTTAGAGGTAAATCATGGAGAACCTTGATCTTGTGAGATTAAGATCCTCTGAATGGCCCAGCTCTTTGCTTAAGTAAGACTTTATCTATTCCCAAATATCTTATTAGACTCAGTTTTTTGATCACATACTATATGCCAGACATGTGTGATGGGAATACAACACAGACCAAAACAGACAAAGTCCCTGTTCTCATGGAATTTATAGTTTAGTGGAGAAGAGAGGTTTCACAAATCCTCACGTCCATTGTATGCTGGTGAATGTTTTAAAACCAGCTCTCTGGGGGAAAGGGAAAGAGTGAACTCCGATTTGTAGCATTTGCCCATTTCTTTGATGGAAAAACTCCCACCATGACTGATTTCAGGCTACTAAGGTGATGTCACTGAACATGGAGTTGAGAAGAGATGTACACAGTCAGCTCTCATAAGACAGTATAAGCCCACTCCAGTGTACCAGAGACTATAATAAATGGGTATGTATTCTAAAGCAAAAAAGCCCACTCTACAAGATATAGAACAAGGGAACCAAACCCAACCTACATGGTTATGATAGGCATCTTTGAGGAAGTGATGCTTTGAGCTGAGATCTGAGGGATGAGCTGGTGTTCCGCAAGCAAAGAGTGAATAGGGGAGACAACCTGTGCAACGAATGCACAGCCCACCTTCTACCATGAATGGGGTAGAAAGGGAAAGCACCACGCGAGGAGTCAGGAGGTCTGTCTTCATTCTAACCCATTCTGGTCTGTTTCCTGCCTGTTCAGTCCCTCGGTTTCCTACCACTGGCCAAAGCTGGAGAATGTTTAACCCCCCACACAACAAATTCACTTGAAAGACTGGGGAGGACATTCCTCCCATTGTAGGAGCATAATCCTGGGGCTAGTAGCCTCTCTCCCCACTATTTGCATCAAGTTGACTGAAGGCACGAGAGAGTCTAGATTTCAAGGCCCTGGCAGCTTTGTTCAGCTATTCTCAGCCAATGACACCCCTTCTTCCCCTAAAGTTTAAGATACATTTCATTATTAAACTTTTAAAAAATGAGAAAAATCATACAAATGGAGAGAGGGAGGGAGAAGAGAACAGAACATGATTGCACATTGAAATAAATGTGCTACTTGAGAAAATTATAAGTGCCTAAAAACAGGAGTTTATAATGAAAGTGCCTTCTCAAGCATAACTATAGCATCACTATTCCGATATGAAAATACAATAAACTGTCCTATTAAATCTAAGGAGTTAGATTTAATAAGATGGGTGGTATATTAAATAAATGCCAACTGATTATTAAAGATCTTTTTATTGAGGATTTACAACTATGTCATCAAATAACTGAACACTATTCAGGTATAATAAGACCCATATGAGAAACTTAATTTAAAGTAGTGCAAAGAACCAAAAACACTATTACAAACAGACCATGAAAACTTGGAAAATAGATAAGAGGCAAAAAACATCCCAACAAATTACCGTCCATAGTGGGGGCTGAGGCGATGAGGAAGGAGAAAATATCATTTACATATGAGTCAGCTAAATAGCTATTCAAAAGCAGTATAGCTTGACAGAATGGCACACTACATAGGTAGATGTGCCCTCCCCTGGGAGCTGAACGGTCCTCCCTTTTCTTTCCCGTAGAAAGAAAACTAACTTCTTAAATGTGCATTTTCTGTTGTAAAGAAATCCTGGGTTTCTTAGAAAATTGTTCTGTCGTCCAAAGTGAAAGTGAGCTTCAAGAGGAAAAGGATCTTGTGTCTCTACCCAGAGACCTACAATGCTGCTGAGGGGTTGGGAGAGGAAGAGGGAGAGAGGAGGGCCAAGGTGGGGAGGTAGAGAGATGGGGAGAGAGAGTGAGGGAGGGGGAGGAGAAGAGGGGGAGGAAAGAGATGGAGAGGTGGTGAGAAGGGGAGGGAAGGGGAGACACTTGCCCAAGAATCAGAAATAGTCCTCTTCCTGGGTTTATGCCTCACACACTGTGGGACATCAAAGCTCTTCCCATAATTTAGGCTTCGTCAGTTTCCTCATAAGTCAAATTAAAGAGTCAAGCTACGAAACTTCTTTGCTCTACTCTCAAGACTAGTCCTTGGGTCCTCTGCTAAAGTGCCAGGGAACAGAAGAAAAACCTCCTCAGAGACTAATAAAACTTAGCATGAGACAGGGAGACTGAGACCCAGAGACAGAAAGAGACTGGGAGAGGGAAGAGAATGCTTCCTGAGCAGTAACAGAGCATCTTGGTTCCTGTGGTCCTTTCACAGCTGGGACCCTCCAGCCTCCCCACCGGCTGGGCAAGGAAAACTGCAGGAGGGAGGGGGCAGCTGAGCTCCAGACTCGCATGGCAGCTGACCTATGAGGGGGCTGGTTGTAGGTGAGGGCCAGATCTCTCCCCAGCTCAGTGCCAGCCTGGTCGCCGGGGGGGGGGGGGGGGGGTAATTTTTATGCACGTGCAGGACACGCCAAGCCAGGAAGAGCCGGACAAGTGGCTGGGGCAAGACAGAGGAGTGCACAGCTTCACAAAATGGGTCCTCGCTTGCCTTTGGCCCACAGCAGGCAAAGAGGACGCTACAGAGAGTAAGCAAAAAAGGGCCAAAAGAAAAACTGCACTATTGACAAATGACTCCATTTCTAGTAGAGAGTCAGACACCTTGTCCTTAGTCACAAGTGACATCTAATTTGGCCCTAAAAAACTAGCCTTTACGTCTTTGGTACTTGAGGCTTTAGGTTAAGACATGTGGCTGTCCCTCATAAACCTGATCTCCTTCAGGCCCTGTCAGCGACCCCCAGGCTGCCACCCAGGAGCAACACAGCTACTTCCTTTCGCTCCCAAAAGGTTTCAGGGAGAATAAAGAAATTATCTTTAAAACATACAAAGCAATTCCTCAGCATAGGTAGGAAAGAAGTCATCGAAGTTATGAACGGGGAGAAACTACCAAAAGAAAACTGAGGAGAAGGGGGAGCTGTGTACTCCTCTCTCCATCTCCCCGGTGCTTCGCCGGCCAGGATCACGGGGGTTCTATACTGTCGAGGGACATCCGTCAACACTAATCAATACACGCGGTGTTAGTCATGGATGATAAATTTGAAAGGGATTATAACTGTAAACAGTGATCAATAGAGACTTGCTGGAGGAGACAGAGAGGAAAAAACCACCTTAAAATGTTACACAGTTAATAAAGTAAGGGGGGAGGGTCGGTCTTAAACAAAACTCCAAAAGACCTACAATGTTCTAGCTCGTTCTCTTATGGGAGGTGGGATGGAAGGAGGAGTGGATAAATAATCCTCCCCCAGAGTTTTTCACACGGCAATTGCCACTAAAAGGGTGCATTACTAATTTACAGCATATTTGCTGATCCTTCTGATTGGAAGGCACATTCTCCATTAGGATTTGGTTGAAGATTTGTTCCTGGATCCGAGCTGGCATCACTCAAAGCCCCCAGAGTATAGCTTGCCCTTTCCCTACATCGCCCTCCGCCCCCTTTCCTCCCTCCTGTCTCTTCTCTTCTCCCCTCCTCTGAGTTCACCCCCGGCACATGACTGAGCAGTGCACTCACAAGCATGACATCCCTCTCTGCAAACAAATATATCCTGAATCCAGGCAAAAAGGAAAAAAAATGCAGGGAGCCTCCACTGCTCACCCATAGATGAATGGAACTATCTGTCTTGTCACCAGAGGTCGGAGTGAGAGGTTACTCCGAGTCTATACCTTAGCTTCTCTGCTGACGTTTGCAAGCAACTTCCTTAAAAATAAAACAAGATAAAGAGTGAAAAAAGGAATCCTGCCACATCAAGCACTTAGCCGGTCCCTCTAGAACCCTCCCAGACTGTGTCTTCTCACCACCTTTGGAGTCACAGCTCTAGGCCTGACATATAAATTTTTTTTCCACTGACCTTTGAGTGTCCTTTCTGCCAGAGTGTGTAAACCATAAGCTGATATATGAAGGCAATTTTTAGTGGTGCCACTTGTATCTGAGTGATTGCACACACTTTACGTTTCTGGCCTGCCACCCCTTCCACCTTTCGAAGATCTCTCTATTTTCTTTTAAGGGAACTGCAACAAAGGTGAAAGCAAGTTTAACTGCTTCAAGACTTTGATGGCCAGAGGCACCGGTTTGGGGGATTCGTAACTGCCCAGGGCCCATCTTCAAAGCTGGAATTGTTCTTTGCTCTCTGGGGGCCAGCAGGTCAGGAATAACAGGGAAGAGAGGTTAAAGTGGCACTTCTGCCCCCCACCCCGCAGTCACAACCAAAACAGACACATACCAAAGCTAAAGTCTTGCTGAAGACTCAGAGGACACACTATGATTGTCTCCATAAGTTCTAAGAGCTAGGCCCCTGGGGGTGGGAGGAGTAAGTGGGTGTAAAGCCAGGGAAGATAGCTAGCTGGCAGAATCACCACTCTGCCATTGTCCTGTCACCCCTTCAAAAGCCCAGGCTGCTGTTTCTCCTCAGCATAGCCACGGGGTCAGTCCTGCTGGGTTCTGAGACGTGCCCTGGCTTTGGAAGGGAGACTGTAAGAAGCACAAGAGGAACAGCATTTACTCTTCTTATTCCAGGCTGGAAAGGAACATAGTACCTGTACATAATACATGTTCTTGTCCTTGCGGTAGCTCACAACGGATTAGGCATTAAAGTCTGAAGTAAGAGGACCCTGTCAGGTGATGTGAAGTACATGCTGAGGGAGGAAGTATAAAAAAGAGTTGGCCTGAGTTTGATGAAGCTAATCTGGTCTACTAACATCCTCCATGGAAAAGCAGCATTGATGAGTAAAATCTGCAATGGGAATGTGGCTCCTACAAGACCAACTTCAAGACCACTCCCACCAACCATACCACATTGCCCTTCCATTGCCAACCTTGGAGGATCAGAATTCAATGTCATTAAGTGTCCCAATGGGTCCCTTTCACTGAAGCATGGCTCAAGAAGGCTTGATAAGAACGCCCTGCCACCTCAAGTAAGAACCACAGTCATTCTCAACTACCAGGCCCCAATTATTTCAAGAGATCATACATATCTAGGTAGCCAGTGAAGATGACCTTCACTGAAAGACCTGAAGACGATCTTAAAAAAACCTTCACTGGGCTCCTCACCTTAAGGCCATGTCCTTGCCAGAATGTCTTTACCATCGGTGGGAAGATCACAGTAATTTACCACTAATAATAACATTCTAAGATTTTAAAACTTTTGTAACACATTTAAGCAAATTCTAGTTTACTTTTCTCATTCAATGTATTTGAATTTGAGTGAGAAAGAAAGGAAAGAAATATAGCTCGTGTCTGGGAATTGCCAAATCTGAAGACCATCTGATCGGTGTCACCGTTTGCAAGAGAAAAAGGCTACTGAGACACTCTGAAGCACTGTGGCAACAATAAATTGTTATATGGCTGTGCCTCCTCCACAAAATTCTTAAGGAGGTGCTCAAAATTTGGACATGTGTTTGGGACTGTTTCGAGTATGTGAAAATCATCCACCACATGTGTGGCAGCTGAGAAAAGGATGAGAAGTTAGGGACTGAATGCTGGCCAGAGGAGCAGAAGATCAGGGGATGCAGGAGGATGCAGGCAGATGGTCAATGGGCATATGTCCCATGTCAGACCTTGTGGAGAGGAGAGCAGCTCCACAGACAGACCCTTCCAGCTTCCTTTCGCCAGGACCCTGGCCTGAGCACCCAATGCAAGAAAAGTGACCAAGCTCTACCATAGGGCCACCTGGTGGGGACCACAGAGATGGAAGGCCCAAAACATTCCACAGAAAAGGAGTGCTGGGAGCCACGGCCTCCCTCTGCTTCCAGGCCAAAACACCATCTTGACTGAGGATTCCAGCTCCAAGGGCTGTTGGGAACATGGCCAGTGGCATCCATGGTTACCAAGCACCAAGAATTCCAGGATAGTGGAGTGCTAACAAGGATTCCACCCTGGGCAACCTCTTAAAAAGTGTGACAAGGCTTTGAGAGGCACTTCAGTGGAGACTCCCAGGAATAACAATGGTGGCAGCCCCAGGTATGGACTTAGGGTGTAATTTCAGTGTGAGTATTCTGGACAAACTCTGCCTCAGGCGTGACCTGGGAATGCCTCCAGTGAGCAGCTTTGGGGTTGGTCAAGCAAAGTTCCAGGGAATAAGAATCTTTGTGTGTCAAATGCAGAGCTGGGGCAGCTAGAAACCAGTGCTAAAGAAAAAAGGAGCCTAATGTTCACCTCAATCAAGATAGCTGATGGATTCACAACCCTAGGAGGAGACACTGAGGGAGAGACTCCAACAGAGAATATTCATTAAGCATCTTGACCAATCACTAAAAGCCAAAAGACTTATATATATTACCTCAGTTAAACTTACAACACTGTAGTATTTTAACTCCATTCTACAGACGAGTAAATTGAGGCTCAAAGAGCCTAAGTCACTTATCTAGTGTCAGAGCCCAGAGCTATCAATCTCCAAAGCCGTTGCTCTTTTCTACCACTTCTCAGTGATCTGCCTTATTTAGCCTTTCTCAAACAGAATGGATGGGACTCAGAGATTGGAAAGGGAAAATGATGTTCTGTTCCCTTGAATTCTGGACCCAAACAACTTTTGGACTGTTATGAATGGCATGCTGTTGGCAAAGCGGCCAATGGTAAAGATCAAGATCAAGGAAGGTCAAGAAACTGAAAGACATTTGTGGAAGATGGATTAACAGGCAAAACTCCGCCAAAATTATTTGGAGGACATAGCCTATGACTGACTTATTTATGTCATCCCCATGCTCCCATCTTCAAAGTGATGGCTTTGTGCTCTTACTCTTGACTGTGTGGTGAATCTGAAAGTTCTCCTGGCCCAACTAATTTGGCAGAGGAGGATGGAGGAAGGATGAAGTTACTGCTCAGAGAAGGGCTATCCTCAGAAAAATTCAGAGGAAAGGCCATGTTCCCAGTGGCACAAGGGAAGGTGCCCCATTTCACTGCTTCCAGAAGTAGGGGGTGGTGTCAGGGATCCCAGAGGCTTGCTCTGGGTACTTTTCACAACTTGAGTGACCAGAGGATAATGCAAACAGGGGTAAAGAATTCCTTGTTCCAGGGGCGCCTGGGTGGCTCAGTTGGTTAAGCGACTGCCTTCGGCTCAGGTCATGATCCCGGAGTCCTGGGATCGAGTCCCACATTGGGCTCCCGGCTCAGCGGGGAGCCTGCTTCTCCCTCTGACCTTCTCCCCTCTCATACTGTTTCTCTCTCCCTCTCAAATAAATAAATAAAATCTTTAAAAAAAAAAAAAAGAGTTCCTTGTTCCAGAAGCAAAACCTTGCCTTACTACTCAAAAGGGACAATTCAGCAAAGACTTTCTATTCCAAAAGTCAGTTCATTCATTCATTCCCTTGTTCATTCATGAAATATTCACTGAGCCCCTTCTCTATAAGGGCACCATGCTAAAGCTAAAACAAACCTGGCCCATCTATGAAAAACCCACAGCTAATATCATCCTTAAAGAGGAATAACTGGGAGCTTTCCCTCTACAGTCAGGAACAAGACAGGGATGTCCATTCTCACCACTTTTATTCAACTGGAAGTCCTAGCCATAGCGGACAACAAAAAAAATTAAAGGCATCCAAGTCAGTAAGGAAGAAGTCAAACTTTCAGTCTTTGCAAACTTTCACTCTCTATACTCTATAGAGAAAACCTGAAAGACTCCACCAAAAAACTGCCGGAACTGATAAACAAATTAAGTAAAGTCGCAGGATACAAAATCAACGAACAGAAATCTATTGCATTTCTATACACCAATAACGAAAAAGCAGAAAAAGAATATAAGGAATCAATCCCATTGACAATTGTACCAAAAACAGTAAGATACACAGGGATAAACCTAACCAAAGAGGTGAAAGACCTATAACTCTGAAAACTGTAAGGCACTGATGAACGAAACTGAAGATAACACAAAGAAATGAAAAGACATCCCATGCTCATGGATTGGAAGAACAAATACTGTTAAAATGTCTATACTACCCAGAGCAATCTACACATTTAATGCAATCCCTATCAAAATACCAACAGCATTTTTCACAGAGCTAGAACAGGCAATCCTAAAACTCGTATGGAACCACAAAAGACCCTGAATAGACAAAGCAACCTTGAAAAAGAAAAGCAAAGCTGGAGGCATCACAATTCCAGATTTCAAGTTATATTACAAAGCTGTAGTAATCAAGACAGTATGGTACTGGCACAAAAACAGACAGATCAATAGATCAGAACAGAAAACACAGAAATGGACCCATAACTATATGGTCAACTAATCTTCGACAAAGCAGGAAAGAATATCTGGTGGGAAAAAGACATGTTCTTCAACAAATGGTATTCAGAAAACTGGACAGCAACATGCAGAAGAATGAAACTGGACCACTGTCTTACACCATACACAGAAATAAATTCAAAATTGATTAAATACCTAAATGTGAGACCTGAAACCATAAAAATCCTACAAAGAACACAGGCAGTAACTTCTTTGACACTGACTTAGCAACTTCTTTGACACTGACTTAGCAATATATATATATACACCACCTCTTCTTTATCCATTTATCAGTTGATGGACACTTGAGCTGTCTATAGTATGGCTATTGTAGATAATGCTGCTCTAAACATTGGGTGCATGCATCCTTTTGAATTAGTATTTTTGTGTTCTTTGGGTAAATGCCTAGTAGTGTATTTGCTGGATCATAGGGTAGTTCTATTTTTAACTTTTTGAGGAACCACCATATTATTTTCAGTTCTTTCAGGACTGGTCCCCTGAGGCAAGGGAAACAAAAGCAAAAATACTATTGGAACTACATCAAAATAAAAAGCTTCTGCACAGCAAAGGAAACAATTAACAAAACTAAAAGGCAACCTACAGAATGGGAGAAGATATTTGAAAATGACACATCTGATAAAGGGTTAGTGTCCAAAATATATAAAGAATTTATAAAACTCATCATTCAAAAAATGAATAATCCAATTAAAAATTGATAATAATCCAATTAAAAAATTCATGTCTAAGACATGAATAGACATTTTTCCAAAGAAGACATACAGATGCCCAATAAACACATGAATAGATGTTCAATATCACTCATCAGGGAAGTGTAAATCAAAACAACAATGAGATACCACCTCATACCTATCAGAATGGCTAAAATCAACAACACAAGAAACAACAGGTATGGTGAGGATACGTAGAAGGGGGAACACTCTTGCACTGTTGGTGGGAATGCAAACTGGTGCAGCCACTCTGGAAAATAATATGGCGGTTCCTCAAAAAGTTAAAAATAGAACTACCCTATGATCCAGCAAATACACTACTAGGCATTTACCCAAAGAATACAAAAATACTAATTCAAAAGGATGCATGCACCCAATGTTTAGAGCAGCATTATCTACAATAGCCATACTATAGACAGCTCAAGTGTCCATCAACTGATAAATGGATAAAGAAGAGGTGGTGTATATATATATATTATACACACACACACACAACGGAATATCACTCAGCCAAAAAAAAAGAATGAAAGCTTGTCATTTGCGGTGACATCGATGGAGCTAGAGAGTATAATGTTAAGTAAGTCAGTCAGAGAAAGACAAATACCATATGATTTCACTCATATGCACAGTTTAAGAAACAAAACAAACAAGCAAACGGAAAAGAGAGAGAGGCAAACCAAGAAATAGACTCTAAACTCTAGAGACCAAACTGATGGTTATCAGAGGAGAGGTGGGGGGGGATGGGTGAAATAGGTGATGGGGATTAAGGAGAGCACTTGTCTATGATGAGCATATGATGAGCACCGGGTGATGTATGGAAGTGTTGAATCACTATATTGTACACCTGAAAGTAATATTATACTGTACGTTAACTAACTAGAACTTAAATAACAACGTTAAAAAATTCGAAAAATTAAAAAATAAAACAAACCTGGCCTCCATGCCATGGAGCTGACAGTTCCACAGGGCAGTGAGACCCTGAGCACAGAACCTCACAAGGCAACATGAAACTGTTCCTGTGAAAGTGCGAGGGGAGGGCACAGCATGAAATGAGAGCTCACAGTAAGGGGATATAACTGAATCAGGGAAGGGGGGAGACTCCCTTATGGGTGAATAGAGAGGTGAGGTTGAGGAGGAGACATCTGGGTGAATGGAGATAGGGAGAGAGTTCCAACTAGAGAAAACAGCATATACAAAGTCCCTCGCCAAGGAGGGTGGTGGCCCCTGGCAAGGATGCTGGTGTAGCTGGGAAACAGAGAAAGGAGGAGGAGACATGAGACAAGGCTGGAGACACATGCCGGACATGGAGAATGTTAAAGACCGAGGTCCTCACTCTAAAACCAATGGGAAGCCATTGAAGAGTTTTCAGCTTGTAGAGGAAGTGATGAAACGGGACTGCAGCTCAAAAACATCACGATGGTTTGTGTGAAGAATGAATTTAAATGAGACGAGAATGAAAGAGGAGAGCCTATAAGGAGGCCTTTACCAGATCTTGCAAGATTATGGTGGTTTAGACCAGGCTATTCAGATGAAGACAGAGCCAAGTAAACTGACTCAGATTATTTGGGAGGTAATTCAACAGATCTAGGTAATGAGCTGGTTAAGGGAGATTAGGGAGGTGAAAGTAACAAGGATAACTTGTAGTTTTGTGGCCAATGTGGCAAATAATTTCTCCTAGAAAGCAGAATTATGAAACCCTTCTGTCAGAGATACCTGAATTACTTAAGAGAGAAAGCACCATTGTTGTTGGAGGAGCTAGGGAAGGATCAGAGGGATGTCCCAGAGACCTATAAGGCCACACCTTCTCAAGGATGGCCAGAAGAGCCACAGATCCATACATAGCCTGTTTTTCTCCCTCTTCTTCTCCTCCCTCTCCATCATTGGTGCACATCAGGACACTTGGTACAAAAGGGATACTCCATGTTAAGGGGAAAAGAGAAATCAGAAGACCAGCTCCACCAGGAATTATAGGTTTGCCCTTCAACAAGTCTCATGATCTCTCTGCTCGTTCTTCAACTTGAGGTCACTCAGCTGGATTCATGGTATCCAGTGCTTCTTGGAAACCTGAATTTCTGGTGCATCTACATGGCCACTTGTAGTCTGCACCTCAACATACACCTCCCTCCACTTCATTCCATCCCAAACTACCAAAGCCTTATTACTCTTTTTGGTATAATTACCTCTTGGGTTGTTGTAGAGGCAGTAGCTTTCCTTCAGGGAGAAAAAAAAAAAAAAGTGTTTTCCAGCAAAAGAAAAGTTTGAAAACCACTGAAATACCCATCTCTAAGACAGGCCTCAGATTTCTGAACAGAATAAAAGTTCTATTTTCTGTGTCCTAAAGGGAAAGGACAATAAACTTCTGGAAGGAGAATCTCCTAGACACTGGCCCTCCACCACAGGGGATCAAAAAACCACCACCAAGTTTGAAGCAGCTGCTATAGCACCATTCCCCTTGGGGAAAGACTCCCTACCATCTCTGCTTTCCATGACCTTCCAGCTATCACCAAACCTCCCCCTCTGGTCTCCCACACACCCTCATCAGGGTCCATGGTGAGGCAAAGGAAATAATTAAGATGAACTAGAGTCTTCTGCCCCTCCTCCCATGGCCCACTGCCCTGTCTCCCCAGCCTCTCCAGCTTTTAGGAGAAAGGTTTCATTACTGAGAGCAGTCAGGAGTCAGAGTGGCTCTTGATTGATGCTATCAGTTAAATGAAGAGCTCTTGTGGCAGAAACCGTCTTTTCTTCATTAAGTTTGAAAATATGCCCGGGGCCGGTCTGTGATCAGCTCATCAATAAATGGAAATATACTGATAGATCCAAATTTATGCCAGACCTAATCCCCTGTTTTCACTCACCTCAGTCTGAGGTCTGAAGAGAAAGGGAAAAGGGAGACGTCAGTTTTGGCATGAGGCTCTCCTCCAGATGGGCCATCACTGGAACAGCCTCCAATCTGTGGGATAGAAAGGCTTCCATTAAGCACAGAGGTCTTCCACGTCTGATTTTTTCTAGGACCATCAGGGGAACTGGCTCTGAGCTAGAGATGCTGGCAGAGCTCTGAGGGTCACCAATGACTCAGTCACGAACAATCTCCAACAACATAGCATAGCCCCAGGGACTTTAGGAAGGTTGAAGGTAGTAGAGATTGGGTTTATCAAAATACCCAAATATCTCTACAAGACTGCAGGACAAGAGGCAGGCATTGCTAAAGGGCTAGCATGCCATGGAGAAAGGAAGTATAAAAGGGAGTAAGGAAAGAAAACCACTCAGAAAAGCCAAGCAAGACATCCCTTAACCTGCCTTAGGAAATAAAATTAAAGAGAACTCTACTTTCTGCCACCAAAATCAAGAGGACAAGAGAGACCAAAAATAAACACAATTTTAAAAAGAGCAAACACCAAAACTGCCTATCAAGCCAACAGGCATTAGCTTAAGAGCTCTAACCTGCGGGTTTTCAACAATTAACTTCTAAAGTGACTGTTCACCAATCCACCTTGATTTCGTTATGTGGGGTAATGTCAGTATTGGCAGGCATTTCCTAAAATTCCGGCTGTGCAGAGATAATGCCATCAATGCTGAGGGCCTGGGCCATGGGGTAAGGACGGGGGTAGGAAGTTGTTCTCATATTATTTGGCTCAGGATTTTCATTTTCTTGCATTTTTTTTCCTTCTCATCACCAGGCTTTACTCTTTCCCTTGCCAAGTTGCATTACTTGTCACTGAATTGCAGCCTGTTATGGCAGTTTTACAGAGAAGCTCAAAAGGCAGGAGTGACCAGCCATGTTGTGTCCTTGAGCATGCTACTTCTGTTCTCCCAATGTCCTTTTGCCTAGGAATTCTGCATCTCTATGGTGCTCATGCAAACAACATTTTATGTTTATGTCAGAGTATTGTAACCATCCTTTTCATCATTGTATTCAAGTTATTAAGAACCAATCTTCATTCATTCATTCATTCATTCATTCAACTAACATTGATCACTTACCATGAGCCACAATCTCTCTCTTCCTGTGTGACAATGGAAGAGGGAAACAATTTCAAAACAACACTATGGGGCATCATGCAACAACCTACAAAGATCAGAAGGTCAGGGAAAGCTTCCCATATGAGGTAAAGATTGAGATGCATCTGAAAAAAGAAGTAGGTCATAGCAGAGTGTATGGAGCAGGAAAAAGAGGACTTCCGGGCAACAGGAGAACCATGTCTAAAGGCCCAGTGGGCAAGGAAGCAGAACATGATGCATCTGAGAAATCATCCCAGTAATAAATTATGTTAATGGAGCACTTACTCTGTGCCAGACCCAGTGGTGAGCACTCCACAGATATTATTTCATTTAGTGTTCATAATCCTGGCAGGTGTGGAGTATTATTAATTACTCTTATTTTCAGATAAGATATTAAAGAAGCTAATTTTCCCAAATCAGGGAAATTATATATGATCTGAACTGTTGCTCTGACTCAGGAACCCATACATACTACTCTGGCAGACAGCAGAGGCTTAGTTAGAACACAAAGTATGATAGGAGAGATGAGTGGTATTAGAAATGAGGGTTAACAGGTACACAGGAGCCTTGCAGACATACCAAGGAGTTTGGACATTACTGAGTAGTCATTCAGGAGCCATGATGAATTTAGGCAGAAATGAAAGATGATTAGATTTGGAAAGATCACTTTGGCGGCAAAGCAAAGAATCATGACAGTGAAAAAGAATGAGAAAAATTATCTAAAGAGGTATTTTAACCAAAGGAACCCTTTCTGGTTTATCTCCAGAAGCTCCTCCAACCCACTTTTAAAAATATGAAATGAAAATAGTGAAAAGGCATAAGATTTTTTATAAAATTATAAATGATACTACAGACTTTGCTTCCAGCCAAGATTGAGTAAAAGAGATTGGATTTATACTCCTGGCTGAAACAACAAAAAAAGTAGACAATACACCTTAAAAAAAAAAAAAAAACTGGTTTGCAAAACACTGGACATCAGGCAATGAACATCAAGGATCCCTGAGAGATGGGAAACAAATAAGTTGATCCCTACAACTGGCTCAACTTGCTGCCTAGAGAAAGTTCCCAGGTCATAGTAAAAGGAGGGGGACCCACACAGAGCCCAACAGCCTCCTTGAGTTGAAGACATGGATCTGGGAGTCCTGAAAGCAGTTCGACTTTTCAGGGCAGAGTAGTGGAGGGGAGATAAAGAGACAGAAAACTGGAGATCTTAAGAAGGTTCCCCTCTAGAGTTGAGAACCTATCAGTTCAAGTGTGTGAGGAAACCACTGAAGATGGAGAAGGAAAAAAAATCATTTGAAAGGATTAGAGATAAAAAGAAAGAGTGCCTCTTTCCACCAGCCAAAGTGCAAAAACCTCCTAATTATACCCTGACATACTCAAACTACTTTGAAGAATTTAATAATGTCCCAGGAAAAAAAGCTAAAAAATATTTATAGGAATACTAAAATATGTAACACCTAATAAGGTAAAATTCTCAAATTTTAAAAATGACCAGGCATGCAAAAAAGCAGGAAAATATAACCATAATCAGAAGAAAAAAATCAATAAATTGAAATTGACTCAGAATTGGTACTGATGGTGGAATTAGTAGAGAAGCACATTAAAAGAATTACTAAAACTGTATTCCATATGTTCAAGAAGGTAGGAATACTTTAGCATGTTAACTGGGACACAAGAGATATAAAAAAGGACTAAATCTAACTTCTAAAGATAAAAACTACAATGTCTGAGATGAAACATATACTAGACTAGATCAGACATAGCAAAAGAGAACATTAGTAAACTTGAAAACATAGTGGTAGGAACTTTACAAAATGGGCAGGGGGGAAGGAACGGAGAAGCTCTGAGCTGTGAGACAACTTTGAGGCCAAATATTCATGTCACTTTAATCTCTGAAAGGAATAGGACAAAAACAGTATTTGAAGAAAGACTGGCTGAAAATTTTTCAAATTTGATGAAAATTATAAACCCTCAGATCTAAGAAGCTCCGCAAACTCCAAGCACAAGAAACATGAAGAAAACTACACCAAGGCACATTATAATCAAATGTCTTAAAATCCAATGATAAGGAAGAATCTAAAAAGCAGCTAAAGGGGGGGAAAAAACACATTACATCCAAAGGAACAAAGGTAAGAACGCAGGCAGATTTTTCTTTGAAAACAATGCAAACTAGAACACAATGGAGTAACATCTCTACAATACTTAATGGGAAAAATCTGTCAACACAGAATTCTTTACTTTGTAAAAGAGGCAAAATAAAAAATTTTTTCAGGCATTTAAAAGCTAGAATTCATTATCAATAGATCTACATTACAAGAAATGTTAAAGGAAATACTTCAAGCAGAAGGAAAATGATCGCAGCTGTAAATCTGAATCCACACAAAGAAATAAAAGAGTACTGGAAGTGGTAACTAAATGGGTGAACATAGATTTTTTTAACTTATAATTTAAATTACTTTAAAAGATCATTGACTCTTTGAGCAAAAGTAATACAAAACTACTGTAGCATTTATAACATACATAAAAGTAAAATTTATGATAAAAATGGCACAAGAGCCAGAGGGGAGAAATGGAAACACACTGTTGTAACATCCTTATACTATACATAAAGTGGTAGAATATCACTTGAAGGTAGACTGTGATAAATTATGATGTGTACTATAATCTGGGCATAGCTTCATGTTCACAGGACAGGCTGTTTTGTGAAGGAAGCTCATGTGGAGTGTAGAAATACATGATGCAGCCAAGGTTCATGGTGAGGTGCATACAAGGTACAATGTGACTATAGCTATTTCTGTCCTCCATCCTTCATTTATACATCTGATCCCCATGAGGAACAGTTCACTGGAATTTGATAATGATAGGGCTACCCACAAAATGGCATCATGAAAATGTCACCATTCAAATATTCTTCTAGTTTATCTTTGTTCTCCTTGATCAAAATATTACAATTTGTTACACTATTATGTGAATTACATTTACATTTTATTTATTAAAGCTGATTACACTTGTACTTGACAGTTCTATCATAGTTTTTTTTTTAATATTTATTTGATAGAGAGTGACACAGCGAGACAGGGAACACAAGCAGAGGGAGTAGGAGAAGGAGAAGCAGGCTTCCCGCCGAGCAGGGAGCCCAATGTGGGGCTCCATCCCAGGACCCCGGGATCACGACCTGAGCCAAAGGCAGATGCTTAATGACTGAGCCATCCAAGTGCCCCTCTATTATAGTTCTTATGTTTTCAAATTTTCTCCCTTTGGTAAGGTAGGGGGCATGCCTTGTTATAATTATCTTAAGGAAGTATAATCTCTCTAGAAGGTTTTTTTTTTTTGGAAGGGGTCTCTATTGTTTGACTTATTTCAATAGTCCAGATACCTTTAAAAAATGGCAGAAAATCTTTGGAGGGGCCTAACTCTGGCATTGTCATCATGTTGTTTTTCAATGCCAAGCCCCTGTGGGAAATAATATGTCGATTTTAACAAGTCTGGACAAAGTTGAGAGGCTTCTGTTCTCCCAAACAAGATGACAATGTGTTGGTCCAGATCCAATCCCTGATCTCATTCTGGGAAGGTGTGCTGTGCTCTTGAAACAATGACCTTCTCTTGAAGCTGCTAGCAGGATATTCAGCAGCAGTGCCCCAAAGAGGGACCTGTACACCTGTAACAGGAATTCTGTGAGATTTCTTATGGCCTAGAGAGGCCCAGAACAATGGTAATTACCACGGACAGAAGCATTTTCCTGTTGCCAGACAGAATTGGCTAGTGTGCTATGTCAGGTGCTAGGTTATTGGGTGTTAGAGTGCTTTATATTCTTCTGTTGTTAGATGCAGTGTTCTATAAAAGTCAATTATATCAAGTTAGTTGAGAGTATTGTTTAGGTCTTCTATATCCTTTTGGAATCTTCTCTGTATACATTCTATCTAGGGGCGCCTGGGTGGCTCAGTTGTTAAGCGTCTGCCTTCAGCTCAGGTCATGATCCCAGGGTCCTGGGATCGAGCCCCACATCGGGCTCCCTGCTCCACGGGAAGTCTGCTTCTCCCTCTCCCACTCCCCCTGCTTGTGTTCCCTCGTTCACTGTGTCTCTCTCTGTCAAATAAATAAAATCTTAAAAAAAAAAATCTATTATTACAAGAAAGTGCTAAAATATCTTGATTATAATTGTATGTTTATTTTTTCTCCTTGCAGTTCTATCATGCAGTTTTTGCTTCATGTTTGGAGGCTCTGTTATTAGCTGCATAAATGTTTAAGACTTTTTTCATCATTATTAAAATGACCCTCATCCCTGGTAATATTCTTTGCTCTGAAATCTAATTTGTCTGATATTAATATAGCTACTACAGCTTTCTTTAGATTAGTGTATGATATATCTTTTCCATCTATTTACTTAGAATGTATTTATGTCTTCATATTTAAAGTAGGTTTCTTATAAAAAGCATATAGTGGGTCTTGATTTTTTATCCAACTTGTCCATTCTGTCTTATAATTGGTATATTTTGACCATTTACATTTAATGTGATTGTTGATATAGCTGGGTTGAAATCTACCATCTTGCTGTTTCATATGTGAATGCTGCTTTTTTGTTTTCTTTTTCTCCCTTCTTTGGATTAAATATTTTTATGATTCCATTCTATCTCTATTGTTGATTACTATGTGCATGCAATTCATTTTGTTAATTTAATGGTTATCTAGTCTGCCAGCATAACTATTTTGATTAATTTTTCAATTAATAAAAGATCTTCAATCATGCTGATAAAAGTAAAATATAACTGGGGTGCCTGGGTGGTTCAGTCGTTAAGCATCTGCCTTTGGCTCAGGTCACGATCCCAGGGTCCTAGGATCAAGCCCTGCAACAGAAAGTTCTGTTCTCCCTGCTCCACAGGAAGCCTGCTTCTCCCTCTCCCACTCCCCCTACTTGTGTTCCCTCTCTCGCTGTGTCTCTCTCTGTCAAATAAATAAAATACCTTTTTAACAAAGTAAAATATAACTGGGGATGTGTTTATACATTTCTGGAATCTTGAACTAGGATCTATACTCTATTGAAATTATTTTATCCATATATCTATTCACATAAAGACTTAAACACTATTAAATTCTACTTGGAGGCAAATTTGCCCCAGGCAAAGAGTAGTCAGTAAGTCTAAGATAAGGATCAAGAGATGAATGCAGAGGATGCAAACATCAATTAATAAGTTAGAGACCTACTGTGTGTCTATATATCATTTATGGAATCCTCACAACAGCTCTATGTGGTAATTATTATAAAATTTCACAGATGCATAAAGCAAGACCCAGATGACAAGTTACTGAGTAAGTTTATAGAGTAACAAAAATAGCAAACAGGAGAGCACACACTAGAACCCAGATCTGTCTGACCTAAAGCCCATTTACAGACAATAGCACAGATGACCTCCAGACCCATGACAATTATCAGAAATGATGTCCTTAGGGGCGCCTGGGTGGCTTAGTTGGTTAAGCGACTGCCTTCGGCTCAGGTCATGATCCTGGAGTCCCAGGATCGAGTCCCGCATCGGGCTCCCTGCTCAGCAGGGAGTCTGCTTCTCCCTCTGACCCTCCCCCCTCTCATGTGCTCTCTCTCTCTCTCTCCATTCTCTCTTTCAAATAAATAAAATCTTTAAAAAAAAAAAAAATGATGTCCTTAGCATCTAACAGATAGCAACTGCCTATCACCAAATGACTGCTCAGTAAGTATTTGTTGAATGAATGAATAAATAACAAGGTACAGATGTAAGGACAAAGATGGACTCAAATACTACCTACTTCATCAGAGTGCCTGTGCTGATCCTAAGGATGTCTAGTCATAGACGTATCTCCTTTTATAAAACCCTGTCCTAAACCTACCCTTGACACACCACACAACTCTTTTGGGGGTGACTCTTAAATCCTTCTCTCCTGCAGAAAAAAGAATTCTGCATTTCAAATCTACTGGGGAGCCAATAAGGATCTTTTTTCTTCAAAGTTGGGATCAATTACACTAATGATAGCTTAGTTAAAAAAAGAACAACTTTTCAGAAGTTAGTAACTAGCTCTAGATATAAGCATGCTAAGCATATAAGCATCTACAGCCATATGCTGGGCCTGGTTCTACACCAACTGAAAGAGAATAATTGTAGATGCCGCCTGGTTTTAGTTCAGACCTACACTCAGTAGGACTTCTTGATGAGGAGGCAGAACTACTTAAACAGGATGAAAGTTCTGTTCTCAAACCACTTTAGGATTGATTTTTAAAAGGTGATGTGAATTTGTATGTGGACCAAGAGAGACACCAAAGGCATCCCCCAGTGTTACCATACAGCCTACAACAGGATCCCTGACAGAGCACAGGAAGTAACGGTAGAATCTAAGCCAAGTCCTAGTCTGACAATATTGCAGGTCTCCCAAATCAGGGTGTGAACACGAGTTAACAATTAGACATGAGTAGGACCAGTCAGGCTCTTGGGGCTGCCCTCTGTCTCCTTTCTAGGCTCACGCCTCTATTCTCAAGATTAGACACAGACCATAATCCATGTTTACAGGGAATCTAGCTCACAATATTGGCTGCTAGAGCTGCTGCAAACTGGGATCTCAGTGCAGCATAAAGATGACCCACCTATCCAATCAGGTGCTCCCTTTTGCCCCTGATTTCAGCAAGAGGACTCAGAGCTATAACCAAGGTTATTATTTTTAATAAAATAGTAATCATGTCTTACATTTGAATAGTGCTTTACAACTTATAAAGCACTTTCACTTCCATTATATCATGGACAAGGCCAAACAGGCCTGACATCAGGGCAAATAAAAGAACCACTTAAAAAAAAAGCCACCTTAAGTACAAACACTGAAAATCCAAGAAGAAAAGAAAATCGAAAATTAGAAACATAAACCTATAACCATTGCCAAAGAGGAGAGAAACAAGTGGATCAAGAACCTACAGAGCAAAGCAGCATACAAATTGGAGCAATCAATATGAATCACAAGAAAACCAAAGCTACAGATCAAAATCTAAACCACACCAGCCAATTCTGAAATAACCACTTATGTTTCTGTATACAGGAACAGTGAGACTTCTCTGAGATAAATCATTGACACTAATTACCTGCAAAGATTTGGTGAGCACATAGCCTCTATTTTATTTAGGTAGCAAGGCACTGTAAGAAACATTAACTCAGGCAGAGTGTTCATTCCTGCATTGTTTTTCTAATTTTTTTCTAATTCTGATCCAAGTTCAGAATGAAGTGTCTCTAACTCAGCATACTCACTCCATCCCTGTTATCAGCAACACTTACTAAAGACCTATGGTGCACACTGTTGGGCCCACATCTCTCTGAGTTTTGTCTCTCCTGTAGAGCACTGTGTGATGGTACCAGATGACCATTATTTTGTTAAATGTGAAAGACTTTTATAAATATAATAAAATATAAATATATCATAAAATAATAAATTTATTTATAAATAAACATTTGTTAAACATTTATTAAATGTGTATAAATAAATAGCTCTGAGCCTTCTTGCTGGGATCATGGGCAGAGGGGAGAAGGGCCTGGTTGGACTGGGTCATATTTGTGGACAGAGACAAACTAACAGTTTAATAGAAACATCAGTTTACTTGCTTGTAATGATTAGAAAGGGGGAACAACCTGCCCTCCCCAGAACCCATCCTGATGGGGTCATCTCACAAAAATGTTCATGGCAGAACACTTTGGCTCTCCATAATTCAATTCAAAAGTCAAATTTAATTCATTCAGGTTAAAATGAGAGACAGTTCAGGCTGGAAATTAACCAGAAGTTAAATTATTTATTATATAGGGTAATATTATTCAGAGTTCATTCAATAAATTAAAATGGGCTATCAACCTATAGTTGGCTGACGTCCTTCAGCACTCTAACAAAAAGAGGATTATCTATAATGGATTTATCAATATTTGTGCATGTCACCTTCTAGTATTCTAATATTCTCAAGAATGGTTGGCTTTCTAAGCATTTTCTTGCTAGTTTTTTGAATGGTGGGTAGTGTTGAGGTTGGGGTGATCTATATTTAACTGCTGTGAGACTCAGTCTCCTCATTTTTAAAAAGTGTACCTCACAGAACTATCACAAGGATTAAATGAGATAATGCATGTAAAACAAACATCTTAGTACCCAGCACATGCTGGGCATCCAGAAAATGTTTCTGTCCTTACTTTTCTTTGAAAATCCTGTTCTTGACTAAAAAAAATCAACATCAGTTTGGCACGCCCCAGATCTACATGATCACCAATTATAAACGACTGGAAAGCCAAAGATGAAGTGTGTATAATTATATATACATTGGTACATTTCTATTGCCTATGTTTATGGGTACATATTTGGACCAGTCTTGAATTTTTTATAAAATTTAAGGTTCCTCAAAATGATTTTCTTTCTTACCTCTTTCATAATTCCCTTTAAAGCCTAGTGTATCTTGTTATAAAAGAAGTGTATACTTGTTAAGTGTATACTTGTTAAGAAACAAGTACTCAGTCATTGTATTGGGTATATTTACAATGTGTGCATACATAAAGCTGCATTTCCTGTTGTCTGTAAGTCATCAGGAATGAGCTATTCATGCTTGTAAATATTCCTGATAACTGAACCCTACTGTGTTATAAATATTCCTCAGAATGTTGAGACAATTTTAGATGGAGACATTTCTACCATTTTATACATGTCCTCACCTTTTTATACCAAGTTTACTGCATGCATCTTGATCTGCTTGGTTGCTCAGAAACAAAGATTAAGTGTTCCAGGATTAGCCTGTGGTATAGCTATGCCATCATGAATACTGAAAATGGAGTTTCTGCACAAATGTTCCATCTTCCAAGGAACAGCCATTAGCTACAGCCCATGCATTTGGAATCATCTACTCGGACAGCTCTCTTTCCGTATTTTCTGGCTCTTGGTCAGTATGATGGTTCGTTGTATGTGTCAACTTGACTGGGCCACAGGATGCCCTGACATTAGGTCAAACATAATCCTGCGTGTATTGCCTGTGAGGGTGTTTCTAGATGAGATTAACATTTGAATAGGTAGACTGAATAAAAATCGACTGCCCTCCCTAATGTGGGTGGGCCTTATCCAATCAACTGAAGATTGAAATAGAACAAAGAGTTTAATAAGAGAGAATTCCTCCAGCCTGGCTGCCAAAGCTAAGACCTTGGTCTTTTCCTTCAGATTTCAACTGAAAAGTTGGCTCTTGGTCCTGCCAGGTTTCAGACGGAAACTTATACCACTGGCTCTCCTGGTCTTCAGTCCTTCTGACTCAGACTGCAGCTGCATTAGCTGGGTCTTCAGATTGCTAAATGCCCATCTTGGGACTTCTCAGACTCCACAGTCATGTGAGCCAATTCTTTATAATATATATAGGATATATATTTTATTTATTTATTTCATATTTTACTTTATGTAATTACATAATAAATTACTAATAGATTTACTTTATGTATTATATAATAGATTGTTGCTATATTTATTTTAATGTATTTACTATATTGCATATTTATTATTTGTATTAGATTTTATTATATTTATATATAAGTAAATTTATTTATATATCATAAAACCTGCTGGTTCTGTTTCTTTGGAGAACCCTGATTAAATACAGTCATGTACCTGACCTAGACAAGAGCGATCTTTGCCCTGGGCCTCGTAATTCAGAGAAGCCTACATATCACAAGCAAACACACAAAGTAAAAATACATTTATTAAAGAAGACATTGGCATCTCTGTCATTCGAGACCCAGAATTCATTGTTGCCACAGAACAACCAGTAACCCTGAACATCCACTCCCATGATCAGCACTGCTTAGGCCCCAGGAAAATCTCCACATCTTTCTCCCTGTACTCCCCAAACAGAAAGCAGCGGTGTTTGAATGCCATAATGCCATGAACATTTAGGGTCACACTACTGTTGACATTGATAGTGATACTACTTCAGAATGCGGAAAAATTGAGCATGACAATTACTTGGCTAAAAGAATAACGTATAACCATATGAGTTATCTCCTCAAATCTTTCCTCTTAGATAGCTTGAATTCAATAGATTCTTGCATAACTTTGGTTTCCCAGCAGGGCTGAGCATTCTTTTCATGCTTTTCTTCGTGTCCCAATTCATGACTTCAGAGGTACTCATGAATAAACATGGTATTCACAAGAGTTGCACAGTGTGACTAGGGAACATTTTGCAATATTCAACAATGCATACTACCCTTAAATTTATGTATTTCTATAAATCTAGGTGTTTAACATTCATGAAGCACTATACTGAATCTTTAGCTTAGCAAATAGATAAACATTAAATGCTAAAATTAAGAATAATTTTATTTTCTTAAAAGATTTAATGACATTTTCAAAAATTAAACTTCAATGTCAGTTTTATTTATATAACTTCTATTTAAAATCTTAATGCCATTAGTTATAGTTTATAGTTTGTATTTTAATTGTAATACTTTCAAATATTTTAGAAAAAAAGTAACTTTTAGAAAGCATGCATAAATGTAATTTCAAGTTTTCATTTTATGTTTAATGTACATTATATTTTTATGGAAAAGATTTTCATTTGTACACTTTTATTACAATTATAGTTCTTATTTCTTAGACTGTTAATAGAAAACCAAATGTGTGAAAATCTTGATTATCATCCCATAAGCGGTGATTTTTGTTAAAATTAAGAAAACAAAATAGATATATGCCTTTATTTTATTACTTAGCCAACATCATCAACCATAAAAATGACTATCAAATGACTCAGATATGCACAGTAAACAATTAAATTCTGTCATCTTTGATTTTCTGCCAAGCTTCAGTCATATAACAAGAACAACTTTAAACATATTTGTCAGTTTCACCATTAGGAAGGTGTAATTGTCAAGGTGGAAGGACAGACATACTTTATGTAATAGTCCACTAGTTTGATTTATAACTATAAAATATATAGACATATGTTACATGGCCCTCCATTTTCACTCTTGCCTTAGATCCCAAAAATATGAGGAGTATGGCTATGGCCATATTCCCAATTCATCTAGGTTGCCAGGTAAGTAATCTTCAAGGGTGAGGTGTGACTTATGTACGTATGACCACACAAGTGACATTTTTTTGTTTTGTTTTGTTTAAGTTCAGGAAGAGACATATTGAATTTGGAGGTCATGAAAATATGGGGAAAATTCAGGCAATCAGCTAGTACTTGAAGCATCAGTTATGAACAGGTGAGGGGGGGCTGCCAGATATTCACCACTGAGGCTGCTATCTTCTTGACTCCTCAGGCTGCCTCTGTGGGATATGACACAAGGGTTAGCACTGTAAGCCTTCCCCACCAACCTGCTACAGCGGCTACAATTCCCAAGGGTCTCTGATTGAGTCATGGTAAGCTTTAGGGCTCCACTCAAAATACAAATGTCCATGGTAGATAGCACAATAAAGCATTCTCGGCCACTAAGTCCTCATGTATATTTGTCCATTGGAATAGAGTTCACTGGTTCCCTGGCAATGAGTGCAGGAAGGTGAGGAATGGGAACAGTTGGTATCTTGGTGCTTGAAAAAGAAACAAAAAGAGCAGGGGTTGGAGAGGTGGGTATGTGATGGGTCAGAGGATTGAAAGGCAAATACTACCTACTTCATAATTATTCCTTGGGCTGGCCCATTTCCTTGCTCTTAATTACCCTATGTGGCTCTCTGGCAACTTAGATTTCCTGGATATGGTTGCATTTTTAGAAGGTTGGTGGATCATCAAGAAGGAAAAGGGTGAGCCAGAAGCCCATGGGTGGGTAAAGGTGTAAACACTCAGGTACTCATGACTGTGAGTCTTCTGCTCAGAGAAGTCACCAAATTCTAGTGCTTCTGTGGCCTCCATCTCTGAGGAGAAGCAGGCTCACCACTATTAAGGCCCCCCTGCAATAAATGTAGTTATGGTGCTTTTTATTCCAAATGGTAAACTCACAAAAGCCCATTAGACCTGATTCTCAGAGTAGGGGAAGGAGATGCATAGTGCCTCTGAAAGAACACTGAAATGGGAATAAGATCTGAGTCTTCATCAACTAGATGCATAATCTTGAGTGAGTGGCCATATTTCTTTCTGCCTCCGTTTTCTCACAAAAAAAGTGGAAAACAATGTTGCCTAAATCCGTTCTACCTTTAATGTGCTGGAGAGGGGAACTGGGAAAGCAGAATCTCTATGTACAATTCCAGCAGCAGCAAAGGCTAGCAGGCAAAAGCAACATCAGGCCGGTGTCCCATTTGGCCTGCCTGTTCAGGATGTATGGGCCAATGGGATAATGGAACACAGTGTAACCTTGCCACAGCCAGTCCCAGTTAACTAAAAGAAAGGGAAGTCATAATTTTTTATGTGTTTTTGTTTTGTTTAATTCTACAGGAACTCCTTCTCTGGGGCTATGAATTAAGCCCAGTAGAACTTAAAAAAAAAAAAAATGAGAAATAATTGACACATAACCTTGCATTAGTTTCAGGGCAACATAATGATTCAGTATTTGAATAGACTGCAAAACAATCACCACAGTAAGTCTAGTTAGCTAACATCCATCACCAGACATAGTTACAAATTTTTTCCTTATAATGACAACTTTTCAGATGTCTCTTAGCAACTTACAGATGCACAATACAGTATTATTAACTATAGTCACCATGCTGTACATTATATCCCATGACTTACTTTATAACTGGATGTTTGTACTTGTTGACCACTTTAACCCATTTCAGCCTCCCCCTACCTCCTACCTCTGGCAATCACCAATCTGTTCTCTTTGAGTTCAATTTTGTGTACTTTCCACATATAAATGAGATTATACAGTATTTGTCTTTCCGTCTGACTTATTTCACTTAGCATAATGACCTTAAGGTTTATCCATGTTGTTGCAGTGGCAGAATTTCCTCTTTTTTAATGGCTGAATAATATTCCATTTTGTATATATACCACACTGTCTTTACACATTCATCCACCAATGGACATTAAGGTCATTTCCATGTCTTGGCTACTGTAAATAATGCTGCAATGAACATGGGGTACAAATACCTTTTTGAGTTAGGGTTTTTGATTAATTCAGATAAATACTGAGAAGTGGAATTGCTGGATCATATCACAGTTCTATTTTTAATTTTTTGAGGAACCTCCAAATTATTTACCATAGTGGCTACACCAATTTACAGTGCTACCAATAGTGCACCAAGACTTCCTTGTCTCTAAATCCTCACTAACACTATTATCTTGTCTTTCCGATAACAGCCATTCTTTTTTTTTTTAAGACTTTATTTCTTTATTTGACAGAGAGAGAGAGAGATAGCAAGAGCAGGAACACAAGCAGAAGGAGTGGGAAAGGGAGAAGGCTTCCCACCAAGCAGTGAGCCCGATGCGGGGCTCGATCCTAGGACTCTGAGATCATGACCTGAGCTGAAGGCAGACGCTTAACGACTGAGCCACCCAGGCGCCCCTCCGATAACAGCCATTCTAACAGGTGGGAGGTGATGTAGCTCAGTGTGGTTGTAATTTGTATTTCTCTGATTAGTGATGTTGAACACCTTTTCATGCACCTGTTGGCTATCTGTATGCTTTCTTTGGAAACATATCTATTCAGATCCTCTGCCATTTCTTAATTGGATTGTTTGGGGTTTTGCTATTGAATTATATGAGTTCTTTATATATTTTGAATATTAATCTCTTATCAGATATATAATTTCAAATATTTTCTCCCATTCCGTAGATTGCCTCTTCATTTTGTTGATTTCCTTCGCTATGCAGAAGCTTTTTAGTTTCCTACAGTCCCATTTGTTTATTTTTGCTTTTGTTGCCTTTACTTTTGGTTTTGAATCCAAAAAAGTCATCACTAAGACCAATGTCAAGGAGCTTAATGCCTATGTTTTCTTCTAGAATTTTCAAGATTTCAGGTCTTACATTCAAGTATTTAATCCATTTTGAGTTAATTTTTGTGTATGGTATAACAGTGTCCAGTTTCATTCTTTTGCATTTGGCTGTCCAGTTTTCCCAATACCCTGTATTGAAGAAACTGTCCTTTTCCCATTGTATATTTTTGGCTCCTCTGTCATAAATTAATTGACCATATATATATGTGGCTTTATTTCTGGGCTCTTTATTCTGTTCCATTCATCTATGTGTCTGTTTTTATGTACATCACACCACACTGTTGATTACTATAGCTTTGTAATATAGTTTGAAATCAGGAAGTGTGATGCCTCCAGCTTTGATCTTCTTCCTCAAGACTGTTTTGGTCATTCAGGGTCTTTTGTGGGGAAGCCATACTGTTAACAAAATTATTTTTTCTCTATTTATCCAAGTGATTTGTATGTCCTTGAAACCTCTAGGATAAACAGGACAAACCATCTAATAGAACTATGAACTCCTAACATCTCAGAAGAAAAGACGGGGGACCTCTCTCCAATTTTGTCTCTGGTATGAATCAGCCTCCTCTGACTACAATCAACCCTACCAGAGAAGACCTTTGAGTCTAGAGCCTCACCTGGGCGGCAGCCTCAGTATCTTTGCACCCTGAACATTTGACCACTTGATTTGGCCACTAAATTTGAGATAATGAAAAAGAGCCTTGGCTTCCTTTTTCCCCATCTTTATAATACAAATAGCACCATCTGTTTTCTTCTCTGATACACAGAAAAGGGCTTGAGAATAAATGAAGTAGTATATGCAAAAGAAACTCTCATCCAATAGAGTATTGTTTGATCCAGTAAGAGACTTACCCCAGTGGTAGAGTAAGATATATGGATGGGTTTGGGAAGAAAGAAGAGAATAGTGGAATGTTTGAAGGAGATAAAGAACAAGTCTTCAATAGGACCACTGAAATGACAGAGTAAATTGCCACCCCTGGCCAGAAATAGCCCTAGAAATAAGTGATAAGGTGAAATTTGTCATTTTGTATCTATTGAGATGCCCTTACTTTTCTCCTGTATGGTCCAGGACTCTGCAGGTCCAACCACCCTTCCCCATGCTCACTCTATAACCTGTATTCTGAAGATAGTTGCTAGGAAAATGGTGTAATTTATACACTAAATCATGAATGATTGCTGTGAAGTAAACTTACCTGCCCTTTTAAAGTTACCTTCTGGTGGCACACCAACTGAACTCAAAATAGTGACCAACACTAGGGATTTCAGATACGGAGGATGATATCTTGACAATGAGGGATGACCTTTGCCACCCCAACTCACATAATGTATAGGATCACCCAATTCATCCATGGAAGGGTCATCTGTTCCTAAAGACAGGCAGTCTGGGAAGAAAGATAGCTACAAAGGTCTGACAAAACTGGATACTTTCAAAGGACAAGTGTGCACCTTACTTCAGTTAATCCTTAGAACAATCAAGGAGGGTAAACATTTCTATTTGACAGAAGAATCAAAGGAGGCTTGTAGGTGAGGAAGTATCTCCATGACATACTGGTCAGCACATGTGAAAACTAGATGCCAACACATGCCTGTCACACCCCAAAGACACTAACCACTATGCACAACACTTCTTAGAAGAGCACGTGCCCTGAGAAACCAGACCCATATATATGAGCGGTCTTTGACAACTTTTTCTTAGAGTTCTAAGAGCTCTAAGAGCTGTTCTTAAGGTCTAAACTCTGATACTACCCTTCTGCTTTGCTTTTACCATCTGGATTTATGAACCAAAGACAGGGGAGGAACTCTCAATGCCTCTAAGAGTTCACACTTAGTCAATGGGCCTGTCTTTGTGAGAGGACCATAACAGGAGATGGGGGGGGCGGGGGTTGGACATGGAAGGCAGGGAAAGAGAGAAACTGTAGTTAGGAGCAACAAGAAAACACCAAATGCAATTCTTCACCTCCAAAGCCTTTTTGGACAGTTCCTTCTCTTGGCAAAGCATGACCTAAAGCACAGAATTATCCCTTGTGAGAGCTTATTCTTGATAATGGCTCCATAGTGCACTACGGGGCCTTTAAACTTAGCAGTATCCCAGACTATGCCCCTTGGTCTTCCTCTCATCTACACGTGAGAGACAGATTAGTTTTCAGGTCATTTGAAAGACAGACACCTCGGCATCCAGAGTTAGGTCACACAGCAAGTAACTAGAAAAACTGAGATTAAACCCAGATTTCCTGACTGCCAGACCCAGATTCTTTCCAATCACTCCTTCAGCTTCCTAAAAACTACATGGCTCTGCATACCACTCCTATGTATCTACCCAATACAAAATAAAATGTGCATTATCCTATACAAAGACTTGTACGCAAATGTTATGGTAACTTGATTGCATAGGCACAACTGGAAAGGCCCCAAATATCCACCAAGAGATGACTGGACAGACAACTAGGGTTTATGCATACAATATAATATGTCTCAGTAGTAAGCAAGAACTACTGAACACAACAACATGGATGAAGCTCAAAATAATCAGGCTGAGTGACAGTAGTCAGTCAAAAAGAGACCATGCTACCTGATTCCACTTATATAAAACTCTAGAAAATGCAAACTAATTTATAGCGACAGAAAGCAGATCAGTGACTATTTGGGGATGACAGAGGGGACCAAAAGAACAAGAACAAAGGTTTACAAAAAGACACCAGAAAACCTCTGAGGGATAAGTATGTTCACCAACTTCACTGTGGCCCTGGTTTCACGAGTGTGTGCAATGAGCAAAATGTATCAGGTTGAACAATTTAAATATGTAGTTTATTGTACGTCAATCATACCTCAATACAATTGTTAAAAAAAAAATATGGACCCACTTGGGCTTAGAGTGGGCAATTCAACCATCTCTCACTTCACCCAACCCCCAAAGATGCTCTCATCCCTTAGGCTTCAGTCTGTAGCAAGGTTACTGCTAATGGGATGATAGCAAGATATCTGACCAACATTGATGAATGATTATTATAATCAAAATATTGGTCTTCTCCTCCTCTTTAAGAATACAAATTTAGGGTGACTGCAGCTTCCCTCTAGGCAGAGGGTTTCCTTTTTTTCCTGCCTGGGGAGCACTAAGGAAAACAAACAGAAGCACTTACCATTATTCTTCTTATTAAGTAAGCCTATAAACATTTGGACTAGTCTTGCCGATTTAAGACAGATGTTTCAATTGCAGAGGGCTGGAAAATGCAGAGAGAGTAAAAGGGAGAAGCAAAAGGGAAGGGAGAGGAGAGAGGAAAGTGGGTGCTGCAGAAAGCAGACACAGAAGGACCAAAGCAGAAAGGCAAAGGCCCTCCACGCAATGCAGCAAGGAGACTGCTGGTCTGCAGTGAATGTCCAGAACTCACCACACAGCCCTGCTGCCTTGGGATTGGACATGTCGTGGGACTTTTATGGCTATGGACTTGAGAAGATGACCACCTTCGCCCAGGATGGGAAGAGACCGGCCCTTCCCACCAAGAATCCTCAAGACCTTTCCCATCCCTACCCACGAAAGGAAACTGAATTACAGCTGGGCTGCCCCCACATTCTTGGCCAGCTCAGGGACAAATATGCAATCCAAGACTTGGGGCAGGACACTTGAACTGGGTTGTCAGGAGGAAGGCATGAGGTCAAAGCTGAAGGTAAGTTTTCTGCCCCTATATCTGGGTTAAGGAAGAACTGACTTAAAAGTGGTGGATTCCCTCTGAAGAGATGCCAAGACTCTGCCCTGGAACTGCCCCCTCTGGAGGAAGGGATACAGCTCACAAGATGGGAATCCCTGGCCAGCAGCCATTCTGTTACTGCTAAGAACTTGTCTGGCAAAGCTATCTGTCACTGATGGCCTGTTGCACAGGGAAACTTCCTGCCTGTCAGTGACCCCTCACACACCAGGGCTGGGACTCTGAAAATGCAGGGCTTCGTGAATTTGGGGGTGTCAATGTCTCCTGCATTACGGACATTCAAAGTGGCCTCTTAGGAGAAGCAGGTAAAATCACTGGTGTTGCTTATTACAGTGTAGACACCTACTAAATCCGAATCTCTGTGGACACTACCAGATCATCTGCATTTGAACAAGCTTCCCCAGATAATTCTCACCCATGCCAACATTCAGAGATCAATGCCCTTCCAGATTAGAAAGCTGGGAACCTGGTATCCCTCTCATAAGCAGCTCACTACCTACTTTTCTCAGTTTACAGGGAGGAAAGGGAAGCCTCCCACAAAATAATCAAGACCTTTCCTGCAGTGAACATTTTCCATAAAAGGTTCTCCTGCATACTTTGTTACACATTCCATATCAGAGACATAAAGGGGGAGAAACCTTCCCTTTCAATTATTTGCCATTCCATGGAAAGGCACACAGGAAGACCAGCAGGCAAAAGGCCAAGGTATGCTGTGCTTTGAGTCAAGCACCACACAGGGCTTGGTCCTCCCATTTGTTATAATCCCAATTCATCCCCCATAACAAACCATGGGCTACGAGTCATTACTCCTGTGTTATAGTGAAGTCTAACACTCTTGCCACATATTCCTCCTAACGAAGCAAGGCTTGCTTCTCCATACAGAGTCCTGTAACCACTATAATGTCACTAAGGAAGGTGCAAGGCCCAGAGAATCACTGAGATTGAGACAGCATTATCCTATTCCTTCCCCCAACATTTCCTCCTCAAAAATCCTCCCACTTCTCCCAGTTCCAAATACCGTCTTGGGTTCCACCACCCCTGCTGGCAAGCCTCTCTCCTTCCCTCCAACATTCTGGGCCAAAAGGTTCCCTCCAAAGGATATGTTGTGACCCACACACAGCCCAGATCTCTAGCGGTGGAGGAGAGACCCTAGGAAAGAAAAAAGTCATACCTGTACCTGAGTTACTGCAACATGGAACACAGCAGGACAAATACAGCCTGTTCAGTCACGTCTACCCAGGCTTTGAAGCTGGCATTTCCAGAATGTGTGTCATGCCATTTTCAACCAGGTGGGCCTAGATGTCTTGGTTGCATGTCTCAACATGAGCTCCACCTCATGGGATGGGATACCTGTTCCTTACCAGACAGCAAACACAGTTGAATGCTTTCATATCTCAGAGACAGCTGGGCCTAGGCTCAAGGACCTGATGGCCAAAGATGGTTATGGTTCATCCGGAGGGATGAGAACCAGGCTCAGAAGCTCCACTCTGGTTAAGAAGAAACATGAACTGGAGGCATACAGGTTCCTCTGCCTCTCCCTGCAAGGTCTTCATCTGAGAAATGGGAATCAACTGGTGCTTTAGTCTGGGTTTCCCCCAAAAACAGACCCTGAGAAAAGGATTTGGGCTCAAATATTTATTTGGGAGGTGACTGCAAGAAACACAAGTAAGTGAGAGAAGGAAACAAGACAAGGATGGGAAAAGAGCCAGCGCATGAGCCAGTTATCATGGTGGGCAAAGAGGTTCTATCTCCTCAGGACCTTTTTAGGACACGTGTCTAACACACCTCAAAAATATCCCACCAAAGGATGGAGACACTGGGGTATATATCCACCAACTTTTATCCCTTATTAGTTAAAGACTGCCCTTGGGGGCATTAAGATCCCTATACTTTTAGGCTGTCTTATATGTGAGCAGAGCAAGCTACTACACAGAAGAAGAAAAATCCCTCTGGCAGAGAAACTGAGAAACATGGGGGCTTGAGGTAAGAAGGTAACAGTGGGCATAAGGAATGTCCATTGCATCTACAGGTGACCTCAGAGGTGGGATCGGGGAAATGGTTGGGACAGCAATAGTACCTGCTGTACTTATCATCCCCACAGGGTAGATTAAAGTAGACAATGTAAAAAACACATGGCACTGTGGAAGATAGGCACATGTGCAAGGAAAAGTATTTTTATTATTATTATTATTATTAACTTTGGGATTTACACCACAGTTCACAGACTCTCCTTAACCAGATTGGGAACACAAATGCCTCCCTCTTGCCTAGACTGAAACTGCAAGTTCTATGGGACAAATACCTGGTCAGGCTGAGGTGTGAGGGAACAGAGGGGTCGCTGGACACACAGCCATATGGGACTACCCTAGTGCATGGTCAGCCCAGTATAGCACACACTCTCCACAGAGCCTACTGCCTGGCTGAGAATCCAACCTGCCTGCTTTGTGAAGTCACCCTAACCTGGACAGGAGCCTTTACTAAATTCCCTTGTGATCTCTTGGCATTAATGTCTTCAAATGTCCACAGCATTCTCAATTTATCTTCTACTGTTCGAGTTCCATGACTAGAACACTCCAGCCAAACAATACAGAAGTCCAGACAAGCAGATTCCTTTAGGATTCACATGGAACCTTTGGGCATTAAACATACATTAAACTTGTGGCTGGATCATAGATGATGTCTGTAGTTACCCCAAAAGGCCTTCATTTAGGAAGAACAGAACCCAGAACAGGCCATCAGTGGGGAGCCAATATTCCTACTTTATAGATGAGAAAAACTGACAAGAAAAGTGATTTATCCAAGGGGCACCTGGGTGGCTCAGTTGGTTAAGCGTCCGACTCTTGATTTCAGCTCAGGTCATGACCTCAGGGTTGTGAGATCAAGCCCCACACTGGGCCCCACACCGGGCTCTACACTGGGTGTGAAGCCTGCTTAAAATTCTCTCTCACCCTCTCCCTCTGCCCCTTGCCCACGCCCCTGCCCTGCTCACACTCCCTCTCTGTCTCTGAATTAAGAAAAAAAAAAAAAGTGATTTATCCAAGATTATTTAGGTCCTAATCTTGTTCATTCATTCATTCAGTAGACATTAAAGGAGTACCTACTATATGCCAGGGGCTTTTTTGGGTGTTAGAAAAATAGCAGGGAACAAGAAAGACAAGTTCTCCCATTGTTATGGTGTCCACATGCTCTTGGGGAAGACAGACAGTAAACAAATAAAAGGAACATGATTGGTGCTATGAAGAAACTAAAACACACTAAGGAGGTAACAAGTGATGGCACACAGGGAGCACTATTTTAGAAAGAGTCGTCAGGAAAAGCTTGTTTAGAGTACAATATGTGAGCAGGCCCATGGACTAGGAAGCGTGAGCCAGGCAAAGATCTGGAGGAAGAGCACAAGAAAGAGAAAACAGCAAATGTGAGGACCCTGAGACAGAAGGGCCCTGGCATGCTGAAGAAATGGCACGGGCCAGTCTGGTTATACGGTGGTGGGCATGGGGCTGAGCTCTGTGATGTCAGAAGCCTGGAATCCACTCAAGAGGAAGGCCGACCACAAGGGTCCCCACGAAGGGAGGCCAGTTCATTTCACAGCTCCTATAGGAAAGGCTCCTCATTCATTTGCTTTCTATTTGTCTCTGGGAAATAAGAAGTGAGATTCTCAACACAAAGGAGGTGAGAGTTGGCATTTTGAAGGAAGAGGAGGTTTGAAACAGTATTTTGAAAGAGAAGGCAGGTATATTCACAAAGGACATGTGGTAAAACTGCAGTACTGAGATTTGTCATCATAAATGCAAAGTCAGCACAGTTGTGTGTGCAATTTCTCCAGCCACATTTAGCTACTCGGGTGTACGTCCAGGGTAAGTAGAGAGCTGGAGTTCTGACAGGAAAATGCAATGGAAAGAGAACAGAGAGGAGGGCACCATCCATACAAGGATATGTGTTTGTATCAATTACCATGAAATCTGAGCCTGAGAAGGGCAATGGACAGGTGGTGGAGTCCATGGACTGAAAGTTCCCCTGGGACTGAAGAGTACTGAAGAGAAGTTACTGAGAACGGAGGATATAGTGATTAGAAAGGCAAGGCCTGAAATCAAGATTTTAGAGGAGTAACAGTTACAGGTATTGATGAGGACTAGGGTCTAAGCAAGAAAATAGATGGCACCTATTAAAAGGCACATTTTAAAAAGGTAAGCAGTGGCCAGGTGAGTGGTACAATGGGATATTACAGAAGCGTTAAGACATAGCCTACGGCCACATGAATACAAAATGCTCTTGGCAAGACAGTCCCATAACCCGGTAACAAAAGCCAATAATGTCACATTGAGTAATACAGAATCCTAACTTTATATAGGGATAAGAGTTTAACAATAGCTTTCATGAATAAATATGCTTTCTGTGGCACATGTAATAATATGTATGCTGGTTTATTCTCCTTATTTTATAAAAGAGGACACTGAGGTTCAAAAAGAAACAAAGGCACTTGCCCAGAGCCCAACAGTTAAAGAAAGGAAAACTAAAACCCCCACTTCTGTCCTCTGCTTTCCGGTCCAGCTCTCTTCTGACTCAACTACAGAATCGGACACAGTATCACCAGATTATAGTCTCTGAAGTCACACCATCGGGTTCAAACCCAGCTCCCCCCCTTCACTAGCTAGGTAACCTTGAGCAAATGAATTACTCTCACGGTGCCTCAGATTTATCCCCTCTAAAGGGGAGATAATATAGCGCCTATCTCAAAGGGTGAGCAATGAATAAAATAAAGCTTGAAAAGTGCTTAAAGCTTCACCTGGTCCACAATAAGTGCTCAAATAATTGTCAGAGGTTACTATAATAAAGTGAAAAGCTTTATGACGTCTGCTACAAGCACAGCTATCTCCCCACTCAGACGCCCTCATGGACAACTGGAAGCAATGCCGCCTGCCCTGCGCGCCCCGTTCTGCCTCTTAGAGGCTTCATGGATGACTGGGGGCTTGAGCAGGTGTTGAAGGGCAACCAGGGATTCTCAGACTTAGGTTCGTGGAAGGGTGCAGGGAGAGCTCGTCACATTGGATAACAGCGTGAACGAGAAACTGGAAGGGGGTTTGATGGGGACATATTCACAATACAGTGAGGAAACCAGGTATCTGAGAAAGGGTGAGTCCTAAAAGTCCCCGGGACTCGGGAGAAGTTAGTTCTAGGATGGGAGCTTTCTCAGACTTCTCTCCTCTTTCAGATGCTTCCAGAGAAAACAGAAAGTAATGCTGCTTGCCCTCTCCACTCTCTGTTCTGCTTCTCTTTTGGTGCCCTCTGTAGAGCAGAGAGTCATTCTACATAAACACTGAGCCCAAAAGAATCCATCTGAAATGGTTTCCTAGTGAACCGAGTCCATCGGAAGTTAGAGAAGCATCAAGGCGACTAGGGCAGGAGCTGTTCATCTCAAGTGGAATTGACGTCCATTTTAATGCCCTGTGTATTCCCCATCACCCAGATTGGGAGATGAAGAAAAATAGTGTGTGAAAATAATGTTGGATTTAACTTCAATGAGAATAAGATTCTGAATGATAGCAGATACTCTGTACTTAACTGACCCTATTATGAGCAGCTATTGAAGAATGTTCAGGATAATGAGCTATCTCATCTTCCATATAACAAGCCATGGGTGGATTGCTCAGATATTATAGCCTTAAAAAAAAAACCCTACAGACACCAATGCCCCCCCCCCCCCCATAATAAAAAAATCACACTAAGGATGGGGCTACTTCTTGAACTAGGTTCTCTGTCATCAGGGCTCTCATGTTTCATGAAGGCATAGCCAGGGTGGTATTTGTCCTACCAGCCACACCTTCCCAGTCTTGCCTACCCTGGAGTTGCTGAGCTCCCGACATTTGCCACCTAGGTAAAATCTGCCTTCAACAATTCCACCCCTTTCAGTAATCTCTATCTCACCAGCAAGGGACCCACCCGAACAACATCCTCCTCAGAACTGAGCCCAAAATGGCCATCCTTGATGTAATATTTATGTATTTATTCACAGAAAACCATTTATGGAGCATCTTTTATGTGTTCAGCATTGAATGAGACAAATATAGTTCCTGTCCTCCCAAAGCTCGCATGGAAGACAGATGTTAAATTGACAAGCGCAGTAAGATATGGTTAAGCGTTATGGTCATGGCAGGACAGGATGTACAGCAGTACCGAGAACAGAGGGACCCAGCCTTCCCTGCCAGGGGTCAGGGACAGACCAGAGAACACGTATGCTCAAATACCTGATATTCAGTGTATGTGCACACACATACTCAGAAGCACATACATCATCCCTGAAAATCATGAGCCCTTTATTTCAGGGCCTCGTGCAGGTCCTTTAGAAGAGAACTTGCTGCACAGCTCAGTGAACAGGAAGCACCAGGATGGAGCCCTTCTTTCATATCTGCCAGTACACTGCTGTGCAAACTTGCACAACATACTCAGCCTCACTTAGTCTTCCTCTCTTCCTCTGAATGAAGGAATCCAGAGAGATGACCCCTTGTACAACAACGTTTATAAAGTCCACAACCCTAGGGGCACCTGGGTGGCTCAGTGGTTGAGCGTCTGCCTTTGGCTCAGGTCATGATCCCGGTCCTGGGATCGAGCTCCACATGGGTCTCCCTGCTCCGCGGGAAGCCTGCTTCTCCCTCCCCCACTCCCCCTGCTTGTGTTCCCTCTCTCTGTGTGTCTCTCTCTGCCAAATAAATAAAACCTTAAAAAAAAAAAAAAATCCACAACCCTTGAGGGCTTGGGAGAGAGAGTTAATACCTCTGCCTGGGCCATGACCCCTACACCAAGCCCTTCTCAGCCCTCAAAGTCCCTCCCAACCAGCCCTCTGTGAACAAAGTTCTCAATTTTACTTTTAAAGCAAAACTGTTTCATTACTTAGTCAGCTGAATGTTATAGGGCACCTACTTTATAAGATGTTCTGTGGAAGATGCAAAAGAGCATGAGCCATGGGTCCCGCCCTCGAGTTGCTTATGCTCAACTGGAGGAAGGTAATTTAGTGAAGTTACAACTGCATGTAGATGACAAAAAGCCAGAGAGTAGAACACAAAGCCATGCCAGTGTGGTATCAGAGACTAGTGTGACTTCTCTGCCTGTCTGATGCCCCTACACTCTACTGAATATATCAGTTTGCAGAGAGCACTACCATTCTTCAGGAACCCCAAGAACCTCTGTCCCCAACTCTGTCTCAACTTTGGCACTGTTGGCATTTTGAGCCAGATGATTCTTTGTTGTGAGGGCTGTCCTGTGTACTGTAGGATGTTTAGCAGCACCCCTGGCCTCCACCCACTAGATGTCAGTAGAACCCCCCCCCAAACCCAAAACCCGTCTCCAGACGCTCCAAGTCTCCTAGAGGACAAAATCACCTACAATACACAAAGAGAAAACAGAAAACTTTCCAAAAAATCAAAAAGAACTAACCATTTTAGATACACGAATGCAAAACTTCCTGAAGACACTGAGGAGTTTTGTGTTTTGAAAAGCTCCTCCCTGCTGCTCTCAGGTTGCCTCCCTCTCCCTTGCAGCAAAAATATTTCAACTACCCAATTATATCCTGCATTCAGAATGGTAATTGAGGGCAGGTAGGAAAGTAACGTATGGAATCAAATGTAAAAGGGTTTTTTTTGACCAGAAAATAACTTTGTCTCTGTGACTTCCAAAAGTCACCCACTCAGCCTGCCTGGTGGCTGAGAACAGTGTTAGCCGGCCAGAAAGGCATCAGTGACCAAGTTATTCCAGCCCATTACCCCAATCCACCAGGCAACGCTCGTCAGAGAGGAAATCATTAGGGGACAGGAGGGAGGTAGGAGCACTAAGAAAACCTTGGACATTTGTCCATTAATAAGCACTTTCACCAACGACTTCAAAAAAGAGTTTTAGGAGTGGGGATTAAGAAAATTAGCAACCATAACAGCAAAGGAAAAAGACACTTTTTCTTTAAGAAGACTTAAGAAACTGCCCTCTGCTACCAGCATTCCCTTCTATTTTCATTATTTCTTTCCTTTATTATCTCTTAAATAGATTATCTGAAACAATCAAATTTACAAATAACACATGTGTAACTTATAAAGCATAATATAATAAATATTTGTGAATTCCCATCCAATTAAAAAGTTAGAACCTTATGATTAACCTTCACCCACTTGGAAATATACCTCTCCTCTCCTTTCTCCACCTTCCTCTCCTCCTCCAAACATAATCGAAGTCCTAATTTTTACTGTTTTAAGTGTGGTTTTACCACAAATGTGTGTAAGCTGAAGCTCGCTGTGTTTGCTCTTGAGAACCAAAAACATGGTATCATACCACATGTGGTTTTCTGAAACTTACTGTCTTTTCTCAATATTATTTTGTAAGATTTATCCATGTTAAAGCATATATTGTATTTCATTGTATAACGGAGTGTATTTATCCATTTTCTTGATGATTAGCATTTAAGTAATGCCCATATTTTTTGCTAGGCTGAGAAGGGCAGCTATGAACATTCATGAAAATGTGCAAGAGTTTTTCTAGAAGTGGGTTTGCTAGGTTATAGGGTGGGCTAATGTTCACCAGTGACAAACTGTTTTGCAAAGTGGTTGTACCATTAGTAATATGTAAAAAATTTTATTGACTTACATCCTCTCAAACTTGATTTTGTTTGATTTCTTAAGCTTTTCCAATCTCTAATGGAAATTCATACACTTTTAATCCTTCTCCCAAATTTCTGAACTATAATTACTACAAAAGAGATACGGGTCTTCAATCTTTTCTTACATTTCAAATTAATTCAATTATCTACCAATCTCACCACTATGCTTCCTGTGTTAAGAAGTGAAAACCATAGTCCCTGTCCCCAGGAGTAAAAGAAGGAACATCATCATGCAAATCAGAACAACTAGAGAATGACACCAAATACAGATTCTAAGAAAAAATTAAAAGAATTTAAGAAAATGCAAACCAAAACAACAGAACCAATTTTAACCTATCAAATCATTATTAATTTCTTTTAAATGACAACACTGAAGGTGTCAGGAGAAATGTATTCTCATACATGACAACTGGTGGGAATATAAATTGGTAGAATCATTCTACTGGACAATTTGACAAAAATATTTAAACACACTAAAATTTTTTAATATTCCTTGACTCAATTCTACTTCTAGAAACTTATTCTGCAGACATAGTCAAGAAAAGTACACAAAGGGGGCGCCTGGGTGGCTCAGTTGGTTAAGCCTCTGCCTTCGGCTCAGGTCATGATCTCAGGGTCCTGGGACTGAGCCCCAAGTAGAGCTCCCTGCTCGGTGGGGAGTCTGCTTCTAGACTCTCCCTTTGCCTTTTCCCCCTCCCCAGTCATGCTTTCTCGCTCTCTCAAATAAATAAAAAATTTTTTTTAAAAGTACGCAAAGATTTAGGCACGGTCCTATGTGATATAGTAACCAATGGTCAAAGACAAAAATGAAATTACCAAATCCCCAACATTGGGGAGATTGGTTAAATGATATTTGTCATAGCTACACAGCGGACACTAGGTGGGACAGTTAAGAGTGACACTGTAGAGAGATACTTATGTGCAAAAGATATCCAAAGTATGTTCTTAGGTAAAAACAAAAAGGAAACAAAAAAACAGTTTACAAAGAAATGTGACTTCAAGTTTCCAAAAAGGAAAAAATATGTGCAAGTGGTATATATGCACAGAAAAAGTTAACAATTTTTATTCAAAGAATCAGATGGTATAAAGCCTGATGTTTTCTGAATTCTAGGACAAATCAGAAAGGGTATAAGTGAAATGAGAGGATTATATGAGCAATGGCTGCATGAAAGAGTGAGACCATGAGAGAGAGCTTTTCAAGGGTGAACAAAGTGCCATGGGATTCCTCTTTGCAAGGAAAGGGTAGCAACAACGTGAGGGTCTTCACCTGACTAAATTCCATCTTCCCATCAATTTCAGTATCTCTGGAAAAGCAAGGATCCAGCCTACAAAAAGGGTGTTCGTCTCTTTAAATGCCTGGGTGAGAGTCACCAGGCCACACCACTCTTCCTATCTGTTCTACAGCACTGCCCACTGGAACATTTAAATGAAGTCAGCTGGCCAACAACCAGCCCAAGTCTTTCAACACATGGGCTGCCTGTTTGAATTATCCAAATCACACCATCACATAGAAGAGCCAAAAATGCCTTTGGTGGCTATTTACTTTGGGTGTATTTGTGTTCAAAAAAGGAGGCTTGGTGTAGATTTATGTTCTCTAGACCCGATTATAAATAAAGTGGCCTTTGTCTCCATCAATATAAATATTATAACCCAAATGTATTATAATTTCATAACCAAAACTTGTGTTTAATATATTGTCTGACAGAAAATGAAACTCGCTTGATAAATTTGCTGAGATGGAAGTGAGGGGGGTCCAGAGGGAGGTAAGGTGACTGTTCAATTGATGGTCTCAAGCTTCCTTCAGAAAGTGACAACAAATAGTCTATAAGATACAGATAAAGACAACAAAGGCATGGAGCAGGGATATAACATATCTACTCAAACCATAGACCTCAGCGAAATCGGTTTCTCCCACCCCAAAAAAATGTACACAGCCCTTCAATTTTGGAAACCCTGAATCAATATAGATATTCTAACATCTTCATTTCCAGAAAGAAACCCTCCTCAAGGAGCAAAGACTCTTGAGACTACTCTTTAAAAGAAATGCATTAAATAGAAAGGGAAACAGATAGATGCTTCTGCTAGAATTTTCTTCAGCAGGACGTGTTTAAGTCCCCACTTCTAATGCAGAGGCCAATGGAGTTGCCCCCCTACACACACTGACCAGTCAGTGAAACCAAATCCTTTTTTTCAGTGACCACAACATCCACATGACCAAGAGGCAATCACCTCTGCTCCCTAGGTTAAATGAGTATTGTGCAGACATTGGTTCCAAATTCCTCCAGTGGAAACAAATGTGATCAGCATCATTCATCAGAAAAGTATCATCTACATACCACTCTGTAAGGCAGGTAGCTGCTCCATGCCACTCAGGAGTGGGGTTCCCTGGCATGGCGGGAAAAACCTCTGCAGCCACTGAGGATATGGAGAGAGACCACTGCTTTACCAGAGTTTGGTTTCTATAGGTCCTATTCTGTGAAGAAAAATAACCAGTTGTACATACAGAAGAGTGACATTAAAATTCACCATCGAAGTCTCACCTAATAATAACAAGGACACTGCAACAGTCTCTACAAACACACCAGACTTCAAATTAAAGAGTGAGTTTATTGTTGTTAAGGAAAGCATGAATCTCTTTGCATTACGACTTGGCGAACAATAAATACAGGAGAGGTCTCTTAGGCTGATATGCATTCAAGGTATTATCTTTGCTCTGACTATATGTGCTTCTGGGTGAAAAAATTCTAATTGCACTCCCATTCAAAAATCAACCGTGGGAATAAGGAATCATGCTCATTTTATGCACAGCTGCCCGAAGGCCTTATCCTTAAAACAAATTACAGCACCTCCTATGCGACACACACTCTGAAGCTAATTCTAACCCTACAGCAAAACTCCAAAATTAAACTTTAATCTGTGATCTAAACAATTTGGTGTTTGTGATCAATCCTGGTATTTTTATAAAATGCCAAGGTAATTGTTAGAGCAGAGGAGGACAGAGTCGTCGAACAGCACATTCTGGTAGAACCAAATGAGGCTCGTGGGGCAGGAGCTGGGTGAGGAGACCTGGAGAGAAGACAGGCCTCTGTCAGAGCCAGAGATGGAAAGAGAAGGCAGGTGGATGGCAGGAAGACATGGAGCGAGGGAAGGGGGGAAGGAGGAAAGGATGGAGGGAAGAAGGGCGGGAGGGAAGAAAGAGAAAGAAGAAAGAAATCTTGGTGTGTATCATCCCTACTCCCTCTTGTCAAAGACTCGGGCAGGCCGCCACTCCATTAAAGCAATCACTTTGGCCCTATTAGCCATATCAGAAATTAAATTTGGTCTCTTGAAACTGTACACTAAGAAGCCAGTGGGGTGAACACAAATTTGACATGGTATCTCCACAAGCAAAAGGGCCAGATGACACATTCTGGGGCAGTGAGAAGCCCACCTGGGAAATGTGCCTAGAGAAGAGAGTTCAAAGAGCTTCCAGAGGAAGGTCTGCCTTTCCCCAACTGGCTGCAGCCTCTGCGTCCTACAGCAACCTGCTCAGCAGCTCTGATAAGTCAGACAGAATTCATGGGAGATTACCACACAGCTCCTGCCAAGCTGCGCCGCGGCACGGGTAATAGATACGCTCCAGCACTAAATCCTAAAAGGCCCTGCTACATCTGTCAAGCATGCCCTGGAAAAGCACCCTCAGTTCAGATGTTATCACTGCTCTGCCTGCATCAGAAGATTTAGTGTCCACCCTGGAGGTTGCTTTTGCTGCACAGTTTTCAGGGGCAAAACAACAAGGGAGAAAGATGAGAGAAAAAAAGGCAAATTATTCTTGCTTAAAGCAAAAGAAATAAAGTGATGTGCTTGCAGACTAGTTCAGCTCCTCGCCCTGCATCCAGAAGGTCCCAAATCCCACATTAAGGAGGTACTGATGTTCTAAGCTGATTAGCTAGGACGGTTAGAGTCCCTGGACTGTGACATCATGTAGATGATCTTCTATAGAGCGACTCTTTCCCAAGGAAAGCTAAACAACAAACCCAGCAGGGATCCATAGGCAAGAGATAGAAGATGTAAGCTTTTGATAATTAACTTTAAAACAGGTTCGAGAAAAAAGCTGTTCTGATATAAAATGAACTTTTCAAAGCATTTGCTTAGGAAAAGGAAAAAAAATTAAACCCCTCCAAACGGTTGTACTTCCCACTAACCATGTTTCCAGATGCAGCTTCTGTTTGTTCAAAATGTATTTTAAGCACTACTTTGGACATTTTGTTCATTATGAGCAAAGAAGAGTGTTACATTTATATGTATTTTTAAAGTGTAGAAAAAATATATATATATCTATACACACTCTCAGCATTTTAAGCACAGGAAGTCCACATATTAACTGCCTGTTTTCTCATCAGAGCCTATAATGAATCCAAAAGGAAGACAAGGGAGTCCTAATCTGACCCACCATCTTGGTTTTCTGGAAACTGCTCACACTCACAACCCAGGCTGAGTGCCCAGGGCTCCTGGTAACTGGCATGTGTCTACAGGTCTGGAGAGGTATATGCAAGATGGTAGCATCTAGCGGCCCATCTAGTAGGCTCCTGCGCTACCTGCCCACTTATGGAGGTGGACACACAAGCTGAGGGGCCAGGCTGACCTAGAAGAGGACACTGAGTGGATATTTGGGCTCTGAATCAGGAGGTAGAAGCCTGGTCTCGTCCCAGGATAGAAGATGGATCTGAACCACATCTATGAGTATCATGCTTTGCTAAAAATATCAAAAACTTCTTGGAAAAAAAAAAATGAGTTTTCCTAATAATACCATGTGACATCTTTATGTGAACCATGTCCCTGCTCCTAAAAACAAACTCAGGGAGAAAACCAAGAACTGACCACAGGATTTCAGCTTCTGGGCTCAATGGATCTTCTCATTGAAAGACTAAAAGGAGCCTCGTTTTTAGCAGGAATTCTCAAAGCTGACAGTGTTAGGTGTCTTCTTTAATGTCCTTGACAGCCCTGACAGCAGGTAATATCACTATCCCTGTTCAGAAGAGAAAACTGAGGCTCAGAGACGTGAAGTGATCTGCTCAGAATCACACAGCTCATCTTTGTTCTATTACTTGAAGTCATCCACCAGCTCTGGGTGGTTACATTAAGTCCTTTATCAGATCTTTTTAACTGTTGGAATGGATTGATATTTACTTCCAAGCTGGATGTCTGGAGTGCTTGCTGAAAACTGGGAAGTACATTTTGTCAAGAAGTTGTTTTCAGGAGCCCACAAAAGCCAACCATGAACAGGACTCCTTGGTCTTTCCAGGAGCTGAGGGTGACAGCAACTCTCTGAGCTCCTGACAGCCCACTACCGAGAAACAGGACAGGTAGTGACTGAAGTTAGGAGCTGCTTCAAATCAATGATAAAGTGTTGCCTCCTTCTGACCTTCCTCACCCACACCTTCTAGACACCATCATAGGCAAGGTGTGGCTCATCCCTGAGCACTGAACTCACAGGCATCCTTGTCAGAGAGCACTGGTTTGGGGTGTTTATGATCAGAGTTCAATTAGCCTAAGGGGAAATTAAACAATTGGCTGGTAGCTCACTGATTAGCAATTATTTTCCCAGAAAGTTAGTAGAACCATGGTGACTGCTGAGCCCCAAATCCCCATGGCCTCTTAGTGACTTTGTATAAAAAAGCTCCCATCCCTCCGTGTTTCCCCAAACAAGCTGCAGCTCTAATGACAAACATTCCAGCCTTAGGTTCTCGTCTTTGTACCCTCCGGTGCCCCCACGTCTCCCTAAACCAAGTTCAGTATGCCATATACTACGGTCACTGAATTATCATTCAGCTCTTTCCTCAAACCCACCACCCAGAAGAGATAAACTGATGGTCTCATCCCAGGATAGAAGATGGATCTGAACCAGCATCTCTAGGCTCTCATCCTGTATAATACCAGACACATGTGGCTAACGAGCCACAGGCCTGTGAGAGCCAGCTCCCCTCCCAGTGACATGGACCTGAGCCACATGAGATTGAACCTGGGTGGCAGACCCTGGTCATCTAGGTCATGACTCTGATATTAACAGATCTGGTATGAATCCCACCTCTGCCACTTACCATTTAGGCAAGTAAATTCATTCTGAATCTTAATGTCCTCATCTGTAAAATGGAATAATAAAAGTACCCATCTCAGAAGGCTGTAATGAGGATTAAGTTGGACAGTACATGGAAATGACTCAGCACACAATGTCCAGCACAGAACAAGAGCTTAGTGAACGGCACCTGTTATTGTTGCTCAGATTTCATTACAATTTACCATTACAGGCTCATTAACACTAACCTGTTAACCTAGCTGAACACTTTTTCTTTTTTGTCAACTGGATGACTGTAAGGAAGACTTCTGGAACTAGTTAAATACCTAATCTGATCAACGGGCAGCTAAAGATGACTGTCTTCTTGACCTCATATCTCTCCTTCCTGCATATCTTTAGAATATCTACGGTGCGTGACTCTCGTACCTACAGCCTTGCACTGCTGCTGAACTTTTTCACACATGGGCTTCTAATGAGACAATATCTCTTTGAATGTGAAGGTACTGTTTTCAACTTGTGGACATCTTCCTCAATATCTGGCACAGTGTCTGGTACTTGACCATCACTCAGTAAATATCACAGGATGGAAATATAAATGAAGACAAGTGTTAAGAATTCCTTTCGTGAAAGATAAGGTAAGTCCATTGTGTATCATACTGTTGTGTTGACTTGTTTTATGTCTCTTACAGACATGGGCCTTGATCAGAGGAAATCCTCTTTTATAAGCCACCACCACCAACATTCAGCACAGATTCAAGCACATAAGTACTCCATATAAACACATAATATATTCATGATTGGACAACTGATTAATTTTACTTCTGAGAGAAATTCCAAAGCCCAGGTGCTTAAAAGGTGATTTTTTCCTCTCTAACATCTCCACTGGGGTGGAGAAGACATGCTGTAAAGGCCTCCGGGGCCATTTTTTGGGCTTTTGGCCCTCCTGACTGCATCCACAATCAGGTAAAGAAGAAGAAGAAGTTAATTCCACTTCAGAATCTCTGGCCTCTGACATCAAAGTCAAAACCATGTGCATGCTTTCTTAAAAGCAGGGAACATCACTACTGTTTCCTTGCAATGTTTCCAAGACAGTAGGATTTTTTGTTTTTTAGTTGGTTTTCAAGAGAAAAGCATGGTAGTGGCAGTTCGCCTTCACTCCTTATTCACCAACAGAAGCACAATCTTACACTTTAAGAAAGAAAAGTGCAAGCCAAAGGGAAAATGCTACTAATGTATTATTTGAAAATAAATCAATTCTTAAATGATCGCTGATAAAGGGACTGAGTTATATTTGTGCTTTTAAATCTATTATACACTTAGGTTCATCCAACTGAATTAAAGAAAACACTATGACGTGTGTTTGAAATAAGGAATTCCCTGCATCAGGCCAGACTTACCCTATATTCTCTTGTCTGGACAATAGCTTCAAACTCACTCGGAGGAAGACGCAATTGTCAGCAGTTGGGGGCTTCCTCTCCAGCCCCTTAGACCCCAAATTGACTCTTCCAGCTTTCAAAAGCAAACAGCAATCGCCAGAAAGTGACTTATTTCATAAAAGAAACTGAAACACAATGCCCTGATTGGGTTACTCTTTCTTATAGAATGAGAGCACATTCACACTCCAGCAAAGCCATCGGCCCCATTTCAAGAACTTCAATTTGACTCACAGAGTAAAAGTGGACTGTGGGGAGCGCACTTAAGACCCGTGGTTCAACATCAAAGGGGGAAATGTTCAAATATGTTAGAGACTCTGCGCAAAGGGGTATTATGTGTCTCCACAGATAGGCTTGGGCATACAGGTGGAAAACATTTTTCCCCATTTGTCATGTTCCAAACGTCTCTGCTTTAAAGGAAAGCATGAAAATGGGGAGTTAAAAACAACGCCTGCACCTTTCCTCAATGATTTCTGCATGTTTGCTACATTTGATGCAGACGTGTGTCCTACACTGGTTGAAAAAGGACTTTGATTCTGACCTTCTCCTGTCAAAAACAGCTACTGTCAAGAATAATCTAAAACAGCTTCATAAGGGACGCTTAACTGATTAATCTCTGAAGGTCACACTGTCTGTTTAGACTCTAACATTGGTGCCACTTGCAGAATAGCTAAACTTGTGAGGCTCCAGCAAGCTCACGATAGGGAGCTCGGCTCCCAGGGGTAGTTATAGATAATTAGCACAGTTAAAAGTTCAGCCACTTCAGGTAGTTTTTACAATCCCATTTCTTCAAGCGCAGGGGCCATGTCTCATCACGGTTCTCATCATCATCAAGAAAACACATTTATTCTCTAGCAACTTGCAAGCCGACCTACAAGGGGAGCTCCAGTGCACCCATTCAGTCCCTCAGGAGTCGGTGTCTGAGACAATGAGCCACAGGG